>NC_053491.1:420205753-420530253 GCF_905171775.1 Rana temporaria | reverse complement strand
CCGCCGTGCTTTGCGCGAACTGACGTAATTTTTTCGATCGGCGACGTGCGTAGCGTACTTCCGTATTCCCGGACGTCTTACGCAAACAACGTGAATTTTTAAAATTCGACGCGGGAACGACGGCCATACTTTATACAGCACATACGTGTGCTGTGTAAAGTTAAGGCACCAAAAACGACGACTAACTTTGCGACGGGAAACTAGACTAGCGGCGACAGGCTGTCTTTTGCGCAAACTAATCAATGTACGCTAATTGTGTTGTTTTTTTTTGGTACCAAAAATATGTAGAAGAATACATATTGGCCTAAACTGAAGAAAATAGTTTATTTTTCTAAATTTTGGGGATATTTATTATAGCAAAAAGTAAAAAAAAATATATATATTTATAGCACAAAAATTAAAAACCGCAGAGGTGATCAAATATCACCAAAAGAAAGCTCTATTTGTGGGAAAAAAAGGACATCAATTTTATTTGGGTAGCGGAGCTGGCGGAACGGGCTGCCCCCCTAAAAGTGCTGCCTGGTACCCATGGTACCACCCGGTCCCATCATAGGGCCGGCCCTGACGCGATGACGTCTGAGTGTGACAATGGAAGGGTGAAGAGCAGTGGCGGCCCGTCCATAGGGGCGCCCGGGCGCCGCCCCCCCATCACTCAGTCAGGAAAAAAAAAAAAAAAAAAAATTTTTTTTTAAATCTGTCCCTTTAAGAATTTTTTTTTCCCAAAAAAGGGCCTTATGTCCGCGCGCCGGACGCCGGGAACAGTCGTTTAGGAGTAGCGCCACGTCTGTGCAATCACGGGATTGCAGACGCGGCGCTACATTGGCACAAAAAATATGCCTTTGTGGCGCTCTCCATCGCGCCACTTGCTTCTGGCGCGATGGAGTGTATTGTTATGGCCGGGCGGGTGCATACACTGTCTGTGTGCACCCGCCCGTCTCTGTGCTCGTTCCGACGTCACTGTAAAAACCGGAAGTGACGTCGGGTCAGCGCGAGCTCACTGCGCCCGACTGAGGAACAGGTAAGCCTGCCTGTCTCTACATCGGCGGCCGCTTCACAGCAGCATCCAACCCCTCCCGCGATTGGCACTATCGTATTATTCTTCGATGGCCCCCCCCCCCCCCCCCCGCTTATTCTAAGTTTTTTTCTATTTAATATTTGGCGGCACCCCCCCCCCCCCGCTTATTCATAGTCTTTATTTGCATATAATATTCGTCGCCCCCCCCCCCCCCCTGCTTATTCAAACTCTTTTTTTTATCTAATATTCGGCGGCTGGCATCCACCCTCCACCCCCCCTGCTTAATCCAATTTCTTTTTTATATATTTTTTAATATTTTTTTAAAATATTTTTTAATATTTAATATTCAGCGAAAATAATGCCAGGCAACAACCCCCCCCCCCCCCAATGTTTTTTTTTATTTAATATTAGTTAAATATATTAAGATTATTAACAGTTTATTTTTTATATTTGATTCAATTTAGCATTAAGTATAAAAAAAGTTTTTTTTTTAATAACGGGGGGGGGGGGGGGGGGGGTGGTCTGGTGGGGTAGTGTTACCGCCCGCTGTAGTGTTACTTGTGCTGTAATGAATTTTTACAAAGAAAAGAAATGTTGTTAATAAATGGGTAAATGAATTATAAAAAAAAGATTTTTCCAATAACGGTTATTAAAAAAATCTTTTTTTTATAATTCATTTACCCATTTATTAACAACATTTCTTTTCTATGTAAAAAATCATTACAGCACAAATAGCGGGCGGTAACACTACCCCACCAGACCACCCCACCCCCCCACCCCCCACCAGTTATTAAAAAAACATTTTTTTTTATACTTAATGTGCAGGGAAAATATCGGCCGTCAACACCACCCCACCCCCCGCTTGCAAATTGTCCTGCGACTTGGGACTGGAAAGTTGCAGGATAAGTTGGACCCGATGATTTCCAATGAGAACTGTTCATATCTGTGCAACTTTGAAGTAGTCCCTGCATTACTTTTGTCCCACCTTGATGTGACTTGAGGTCCATAGACCTCCAGAATACATAGGCATTGCTTCAAGTCGCTGCAAAATCGCACCAAAAAATTGTGGCAGAATCTTGCGACTTTCAGGCTAATGCAGTCTGAAAGTTGCACAATTCTACTGCAATTCTGATGTGACTTAAAGCAATGCCTGTGTATTCTGGAGGTCTATGGACCTCAAGTTGCATCAATGTGGGACCAAAGTAATGCAGGGACTACTTTGAAGTCGCACAGATATGAACGGTTCTCATTGGAAATCATGGGGTACGACTTGTCATGCAACATTTAAGTCCCAAGTCGCAGGACAAGTAATTCCTGCAGTCTCTGGTAATCTTGTGCAGTATGTCCGCAGTCTCTGGTAATCTTGTGTAGTATGTCCGCAGTCTCTGGTAATCTTGTGCAGTATGTCCGCAGTCTCTGGTAATCTTGTGCAGTATGTCCGCAGTCTCTGGTAATCTCCTGCAGTATGTCCGCAGTCTCTGGTAATCTCTTGCAGTATGTCCGCAGTCTCTGGTAATCTTCTGCAGTATGTCCGCAGTCTCTGGTACTCTTGTGCAGTATGTCCGCAGTCTCTGGTAATCTTCTGCAGTATGTCCGCAGTCTCTGGTACTCTTGTGCAGTATGTCCGCAGTCTCTGGTAATCTTGTGCAGTATGTCCGCAGTCTCTGGTAATCCTGTGCAGTATGTCCGCAGTCTCTGGTAATCTTGTGCAGTATGTCCGCAGTCGCTGGTAATCCTGTGCAGTATGTCCGCAGTCTCTGGTAATCTTGTGCAGTATGTCCGCAGTCTCTGGTAATCCTGTGCAGTATGTCCGCAGTCTCTGGTAATCCTGTGCAGTATGTCCGCAGTCTCTGGTAATCTTGTGCAGTATGTCCGCAGTCTCTGGTAATCTCCTGCCCATTTAGAGTCCTTCATTACTAACAGTGTCATATTTTAGTTTGTTTGCACCGATCTGTAAGGCTGCGCTATATACCATGATTTGTGATGCTGGGGCTATATACTCTGTGCTGTGACGCTGAGCTGTATACTCCTGACATTGAGTGGAAGCAAGTGGAATACAGGGGACGGAGTGGTGGATTCTATAAGGGGTGTGGCTTATGAGAAGTGGGAGGGACCAAATGTGGAAGGGCGGGGTATTGCGCCCCCCCATCATAAAACTTCACCAGCCGCCACTGGAAGAGAAGTGGTCTTAGGGGGACACGGGTTACACAGATTGGAAGGGGGAGAAGCCTGCAGGAGTGTAAGGTAATTAAAAATTGTATTTATTAGACAAACAAAAACAAACAATGAACCGTTTGGGGGAGAAAGGTGGCAATTGCAAGGGCAGCGTTGGTTTATATTTTCCCCAGAGTACAGCTTTAAAGTGTTGAAGCCAGGCACCTAGCATCCTCAGACAATGACACGTCTGGCAGGAGGGGTTTGTGAATAAAGTGACACTGACACTTGTGGTGTCAGGAGAAGGCATTGTCAGCCATTGGACACTGACACACCGTGGTGTCACCACCGATCACCAATCCACCAACTGTCACTCTATTAATGAGTAAACCACGATGCGTTTCCATAGAGACCTACCCCCGGAAGGCGTGGCCACCCCCCGGAAGGCGTAGCCCTCCCGCCGCTCATTGGTTTCGAGCTATTTTCTTCCAAGTTTGAGCGGTGATGGCCCCGCCCCACGGAAGCGGAAGTAGTCCGGAGTGGTGAGGGTTCCCGGTGAGGAGGAGAGAGGATGGTGTCCTGGATGATCTCCCGTGTTGTGGTGTGAGTACCGATCCCCCTGTACATTACACACAGGAGGAGGCACTACAAGGCGTAGCATTCGCCCCTCCTCCACCCTGTGTCTGAGCTGAGGCTTGTATATCCTCTACACCCGGAGGAGCCCTGTCTGTGTCCATCACCCCCCTCCATCCGGGGATCTGTGCCCTCCTGCTTCATTGGGTGTAAAGGGCACCTGTCATGGCAGTGGGTCTCAGAGTCCCTTGTCACCCCCGTATTACCATGGAGGGAGGGAGATCCGGCTGGTGTGGATGGGCTGATCCAGATATTTGGGCTGAAATGATGAAATAATGATGATGTGCTGCCTGGCCTGTCCCATGGGTTGTGCTCGTTGAAGATCCTTAACCTCTATAGAGGTGTAGCGGTGCGTTTAGGTGCAGGGGGTCTCAAACTGGTGGCCCTCCAGCTGTTGCAGGACTACAAGTCCCATCATGCCTTTGTCTATGGGAGTCATGCTTGTAACCGTCAGCCTTGCAATGCCTCATGGGAATTGGAGTTCTGCAACAGCTGGAGGGTTACCAGTTCGAGACCCCTGGACTTTAGGGGCATCCAATTGACATCACTGAGCTGCCCTACGTGTCGGCATCACAGCAAGAAAGTGCTAGCACATTTTTTATATATTTTTTGTATCATTGCGTAATGAAATAGATGATACTTCACCGTGTGTTTTGGCACAGAATAGCGAGGTGCATTGAATGGCACTGCCATAACCCTGCTAAAGGAATGCCCTTTATTTGTGTATTGTGGGAACATGTGTGATTTTGTACACCATCCCACAAATGTGAACCTGGCCCTTACACTTCTATAGGGATCAGTCAGATCTCAAGGGGGGGTTTGCGTTTTCATACACCCTTGCTTGTGATTGTGGGTCAGGTGGAGCCCAAAAGCTCCTGTCAATGAGTTGTGAATGATCTCAGTAGAATTGCATTGATACAATCCCCCTGGACGTGGGCCCTTCCTGTGTCTGAAGAGGTCTCTGTGTCCCGGGGGTCACAGGGTAACCTGAAGGATGACGGTTTATTCTCTGCCAACTGCCACTTCTTTAGGTGATGACTGACAGTCTGCTCAGGAGCCGTGATAAGCTTGGGTGTGTTTGGACTAGGACAGGGGTCTCAAACTGGCAGCCCTCCAGCTGTTGCGAAACTACAACTCCCATCATGCTTCTGCCTGTGGAAGTCATGCTTGTAACTGTCAGCCTTGCAATGCCTCATGGGATTTGTCGTTTTGCAACAGCTGTAGGGCTGCCAGTTTGAGACCCATGGACTAGGATCTGAACCAATGTGTGTGAGCCAACCAGGAGGCTGTCTCCCACAGAGGCCAATCATGGGAGGTCGAGGCATTCCCCATCCCACAGCCACACATGCCCAATGTATACATGCAGAGGTGGGGTTGGCAATGCCCCAACCACAGATGATTGTTCCCTACAGGTCACAGCTTCCTGGTGGGTTCATATCCTAGTTTTATACCGGAGTTCCACCTAAAAATGGAAGCTCCGCTTATCTTCCCCTCCCTTCTGGTGCCACTCCGGTGGCACCTTTAGGGTGGCGCTACCTGTTTTTGACAAGTCCCATCCCCTCTTCCAAGAGATTACTAGGAAGTTCAGCCCCCCCTCTTTCCTGGGCCATTCAGGCAGCACCCTTGGCACATGCACTTTAGGGAACCAGCTGTGAATGAATCCGAAAGGCTTTACTGCTGGTTTCCCTTACCATGAATGGCAATGGCAGCACCCAAGAGCCGATGAAAACATTGGCTTGGGTGCCAGTCATAATAATAATAATAATAATAATAATAATAATAATAATAATAATAATAATAATAATAATGATAATAATAAAAGTCAGCAGCTTGGGGGGTGCGGAGCTCCGCTTTGAACATGCCCACGCTTGTCTCTACTTAGGACCAGGTGACCATTACCATCCTGTAGCTGGTTGGCAAAGGATAATTCAGCCTCATTCCCTTGGTCCTCCTGCATTTTATATAATCATATAAGACCTTGATCTGTTAAGTATAGTACTGTATTTGTTTTAGGTTTACATGCAGAATGTTTCTGTGTTGTGTGTTTAGGTCCTGTTCACACAGTGGCTGGCAGTTTTTCTGCATTGAAGAATGACAAGTCACGCTAAGGCAGTTGTTTTCTATGTGCCCCGTTCGCACTGCAACACAGACCGGAGGTGTGGTGCAGTGAGACGCAGTAAAATGCAGACATGCCTCATTTTATCGCAGTGCACAAGAATGCACCACACAGCAGTGCAACGCACCGACCCTGCTATGCGGCAAAATGAAGTAGGAAGTGTGTGATGCGTTGAATTATGCATCACACCCTCGCTGCAGCTGAATGTGACAGCTGCCCGCACACTAAGTCACTCCAGTTTAGCATGCAGACAGTCTGAATGGGCCCTGAATTGCATTGCACATATTTAGGCTACATGTACATTGGATCCCTTTTGGCAGCAGAAAAGCACTAAAGACGGCAAAACCTGTTTAGCGCTCAGATGTTAGTTCTAGGGTTGTCCCAATACCACTTTTTTAGGACCGAGTACAAGTACCGATACTTTTTTTCAAGTACTCGCCGATACCAAATACTGATACTTTTTTTTAAATGTCCCCCCACAAATGCCGCCATGTCCCCCCTTATAAGCAGCCATGTCCCCCCTTATAAGCAGCCATGTCCCCCCTTATAAGCAGCCATGTCCCCCCTTATAAGCAGCCACCCCCCCCCTTACCTGCATGCTGCCGCGCCGCTTAGTTAATACGAGCGGGGAATATCACAGCTTTCATTTGAATAGCTGTAATGTTACGCGCTGCGTATAGACACCCCCCCTTGCTCGGGATTGGACAAATCACCCGAGCAAGGGGGAGTGTCTATACACGGCGCGGCGGGTAACACTACAGCTATTCAAATGAAAGCTGTAATGTTCCCCGCTCGTATTAACCAAGCGACGGCGGGATGTGGTGTAGCGGCGGCGGGCGGGTGGGGGCTCTGAGTATTCTATTTAGGCATCGGCGGTATTTGCGGGAGTACAAGTACTCCCGCAAATACTCGGTATCGGTCCCGATACCGATACTAGTATCGGTATCGGGACAACCCTAGTTAGTTCATTTCATTGGTCAGAGTATATTCTTATTAGGGGTGCAACGGATCAAAAAACTCACGGATCGGATCGATCCTAGGATCAGGAGTCACGGATCGGATCATTTTTAAAAAAAAAAGTCCCTTTTCATCCGTCCAAAAAAAAAAAATTATATATATATAAAACAGCAAGATTGTACTTTTAACAAGTCCTGTCCAAACAGCCTCTTTAATCCACCCTTGTGAATTGCTACTGTGCTCTTTTTTTCTTTTTCCCCCTCCTCTCAACCAGTGCTTCACTAACATTCCCTCTCCAAGTCTGCTTGCCAGAGCCCAGTGCACAGCGTGACACGCCTCCCCGGGGAGGCGTGTCACGCTGGGCTCTGGCAAGCAGACTGGGTGGAGCAAGATGGCCGCCGCTCCGGAGCTAGGCCGAAGCCGGGGACTTTCCTAGGCCTAGGCTCCGGAGCGCTCCGCGGATCGCGGGATGTGCCGATCCGAACGGGGTGACCCGTTCGGATCACGGATCGGTGACGATCCGTTGCACCCCTAATTCCTATAAATACATATAGGCGTATCTCCAGATACGGCGTCCTAACTCTGAGTGTGCGGGGTCGTATCTATGTGCCTGATTCTTAGAATCAGTTGCGCATAGATTTCCCTAAGATCTGAATGGCGTAAGTCTCTTACGCCGTCGTATCTTAGTTGCATATTTACGCTGGACGCTAGGTGGCGCTTCCGTATATTTCCGCGTAGAATATGTAAATTAGGTAGATACGCCAATTCAGAAACGTACGTCCGCCCGGCGCATTTTTTTACGTAAGGCTTTTTCCGGCGTAAAGTTACCCCTCATAAAGCAGGGGTAAGTCTTGTTTAGGTATGGACGTCGTGAAACGTCCGAACAGCGTCGTATTTTACATCGTTACGTAAGTCGTTCGCGAATAGGGCTGTACGTAAGTTACGTTCACGTCGAAAGCATTGACAGTTTGCAGCGTAATTTGGAGCATGCGCACTTGGAAACGTCAATTACGTGGGGTCACAAGTAATTTAAATAACACGCCCACATCATCCACATTTGAATTAGGCGGGCTTACGCCGACACATTTACGCAACGCGGCCGTAACTTAGAGCGCAAGTTCTTTCTGAATAGGGAACTTGCGCCCTAAGTTACGGCGGCGTAGTGTATCTGAGATACGCTACGCCCGCCGATAGATAATGTATATGAATCCGGGCCATAATGTATATAATTTAATGTGTTACTGCCAGTGCGATTGAGGCCTATGAGAACATGCTTGTTTCTCCTCTGGCATCACTTATATGCCGGCATGGTAAACCCCTCTCTGCCAGGCCCGATAGTATGGAGAGCATATGGCATATTGCTGCAACCCAGCAGTGGGTGCCTGATTGGCCAATTGCTGTGCTTAAATGTAGCACCAAACCACCCACCCACATGATCAGGTCTGGAAAAAAAATCATATTTTAATCCTTGGCAAACCTGTCTCGCCATTTTCATTTTTTATACATGAGTAAATACACAATCAATTATTAAACATATATTTACAGAGAGACAGAGTAATTGTATGTAACTAGAATGTTACTCATGGAATGGAACGTGTACAAGCAGAATTAGTCACCACTGGATTTACCTGAGGAGGAGCTGCATCTGTTTGTATATGATGTATGGAGGCCCGATGTGATAACATGGCGAGATCTGTGATGTAATCAAAGATACGATTTTAGATTCGTAAAAGATGCATAAAAATAGACCAGGTGCTCGCAGATCTACAAATTAGGCCGTCCCTCATATGCCGACATCACAAATTCTCCATGTTAATAAATGGTAGAGTATTAGTAGGTGTCTAATGGAAGTGGTTCAAGTCTATGTAAAGCCAAAACTTTTTTTTTGGTAAGGGATAAAACCCCTGGCAGGGTTCTTTTATCCCCCCCAATTCCTGTCCCACGAACATATACAAGAAGTAGAATAACATAATCCCAAAGCAAGGGCACATCTTCTTTCTTTTAAACAGGTGTTACAGAATACGAGTCCCCATTGGAAGATTTCCATCACATCCTGTTCTTGTGATGACTCGAAGGCCCCTTGCCCATGTGAATCTACAATCCTGGTGTTTTAGTGTGCCTGGGCAGTGGATGTGCAATATATAAGGCCCCTTTCACATTGGGACGTTTTTCATGCGGTACAGCGCTAAAAATAGCACTGCTATACCGCATGAAAAATCATGCCCTGTACTCTTCAATGTGAAAGCCCGAAGGCTTTCACATTGAAGCGATGCGCTAGCAGGAACGCTCCAAAAGTCCCGCTAGCCGCATCTTTACCGTGGTATAGGAGCGGTGTGTTCACCGCTCCTATACCGCGCCTTCCCATTGAAATCAATGGGAAAGCGCGGTAATACCGCTGTAATACCACCGCAACGCGGGCGGTATTAACCCTTTTTCGGCCGCTAGCGGGGGTTAAAACCTCACCGCAAGCGGCAGAATATCGCGGTAAACACAATGGTATAGCCGCGCTACAAATAGCGCGGCTATACTATCACCGTGGCTGACGCTTCAGTGTGAAGCCAGCCTAACTCTGCTGCTCACAAGAGCAGGGACACAGATGAACCCCCTAGCACAAATCTGCTTCTTTTTGTTAGTTTACCGCTAGGAAGAATCGGCTAGAAGAATCAACTTGGTATTCATGAATGGATTAAGTGGAAGAAGCAGATTACTATGAGAAAGATGTACATGCTCAAACGCACACAGATTTTGAAGATCATTATCAGTATAAAAGGTGTACTGATTTCACCTAAATAAGGACTTCAATTTTACGGATCTATGCAAACTGCATTGATTTATTCAATGGTCAGAAGGAGGCCTTGCATATATCCTGCAACTATATCGGGGTTCGGTCTACCTACCAAAAGGTTTTTTCCCCAATATTTTCAGCTCGGGCATGCTATCCAACCCCAGTCTAGACGTATAACCTGGGATTATTGCACTCACAATTCTTAACTAAAGTCTAGCAACAAAGCCCTCCAGCCGCATGCTGTCACCACTGACCGGGCTTCCATCTTCTCCGGTTTTTCTTCTGGGTTTGCGGCCTTCGGCTACATGAGTGGCCAGGGCTGCGTTGACGTTGCTCCCGTGTGGGAGCCCTCGGGTATAGCACGGAGCTGCGCGCGGTATGCCGGACCTTTAGAGCGCATGCGCAGGTGACATCACTGGATGCATACAGTGTGAATATCGCCTAAACAGTGCAAGTTTAGGCGATATTCACTGTACCTACAGGTAAGTCTTATTATAGGCTTACCTGTAGTAACAAGTAAACCAGTTTACCACCACTTTAAGACGTTTGAAGGGATTGGGTTCCAAGAGGACAAATGGAAGCCTGTCTGTTGATAAATTTATTTGTATATATTGTAGGCTATAAAATATTTAAAAACTAGGAAAACTAGAGTCAAAGAGGAGCCTCAGACTGCTTCAGACTTGTTATTATTATTAAGGTACTTGTATAGCGCCGTCAATATTAAAGTGGAGGTTCACCCGAAAAACGTTTTTTTTTTTTTTTTTACATTAGAGCCAGCATAGTAAGGTAATTTCATTTCGGCAGGTTTTTTTTTTTCTTTGTACTTTATATCCTGATTTTGTCCAGGGCTTCCGCGTCCTGATGTCTCCGGGACTAGGCGTTCCTATCCCAGCCTCAGGGTTCCGATAACTGCGGGACTGGGCATTCCTATCCTTCCGCTGGGTGATTGACGGCTTGTGAAACAGGTCCCCTGTCGCTTAACGCGCGTCACCAGATTTCCGGAAATAGCCAAACTGCGAGTCGGCACTATACGGCGCCTGTAGAGCTGACTGCGCAGGTGCCATATAGTGCCGTTTTGCAGCTCGGGTATTTCCCGACATCTGGTGACGTGCGTTGTGCGACAGGTCACCTGTTTCACAAGCCGTCAATCATCCAACGGAAGCATAGGAACGCCCAGTCCCGCAGTCATCGGAACCCGGAAGCCCTGGACAAGAACAGAATATAAATGTATGTACAGAGGGAAAAAAAAAAAACGCTGAATTTAAATGCCCTTTCTATGCTGGATCTAATGTGTGTAAATTTTTTTTTTTTTTGGGTGAACCCCCGCTTTAAGGCACTTGCCTGTCCTAGAATCCAGCGGTGTCATCTCTCGAGCCGATTATTTAATCGCATATCGGGTGCTGCGCTTTGTGAATGGGCCACAGTATTCTGGGACCTGCGAAGTGTCCCTGAAGGCTGTGGGAAAAGGAGGGGCAAACTTTCGGCTCTGTTTGCCATGGCAAACCGAGCTGGAAGTGTCAATGCGTACCTGTCAAAACCATGAACCTCCCCCTTTGCAGACAAGGAAAGTTTCCTCTTTTTGGGTGGCGCTCCGCTTTAATGTGACTTGTGTGTATGTTTTGTGAAAATGTTCCCAAGCAGGGTGAGCTTGGACGGACACACACACACACACACACACACACACACACACACACACACACACACGTCCTATTAGGACACAATGACTGTGTGACATTAATAGAACTGTCTGCATGGGGGTTGCTTGGTACACCTGTGCATTTCTATGGAGGTAAACACGGCCCAGTATAGTACGCTCTGAGTGAACGAGGCCTGCGATTCTCCAGTTCTGCCCAGCCTCAGTGAGGTCCTTCGGACAGCCGGCCGATCTTTTTGTCTCTACAGCTATTATAGTCTTTTTATTGCCTGACATATCTACACTCCACAATGGGAAGCTTCTGTTTGCTCCCAGTAAAAACAGGAAATGTATCGAAATGCAGCAATTACTATATGGCACAGGTCATTTAGTCTAAAGGGGTTTTACTTGATGAATATTGTGTCCATGAATTGTATTATTAGAAGCAATACAAGAGGGAGGCTTGAGTTTTGGGTGAGTCATGTTTTACATGGCGTCTCTTTGGTAACATGAGCTGTCCTGGATATGGGACAGGCGCAGCAAACAGAAGTAAGCTGTGATTTTATTGGAGTGATTGTATCAAAGCGGAAGGCTTTAGTTGGGTGATGCTGGTAGGTGCCCCATGATCATTTGTATACAGGACGGTAGATATGGGTGTTTCTGGAAGCCATATTCTTCAGACTGGTGTGGGGCACAGGCAGGTAATTCCCTTCTGGTGTATGTGTACAGTCACAACACGGTGTGTTTGTATTGGCATCATATAACCTTATGGGTGTGTATGACGTATGAGCCGTGTGCGTGTTGGGTGCAGGACACTGTAAAACGCATAATACATACATCTGTACCTGAGTGCTGGTTTTACTTTATAGTTCTTGTAAACATTTATATACAATTGTCTGTTTCTAACCTTTATTTTTTATTTTAACAGCCTTTCATTCGGTTTGTTGTACCCAGCATATTCCTCATACAAAGCTGTCAAAACCAAGAATGTGCGAGAATATGTGAGTATTTCTTGCCTTGTAAAGTACAAATAGACGCTCCAGTACTCAACCCTGTGATTGGTGCTTGCAGTGCACGCCACGTATGGTGCTGTGCCAGAACCAAATGCAAAGTGAGAAGTCACCAGCGCTCCAAATAGATGTTTGGCATGTTCATTGTGAGGACAGTGTCCTATAAGGCCTCATGCACACTGCAGCTAAAAATAACACCAGACTTTCTTTTTTTTTTTGTTCCTCTGCCCCTTAAACACCCCTCTATGATATGTATCCATGCACACATGGGTGTTTACAGGCTTTTAGGAGCAAAAATCTGAATGCACCAAAATCACTGTTAGGAGAGGAAAAACGCCTAACATACAGAACGTGCTTTAATGCTAGCTGCATTTAGTCTTTGAGCAATCATTCATCCCAATGGCGAGAATAAATTGCTTTTCTGGCCGATGAAAAGAATGAACGGCCAAAAAGCTTTACTTGTCTAAACACGTTTAAAGAACACAGCTCTGGGCTCCTTTTTAGTGCTGCTGCTTCAAAGGTGTTTAGAAGAGCTGTGTGTGCATGAGGCCTAAGGCATAAGAAACCACTTGTGCCGGTTTGTGATGCTGTCTGTACAATAAACATGTGAATTTTTATTTTTAGAGTGACCGTGACTTTGCATCTTAGTACTTCTCCCTGACTGACCTAATTTACTTTTCGGGTGACCTACAACATAAAGCGAAGTTCCACCCAATAGTGGAACGTGTGCTCTTTTGTCTCCCCCCCCCCCCCCCGGGTGCAGTTGGCACCTTTCAGGGGGGACAGGCTACCAGTAGGAGAGAGGAGCAGGGCCTCAGGCATGCGCAGTAGGGTTCCCAGCATGAAGCAGTAAGGCTACACTGCCGGGATTCCCTTGCACGCAATGGCGGTGGCAGCACCTGACAGCTGATGGAAACGTCCGCTGCGGTGCCGACATCACTTGACTCCAGGACAGGTAAGTGTCCTATTATTAAAATCCAGCAGCTGCAGTATGTGTATCTGCTGGCTTTTTAAATTTATTTATTTTTATTATTTTTTTTTTTTTAAGTATATTTAAACTCAAACAAAAATATAAGTTGAAGCTTTCCTGTCTCTTAAAGTGGAGGTTCACCCGGAAAGTAAATTTTTAAGATTAGATTGATGCTCATTTAGTCTAGGGGAATCGGGTGTATTTTTTTAAATCGAAGCAGTACTTACCGTTTTAGAGAGCGATCTTCTCCGCCGCTTCCGGGTATGGTCTTCGGGACTGGGCGCTCCTATTTGATTGACAGGCTTCCGACGGTCGCATTCCAAAAGTAGCCGAACGTCGGTGCGCAGGCGCCGTATAGAGCCGCACCGACGGTCTGCTTCTTTCGGCTACTCGTGACGTGATGTATGCGACCGTCGGAAGCCTGTCAATCAAATAGGAGCGCCCAGTCCCGAAGACCATACCCGGAAGCGGCGGAGAAGATCGCTCTCTAAAACGGTAAGTACTGCTTCGATTTTAAAAAAACTACCCGATTCCCCTTGACAAAATGAGCATCAATCTAATCTTAATTTTTTTTTTTTCGGGTGAACTCCCGCTTTAATGTGATGGCTGCATTCATGCGTTTTTTTTGGGGTGGGTGGGGGGTGGAGTGGTGGTTTCAGGCATTTTAGTCTGATTATCCTTGTTTCCTGTCCTAATGTTCTCACAGTACTGTATCAATGGTGGTCCAGTGTTGTCACCCTAGGACAGGAATTGTTCTCGACCTAGCTCAGGAGAGGTTATCTTGTAGTCCACAGAGAGAACTGGGCGCAACGATAACTAATAACCATGCATGAAAGGCAAAGAACACAGGAAGATGCCATTCACAAGATTTTTGCTGAATGAACAGGTTTTCTATTGCACTTATAAAATGGATATAACAAAACCCCTACGGTAATGTATTTGATGGACCCATAGGAAGCCAGTATTAGAATGAACATTTGGGGTTGTAGGCCATCTGTGTGTGACTTTACACCTACCTTTACTTTCCTAACGGTAAGATAAAGTGCTGTGCGGTTCCTCTTGGCCTGCTTGTGCTAAGACTTTTCAGACCTTATGGGAGAGATTTACTAACACGGGAGCACGGGAATCTGGTGCAGCTGTGCATGGTAGCCAATTGGCTTCTAGCTTCATCTTGTTCAACTAAGCTTTGACAATAAAACCTGGAAGCTTATTGGTTTCTCTGCAAAGCTGCACCAGATTTTGCATGCTTCAGTTGTAGTACTGTCCCCCATGTGTTGGCTGTGTAGAATCCTCTGACAATGAGACCGGAAGCAGGGTGTTCAGGGAAGGTAACAGATCATTCGTGGTGTTGGGACTTTACATTGGAAATGTAAAGGAAAGCATAATGGTACATGATAGCCCTGTCTCCAGAATTAATAGGCTTGTATAGTTTTACTTGTGTTTTAGCACAGTAACCCTGCATTAGGAGTGGTGTTGTGTGCTCATTGCGTGTTCTATTGTGTACCTCGTTAAACATTCAACAATGTAAAAGTCCTAAAAGCTCCAACAAGTTCTTAAACAATGTAGAATAGTAATGTTCACTTGGACAGAATTCTCACCGCTCCAGGTGAGCCTCGTGATGATCAGGGGTTGTTGAACCAACAGGGTGCTGGCAATGCGGTAATGGCAAAAAACAAAAGAACAAAAGCTGGACAGCCGCACTCCAAAATTTTCTTTAAAAGAGATGTCTTTATTTTCAACTGTGCATACAGTCACTGCAAGCCCACAAAAATCAGTATGGCCAACGTTTCGCACTGGCGTCATGGCCATGACTAAGCACTGACGCCAGTGCAAAACGTTGGCCATACTGATTTTTGTGGGCTTGCAGTGACTGTATGCACAGTTGAAAATAAAGACATCTCTTTTAAAGAAAATTTTGGAGTGCGGCTGTCCAGCTTTTGTTCTTTTGTTTTTTTACCAGTAATGTTCACTTGGTTTCTGAACGCCTCTTACAAAAATGGTATAGTATAACCATTTTATAACAGACATATAGTCCGAAGGATGAGGAGCCACAATTCCAAAAATATGTGCTATGCCATGTCTGCTAATGTCGGTCACATTACGTTTAACAATTTGATAACGTTTGTCCATATTTTATTTTCCTGAATGGCTTAGGACATGTTTCAGCCCTAATACAGCTGTAAAACCTTGTCTATTAGTATGTTGCATTACACCATTCCAGATTTAGTATATTTCAGTAACTATATGTACTGCTAATATAGGTATTCCTGTTGGTGTATTTTTATGGTACATTTTATTTCAGGTGCGCTGGATGATGTACTGGATCGTGTTCGCACTCTTTATGACAGTAGAAACGTTTACAGATGTTTTCATTTCATGGTAAGATCACCCCCCTAGCCACCTGTGTGTGTATTGTGACAGGAAGTCAGGTAAATCTGTGGGTGTTACAGACGGGACATACATTTCTGCCTTGTTTAGACAATACACCAATTGTTATTAGGCGTCGGCTGCAAAGTAGCCAGAAAAGGTCTAAGGGCGTTGGAAAACCTCAGCTGTTCAGAATGAGGCAATTAAGGCCTCTATAAGTAATCCAGAGGATTACCACTGAATTGCTGCATCCTGAGGCTTTCTGAGTGAAAAAGAGCAGTAGCTGAAAGTCTTCTGAGGAGGTGAGGAAGTGATTGATTTTTCTGTGTGATAAAAATCAAAAGACTATTGTTTTTCTGCTGTGTGACCAGCAGTGTCTGCCCAGCACTAGGCTGTGCCGGACTCCGGTAGACGCCCCAAGTGGCCAGGGTTTATTTTATGTTTGATTTTGTTTATGCTGTTTGGACGCTTGCACTTGTTTCCAGCAAGATGGACGAATAAACCAAAATCTTTGTTTTCAACCGTCTTCGACTGCCTGTCTGTATAAATTCAGTGTGTGGTGAACCCATCCAAGGGGTCACACACCCCGCTACCGAGCTAACCCCTTACAGTGTATATATAAACCTGTCACATTTGCATTATCCATACAGCCTGGCAGTATCAACTGTCATCCTCTGGCAGTATCAACTGTCATCCTCTGGCAGTATCAACTGTCATCCTCCTAATGACCTATGCACAGTGAATTGCCTACTTTATTCTACCACTTGGTTGAGTGTGGGTGTTTTACATGCTAAGGCCTCTTGCACATGATACTCCTGTTTGAGCATCTACTTTTTCAAATGAGTTTTTTTTTTTTTTTTGGTATGTATTTTTGCGCAAATGCATGAAATCTTATTCTTCTGTACAATATGTAAATGGACATTTGCGTGCATTGGCACATATTTGCTCACGTGAGGTGTAAATTGCTGACCAAAAAAGCAGATTTTTCTAATTTTCTTTTACTGGAGAATGCACAGTGCTTGTTTACGCGCTTGTGTGCGTAGGCACGTTACAATTCATGGGCTGTATTTTAGCTCAGTAAAACAAAAAAGCTGTACTGAGCTTTTTTAAGCTGGAATGTGCAAGAGGCCTTCTTTGCTGCTGGGGCACTTCTATTGGATGAGGGGATGTAAAATACAGTGGGGCAAAAAAGTATTTAGTCAGCCACCAATTGTGCAAGTTCTCCCACTTAAAAAGATGAGGCCTGTAATTGTCATCATAGGTATACCTCGACTTAGAGACAAAATGTGGAAACAAATCCAGGCAATCATTGTCTGATTTGGAAAGAATTTATTTGCAAATTATGGTGGAAAATAAGTATTTGGTCTCCTCTACAAACAAGCAAGATTTCTGGCTCACAGACCTGTATCTTCTTCTTTAAGAGGCTCCTCTGTCCTCCACTCATTACCTGGTATTAATGGTACCTGTTTGAACTTGTTATCAGTATAAAAGTCACCTGTCCACAACCTCAAACAGTCACACTCCAAACTCCACTATGGTGAAGACCAAAGAGCTGTCGAAGGACACCAGGAAACAAAATTGTAGACCTGCACCAGGCTGGGAAGACTGAAGCTGCAATAGGCAAATAGCTTGGTGTGAAGAAATCAACTGTGGGAGCAATAATTAGAAAATGAAAGACATACAAGACCACTGATAATCTCCCTCAATCTGGGGCTCCACGCAAGATCTCAGCCCGTGGGGGTCAAAATGATCACAAGATGGGTGAGCAAAAATCCCAGAACCACACGGGGGGGGACCTAGTGAATGACTTGCAGAGAGCTGGGACCAACGTAACAAAGGCTACCATCAGTAACACTACACTGTCAGGGACTCAGATCCTGCAGTGCCAGATGTGTCCCCCCTGCTTAAGCCAGTACATGTTCGGGCTCATCTGGGGTTTGCTAGAGAGCATTTCCAGAAGAGGATTGGGAGAATGTCAGATGAAACCAAAGTAGAACGGTTTGGTAGAAACACAACTCGTGTTTGGAGGAGAGAGAATGCTGAGTTGCAACCAAAGAACACCATACCTACTGTAAAGCATGGGGGGTGGCAACATCATGCTTTGGGGCTGTTTCTCTCATATACTCTCTAATAAGCTAAGCAATATTTGCCCTCATATGCAACTATTAGTTGACTTAACAACTCCTATTTACTACGTGCTTGACATAAGTCTTATTTACTTATGGGCCTTGCCCTAATTCGCGGAACATGTTCGCTCTAACTTTTCTATGCTATGGGTTGATAGTATTTCATACCAACTCCCTTGGTGGCCTAATACATTTCTATATGTTTAAGTGGTATGATGTAGAGAATACCCAAACTCCTGTTTGCGTGGAGTGAGGCCTGGGGTCCTGTACTGATAGTCACTTGCATATAGAGGTGCATTGGAATCTTTAAAGTATATATTATAATTTTAAGCGCTAAGCTCTGGTCGCATCTTGTAATGCGTCCATCCTTAGTAGCTCAACGCCTTTCTTTCTGTGAGAGAGAGAGATGACGTAGAAAAAAAACTCCTGTTTGTCTGGAGTGACGCCTGGGGTCCAATACTGAATTCTCACATAAAGAAGTGCATTGAAATCATTGCTAACCGCAGTTGTGGTTCACTCTGTTCACCAGAGCTGTTACATCTAGAGGAGATCTGCATGGAGGAATGGGCCAACATACCAGCAACAGTGTGTGGCAACCTTGTGAAGACTTACAGAAAACGTTTGACCTTTGTCATTGCCAACAAAGGATATATAGCAAAGTATTGAGATGAACTTTTGATATTGACCAAATACTTATTTTGCACCATAATTTGCAAAAAAAAATCTTTCCAAATCAGACAATGTGATTGTCTGGATTTGTTTCCACATTTTGTCTCTCATAGTTGAGGTATACCTATGATGACAATTACAGGCCTCTCTCATCTTTTTAAGTGGGAGAACTTGCACAATTGGTGGCTGAATAAATACTTTTCTCCCCCACTGTATAGAACAGTTTTTCCAACATCTAAACAATGTCCAAAAATGGAATTGTGTTCCAAAATGATTATATTTTTCCTTCGATACATTTGTACTGAACTCTGAATGCACTTTAGGTGCCAATTTAAAATTGTAGAATGTGTACTTAAAGTACAAAGGTTGGAAAAGAGCTGTTGGACAATTATATAGCGCAGTCTTGTATGTCTGCGGGCACTGATGCCCACTTGACGACATTTTAATACATAAAGACAACTAATGTATATAGTTTTATTTTTTATTTTGTTATGTATATTCTTCAGTTTTGATAGAAATGGAAGGGAGATGACGTATTTGCTAAATGTGTCTAGTTTTTGCTACTTTACTCTGTGCTCAGTTTTGTTCTGTTTTCATTGGTTCTCATTCTCTGGTTGGTTTTTCAGGTTCCCATTCTACTATGAGATAAAAATGGCCTTTGTCATCTGGTTGCTGTCTCCATACACAAGAGGGGCCAGCCTTCTGTACAGGAAATGTATCCATCCTGCACTGTCCCTAAGGGAAAAGGTAATTAGAGTATCCATTCTCCGTCACCCCCTGTACATAAACCTAACCTTCCCGTACATCTACCCCGGGGCTGGCAGAGTTTAATCCTTCTGTGAAGTTATCAGACACACATTACTAGTTTTATTGAAGGTTCACTGTCCTGCTTTTAGAAGCTTACTTTGTAGCCTTTTGGACTGTTTCCAAAACCATATCGTCTAGGTAAAGGGCCACTTTTAATCTTTTACTAAAGCTTGCTGGTAAAGCTTATTAACCACTTGCTTACTGGGCACATATACCCCCTTCCTGCCCAGGTGAAATTTCAGCTTCCGGCACTGTGTCGCTTTAACTGACAATTGTGCGGTCGTGTGATGTGGCTTCCAAACAAAATTGGCGTCCTTTTTCCCCACAAATAGAGCTTTCTTTTGGTGGTATTTGATCACCTCTGCGGTTTTTTATTTTTTGCGCTATAAACAAAAAAGAGCCACTATTTTGAAAAAAAAAATATTTTTTACTTGTTGCTATGTTGCTTGTTGGTAAAAAAAAAACAAAAAACACAATAAGCGACTGGTTTGCGCAAAAGTTATAGCGCCTACAAAATAGGGGACAGAATTATTATTATTATTTTACTAGTAATGGCGGCGATCTGCGTTTTGTTTTGGGACTGCGACATTATGGCGGACACATCGGACACTTTTGACACCATTCACATTTATACTGCGATCCGTGCTAGAAATATGCACTAATTACTGTATAAATGTGACTGGCATTGAAGGGGTTAACACCAGGGGGTGAGGGAGGGGTTAAATGTGTACCCTGCATAGTGTTACGAACTGTGGGGGAAGGGGACTGACTGGGTGAGTTGACCGATCTGTGTCCCTATCTACAAGGGACACAGATCGGTCTCCTCTCTCCCTGACAGGACGTGGATACACAGATCCACGTCCTTGTCTCTGTAACCGACGATCGCGGGTGCCTGGCGGACATCGCGGCTGCCAGGCACGCGCATCGGCATCTCAGTGATGTGGCCAGCGCGCCCCCTAGTGGCCAGGAGGAGCGGAGGCCGTAAAAAGACGGCCTCCCAGATTTAGAGCCACCCTGCGGCCGTACAAAGTCGTACGGCCGTCAGGAAGTGGTTAATCACTCTTATTAGTGTTTGTCTGTTTTTTTTTATTTTTATTATTTTCTTAGATTGTCATGTGGAATGGATATCTCTACATCAGTAAAAAAAATAACAATATTGCAAATTGCACTGAACATTGAAATATGATTGATATACAAGTCGTGTATTCATTTCTCTCTGTGCTGATGGTTGTTTTAGTTCACTGTCACAGATCCCTCGCTGACTCGATCTTTAGGGAATGTACGTGTGTGGGCGATCAGAGTTGGGGAGGGATCGTTGCAGGGGTAAATGGTGGCATTGTCTGTAAGAAAGTGGCACCATGAAAATTATGGTTGGTACACTTTAGGACCATTGCTTGAAAAGAAAAAATGCCACTGCCACTTCTAATTGTATAAAATAATGTAAAACAGAAATTAAACCTATACCATGCACATTAAGAAATAAGAAAAAAAAATGTATTTTTTCCTATTTCTTAATGTGCATGGTATAGGTTTCATTTGTTATTTTCCAGGTCTGAAGTAGTTAAGCATAATGTAATAGTCTAATAAAGCAAATGCAAAAATCAGGTTCTGCAGTCATGGCAACCGGTAGATTCCAGCATTCATTTTAGAGCTAACGCATTATGAACTATGCATTGCCAGTAATTATGGTTGTTAATGCATGCTTTAAAGATTTGTAAACTCGCCCTGCAGTGATTATGCGCTTTCCAGGATTTGATGTGTGTGTGTGTGTGTGTGTGTGTGTGTGTTTTTATTTTGTTTTAAATGTACTTTTTTTATGGGGTTTTAAAATACAAATTCCACATTATCACAATCCCTACTCTGATTCCCCTACAAAAAGTAATATTTTTTGTATTCTAATGCTTACAATTTATGCAGCACTTTACATACAGTCCATTCACGCCAGTCCTCGGGCTCATGAAGGAGACACTCTAAAGCAGGGGTCTCAAACTGGTGGCCTCCTGCTGAACTACAATCCCATGAGGCATTGCAAGGCTGACAATTACAAGCATGACTCCCAGAGGCATGATGGGACTTGTAGTTCCGCAACAGCTGGATGGCCACCAGTTTGAAAACCGTGCTCTAAAGTATCTTGCATACACATATTAGGGCTAGGTAACCCACCAGCGTGTCTTTGGTACATATTTAAACTGTTCCTCCCTCCTATGGGTAGTAATATCCTTTCTCCTCTTGCGTGTCAATGTAGAACAGATTCTTGTGAAGGGGCCAAGGCTCAGTGGGGTGAAGAGTTGGGCTTGGCAATACATACTATTGAAGGGCATTTAATTTTTGCTCTGGAGCCCTGGCAGCAGCTAAGGTTACTATAGTAGAGTAGCTGGGGCTGACCTAGGAGAGCTGTACTATGGCGATGACCAGAGTAAGTGTGGTTTGAGATGTTTGGCTGTTTCCACTCACTGTTATATTTGCTGAGGGATTTCATATCTGGCTGCACTCACATTTTGGCGCACAGAAAGGACCCCAACAAGAACAAAGTTAAAATTGTCTGTCTAGATGTCAACAAAAACTGTGCTTTATAGTGGTTGGTTCTAAACCCTTAAATCATGGGTCCTCAAACTACGGCCCTCCAGTTGTTCAGGAACTACAATTCCCATTGTGCCAAGTCATGCCTGTGAATGTCGGAGTTTTACAATGCCTCATGGGATTTGTAGTTCCACAACAGATGGAGGGCCGTAGTTTGAAGATCCCTGCCTTAAATATACCCAGTGAAGTGACTGGCCTCAGGTGATACACAGAGGTGTAACAAATTTATCCTACATTATATTGTACCTGTTTCTCTGCAGTTTTTCTGAGCTTCCAGAAAAAAAGGGGCAGGGAGCTGAAGTTACACTCTGCAGATCTCAGTGAGGAGGTCTTAGAGAGCTGATTGGGAGGAAGAGGAACATGGCTGAGACTGGTAATCAGCTGGTCGTCCCTTCCCTGTCACCATTTTTCTCTTGGTGTCAGAAAGACTTGTTGGAAGTGTTTAATGCTGATAGCAGAGGAACGGGGCAGCAGACAGAAATGACGCTAGGGGCTCATTTACACTTGCTTCGACTTTAAAACGCGTTAAGGCACTTAAAGAGACATGGAGTATTATCTTGTAGGATGTATATAGCGCCAACAGTTTGTGCAGCACTTTACAACATGAAATATAATTTGCGAAGCAAAGAAAAAGCAAGGTGTAAACAGGACTGTAAACTAATCATTTTTATTTGGTGACAGGCACTTTGGTGTTCAGAGAGCTTTAAACATGTGTGTTTGAAGCAAGTGTAGACAAGTGCTTTTAATTGAGACCAGTACAATGTGTACAATACAATGTGTACTGGTCTCAATTAAAAGCACTTGTCTACACTTGCTTCAAAACAAGGCTTCGGACACACTTTTTTAGAGGGCTATGCTTTGTACATATTTCATGTCTGAGGTTTACAACCAGTATTAACAAAAAAAAAAAACTTTTAGTAGTGCTTAGATAATGCATTTTGCAGTGACACATTCCTTCATGCCTCTGTTTTATATCCCCCTTTTCTGTGTCTGCTGCTCTGCATGTCTTCATTATTCTCCCCCTGCTTACTGGGCCATTCACTCCTGTTCTCGTCTGATCTACTAAGTACGCAAGCCTGACTGCTAACCGTTTTTTTTTCTCGCATACTTTAGATGCCTCTTTTATGCGTTTCACTTTTGTATGGCTGCTAACAGTACACATAGAAGATACTGACAGTGTATGATAGCTGTGTGTAATTTTTATATACCTGCTTTGGTATGATGACACATGACAGACGCTTGGGGGGGTTATTTACGAATGGCATATCCACTTTGCACTACAAGTGCACTTGGAAGTGCAGTCGCTGTGAATCTGAGGGGTAGATCTGAAATGAGGGGAAGCTCTACTGATTTTATCATCCAATCACGTGCAAGCTAAAATGCTGTTTTTTATATTCCTTGCATGTCCCCCTCGGATCTACAGCGACTGCACTTCCAAATGCACTTTCAGTGTGCTTTTCAAGTACTTTGTAGTTTGCACTTGTAGTGCAAAGTTGATTTGCCTTTGGTAAATAACCCCCGTGGCGTGAACTCTGTACAAGGTCTGGTAGTGATCGTTGTGCTGGAATGGGCTTCTCCACACTGGCCTGTGATAGAAGGAGTCCCTCAGGCTACTCCCAGATTCCAGCAGCTTCTTCTGTCCTGACCTGTTTCTCCGCTCAGAACAGCTGCGGGAAGAGCGTCTGAGACCTGCAAATACCTCCGCGTTAACCTCTTCCCTGCTGAGCATGACTCCTGACCCAAATCTGTTTATCTTTCTAGGAGATCGATTCTTATATTGTACAAGCAAAGGAGCGAGGCTACGAGTCTGTGGTCACTCTTGGTCGAAGGGGACTGAATATCGCAGCTTCTGCTGCCGTGCAGGCTGCCACCAAGGTACTTCTTACGTCTATTTGGGAGATTTTCCTATTGAAGTACAAAGTGAATACACAGAGCAGTAGATTGGTGAAATATTGATTGATTTTTTATAAAGGGGTTAGGAAAGCTTAAACATTTCATAAAATGCAGGCCTCAATGTGGAGCCTTCAGCGTTCCATGGCATTCTCTCTGGTTAAAGCAACAAAGAGAACTGATTGGTTGAGAGGCTAGTTATATGATTATGACAGGTCAAGTAACTGGGGGTTGGCACTTTTTTTTTTTTCTTCCCTACTCCATTAAGAATAGGGGTTTTGCAACAGAGGGCTAAGCACATGTATAAGACTGTATTTACCGTATTTATCGGCGTATACCGCGCACTTTTTTGCCCTGAATATCAGGGCAAAATCGTGGGTGCGCGGTATACGCCGATACCCGCTTTCCCGCGCTGAGTTTGAATACTGCGCCGACATATACCAAGCGCAGTACACTCGGGTATAGTCGGGCAGTCTCGGCTCCTTCCGCGCTCACGTCCTGGACGTACAGGACGTCAGCGCGAGAGTTGCCGAGCATTGCCGACAATACACGAGTGTACTGCGCTCTGTATATGTCGGCGCAGTATTCAAACTCGGCGCGGGAAACGAGCGGAGAGGACGCCCGACCCGCCGAATTGCAATGGAATCTATATTCTACGGTTAGAACAGAAGTCAGAATGAAAATCCTCACTCTCCAAGTAGATAAGGGCGTCATATCCAGTTTATTTATAGAACAATATCATAGTAGAAATTAGATGGGATACCAAAAACATACAAAGAAAAAATATACAAGCTTTCAAAACAGAACCCGTGGCTCTAAAGCAGGGGTCACAAAACTACGGCCCTCCAGTTGTTCAACAACTACTATTCCCACCATGCCTAGCCATGTCTGTGAATATCAACATTTTAAAATGCCTCATGGGACGTGTCGTTTCGCAACAGCTGGAGGGCCGTAGTTTGAAGCTCCCTGCTCTAAAGTGTCTAAATTACAGACGGCCACAACTTTCAGGTAACTTGGTTCCCCCTGGTGGTGAATTTCCAAATCGAAAAAATGTGTAGTATGTTGAAATTTATACAAAGGACCACATGTAACCGCTTGGCTAGAATGCAAACAAAATTTATCGACTTTACAGCGGTAGTAAATTCTTGAGACAAAATATTTTATTTTATTTTTTTATCCTGCAAGGCATTATGTGCTAGTATGTACAGCATACTGGCACATTATGACAGACTTGCCTTGAAACAAAGCCCTCCGACAGCATGCTGACAGAAGTAAACTTTTTTTTTTTTTATATTCCAATTCTTAGATGTGATGGCTGTATTTGTGTTTTTTTTGTTTTTTCACTTGGTGATTCAGCCAGTAAGGCCTCATTCACACTTGGCCGTTCGGGTCCGTCTGTCGGCGGACCTGAACGGCCGCTCCATGCATCGCTATGGAGCGTCGGATGTCAGTGGAGACATGTCCGCTGACATCCGACCCGCTAAAAACAGACATGGGGGCCACGTCCCCATCCGTCCATGCAGATTGGATCGGGTAAGATCTGATGAAAACGGACATGCTGTCCGTTTTCATCAGATCGCTCCATAGGGACACAGCGGTGCCCGACAAGCCCCTCCCCGCTCAGTGAGCAAAGAGGAGCTTGTCATCATCGGCTCAGCGGAGATCTGCGGACTGATCTCCCGCTGAGCCAACTGGAGCAGGCGGACTCTGTAGCGACGGAGTCCGCCAAGTGTGAATGAGGCCTAAGTCTGTTGTCTTTTCAACAGAACAAGTTGTCCTGCATATGTAGCAGTTGAGAGAAACCATTTACCACTGACGGGTGCTTAACAATGGTCCGCTTTTTATTCTATATATGTAACACATTTTATCCCACAATGGGGGGAAAGTAACTGCTTCTAAAGTGTTATAGCTGGAGTGTGGCTTCAAATTGTTAGTGTATCTGAAGTCTGCTGGTCTATCTAACACTCCCCTCCCCAGACTGACAATGCTGCTATCCAGAGGTGCGCCTTCATCCAGAGGGGAGCCACTCTGATACAGGAGGTGTCACTGGCCAGACTGCCAGGTGAATACAGAAGGGAAAAGAAGCCTAAAAAAAACGAATGTAGCCACCATATATGATTGGTAAACTGCAATATATTATTATTATTTATTTATTTGGGGGGGGGGGGGGGGTTTAATATTGCGTTAAAGCTGAGTTCCACCCAAAGTGGAACTTCGGCTTAAACCACTCCTCACCCCCTTACATGCCACATTTGGCATGTAATTATTTTTTGGGGGGGCTTCAGTAGGAGTGGGACTTCCTGTCCCACTTTCTCCTTCCGCCCAGGGACCGCTTAGGCGACTCGTCATATCGCCTAATGCGGCCCCTCCCTGTAGGCGATCACCTGGGACACGTGACAGGTCCCAGGCGATCGCCTGTCCACTCAGGGAGCGCAGCGCCGTTCGCAGTAAGTGCATGGCCGTGAAGCCGAAAGCTGTCATGGCCGGGTGCCCACAGTTAGAATGGAGGCGCCAGGGGGGGGGCTCCTGGCGTCGCTGGACAGTGGAGCAGGTAAGTGTATGTTAAAAGCCAGCAGCTACACTTTTTGTAGCTGCTGACTTTTAATAAACATAAAGGCTGGAACTCCGCTTTAAGGTACATGTGGGCATGATCAAGTTTATGGATGGATTGAGCAATTACATGGGATTATGTTATGCGGTAAAGAGTTTGTCATGAAGTATAGAAAATTTAGTTTGGTATGATTGGATGAGCACAGACACTAGAGATCCAGGCAATGCCAGGCCATTCCTCCTCTGATGGCTCCTAAAAAAACAAAACAAAAAAAACTTTTGCCTGGATCACACATTTGCTTTGCTGTAGCACATAACATGCTGCTGCTGCTGCTTTGCAGGGCCTTACTTTTTTGTATGGAACCCCATGGCAATATACCTACATCGTTGTGCATTGTGTTAGGGGGGGGAAAGGGGTTCATGTGCGTGTGTGTTTTTTTTTTTTTTTCACTGTGGGTGCGTTGGCAGAACAGGTTGGCCCCTTGCACATGGGCGTCATAATTTACTGATGTTTACTCCAGTGTAAAGATATGAGTAATGTTGAGTATAGGCGAGTAAAGATGTGTAAGCATATTGGCGAGTAAAATTCTTCATTGCCAGTATTGAAATATAGTCCCTTTATACTCGTGTAAACATTAAAAAAGTAAACTTGTGTATGAGCGTAAATTACCGCACTCAAATCGGTATTGCTGATTTCTTCTGAGCTGGGTGCAATGTCTCATAGACAACCATGCATCTCATTTCAGATCCGTAAAAAAAACTTTTCTTATTTTACTCCTGTGTGCAAGAGGCCTTATAGATATAATTAAACCCTACAGGTTTATCTGACCACCTATAATGAAGAACTCTCTGGTCTACTATAGCTATACTGTAATGGTTGGTGTCACTGAATTTGCTAAGATTCATTGTTACTATGGGGTTGATTTACGAAAGGAAAATCCACTTTGCACTACATGTGCACTTGAAAGTGCAGTCGCTTTAGATCTGAGGGGAAGATCTGAAATGAGGGGAAGCTCTGCTGGTTTTATCATCCAATCGTGTACTAGCAAAAATGCTGTTTTTTATTTTCCCTACATGTCCCCTTCAGGATCTACAGAGACTGCACTTCCAAGTGCACTTGCAGTGCACAGTGGATTTGCCTTTAGTAAATAAACCCCTATATGTTGTATATCCAACTATAGCAAAGTTTTTTTTTTTTTCTTTCTGTAACTTATCAATTTTATGTTTAGGGACAAGGAGCCCTGGTTGGGCGTCTGCGCAGTTTCAGCATGCAAGATCTAAGGGAGCTCCCGGATGATGCCCCACTACACTACAGAGACCCACTTTATCCAGATGGCGCTGATCTCCAGCGACGCCCCATTAGTAAGTCATGATTGGGGGGGGTCACTATATATTCTATAGCGCTAGCTGAAAATCTGTCTTTTTTATTTTTTTATTTTTTTTTGGTTTTTATATAGCTGTGGTTAAGTAACTACCATAAATAGAAATCTAGAAAATGAATAAATCACACATTGAAATTACCAAATACTTCTTTATTCCTTACTTTTTTTTTTTGCCTCTGTCCCCTATTCTGGGAGGCCCTGACAACCATGTCTCGACTTTCCTCTGCAAGGCCCGACTCTCATATCTACTCCTAGAGTCTCCACGTTTACCGTCATTACACATTTCAGTCCCTAACCACCTCTTGCATCATGTCTGCAATCTCTTACTTAAACACGCTGCTAATAGTAATGGCAAAATTTCCATTTGGTGCGCCACTAGCAGGTTTGATACAGGAGATGGTCATAGACTGCAGACATGATACAAGAGAGCAATGCAGCCTCACCAGTGCCAGTCATATGCAGCCTACTAGTGCCCAGTAGCTTTACCAGTGCACGTCATATACAGGCTCACCAGTGCCCGTCATATGCAGCCTCACCAGTGCCCAATGCCTGTGCCTGGATCAGAGCGGCGATCTCTGTGTCACGGAGCTGGATTTGAATTGCCCAGGCCGCAGTAACAATGTCCCGCCTCCTGTTATTGCGTCACACTGATTCAATGTCCCGGCATTGTATCAGTGTGCCGTCTATCACAGGAGGTGGGACATTGTTACTACGGCCTGGACAATTCAGCTCCATGACATATAGCGATTGCGGTATCTGCTGTTTTTTTTTCTTTTCGGCATGATTTAAAAAAAAAAACAGTTTTCGGATGATAATATTCGGTGGGCAAAACTTTTGGTGCACCGCTAATTTTCAGCATTGAAAAAAGACCCATAGGAAGGCTAGGTCTTTATATCAGGACACTAGTGCATAGGCATGGTGTAATGTATGATGGTAAATGGGTTACACCAGAAGTATTGCTTTGTCTGCCATGTTCTCCTCCTAGTTTAATCTAGCAGACACTCATTTTGGGACAATCTACAGAATTTAAAGTGCTGAATTAAAAAGCTTGTCGGCATTCAGAAAAAAGGGAGGAGAGAGCTGAAGTTCTACTCCTGCAGAGCTCAGTGAGGAGAGTGGGCATGATCAAGTTTATGGATGGATTGAGCAATTATATGGGATTATGTTATGCGGTAAAGAGTTTGACATGAAGTGTAGGAAATTAAGAAAAAAGGGAGGAGAGAGCTGAAGTTTTACTCCTGCAGAGCTCAGTGAGGAGAGCTGATTGGAGGGAAGGGACACGCCCTGCTTCACATAGCACCCAGGAACAGAGATGAGGCTGTCAATAATCTGGAGTTCCCTCCCCTGTCACCATTTTCTCCTGGTGTCAGGAAAACGTGTCAGAAGTGACTCTTGCTGATGGCAGAGGAACGAAGCAGAAGACAGAAATTAATTGAGACAAGTACACACTATAGAGGGATAGGCTTTGTTCGTATTTAATGTCTGAGGTTTACAACCACTTTAATATCAGTTGGACTGCTAAAATTACTTTAAAAATCCAGTTTCAATGACCACATGGAATTAAGCTGCTTACTTTGTACAGTACTTTATTTTGCTGGTTTGGGAATCTTGCTATGTCATGTGGATGAAATGTTTGCTTGGGATTTGCTAAAAGCTGATTTATATATTTATTTTTTTGCAGGTTATCCCGCTCAGTCCCAAGCCGACAGTGACTCTATGGATGAGAGGTGGTCGGATTCAGAAAGCAGAACTGCAGCGAGAACACGGGGCGGTCTACCTTCAAAACCATTGCAGAGGAGCCAAAGCCTGAAGGTCAGCAAGAAGAAGGTGCTGAGTAGAGAGGTGAGAATCGGCCTATTGTTTATACTGTCAGCATTGTACATACCACTGAAGACGTGTCCTGCAGCACATTATATAGCCTGCCCGGTCAAATTGGATTAATTTATTATACAACTTAGTGCTGCTGTATTGTACAGCTTGATATGCAGAGAACACAACACTTAAAGCGGGGGTTCACCCTATCGACGGGAAAAAAAATAATTTTTTTTCTTTTACCTTTAAATCAGGCATTGTAGCGCGAGCTACAGTATGCCTGTCCCGAATTTTTTCCCCCCATACTCACCTTGTAGTCGTCCATCGAAGATACCGGGGAATGGGCGTGCCTCTGGAGACGGAGGATGATTGACGGCCGGCTCTGGCGCGTCACGCTTCTCCGGAAATAGCCGAAATAGGCTTGGTCTTCACGACGCGTGCGCATAGCCTGTGCGCACGCGCCGTGAAGAGCCGAGACCTACTCCGGCTGTCTTCGGGGAGAGTGACGTGCCAGGGCCGGCCGTCAATCATCCTCCCTCTCCATAGGCACGCCCATTCCCCGCGGGAGCCGAAATCTACGATGGACGACTACGAGGTGAGTACGGGGTTAAAAAAATCGGGACAGGCATACTGTAGCTCGCGCTACAATGCCTGTCTCGATGGTAAAATCAAGTACAAGAGGGTGAACTACCGCTTTAAGCACTGTACAGCATGTCATATAAATGGTAAAAATGGTCTGTATTGCTGTATGTTGGTGTCCTTTACACAGTCCTATGTTACGCTAGATCACACACATGTGGTGTTCTACACATTGTACAGATTCATATACAAAGTATATAAATGCAATCAATTGTATAGGATGTGCATACATTTTCCCGCAGAATGCTATAGTACTGGGATGTGGGTATAGCATCTTGGCAAAAAAAAGGCCAAATAAAAACGGAAACATCTACAACTGCATTTTTATCTGCCAATGGACTTTCCATGTCTTGTCATTTGCACATACTTGCCATACTGCATAGCTAGGCATGTGATTTCAGTTTTGCAGCATTCTGTGTTACCTGTCTGCTGATTTGACAATGTGACAATATATCACCAATGGGATGATGCACTTTGTAGCTCAGTAAGTAGCCATGTGAAGCAGGAACACTCCGTAGCGAATAGTAATGATACCCATCAGGCTATGCCTTGTGATATAGAGATCTGAATCTCTGAATCCCAATATGGGCTGAATATGTAGAGTAGCATTAAAGGCTAAACTTTATTTTTCTCTCAACTTTTTTCATTTTGGATCTAGTAGGGCAGGGTTATAACCCCTGTTTGCTTTTTGTAAACATCCCTTGTAATAGAAATAAGCATGACAGATCCTCCTTTAGGCCCCTTTCACATTGAGGAGTTTTTCAGGCGGTACAGCGCTAAAAATAGCGCTGCTATCGCGCCTGAAAAACTCCTTCACTGCACACTCAATGTGAAAGCCCGAGGGCTTTCACACTGAGGCGATGCGCTGGCGGGAGACAAAAAAATCTCCTGTCAGCAGCATCTTTGGAGCGGTGAGAGGAGCGGCATGTATACCGCTCCTTCACCGCTCCTTCCCATTGAAAACAATGGTAAACCGCGGCAATACCGCCTCTATAGAGGCACATTGCGGGCGGTATTAACTCTTTATCGGCCGCTAGCGGGGGTTAATACCGCACCGCTAGCGGCTGATACCCGCGGCAATTCCGGCGGTATAGCGCCGCTATTTTTAGCGGCGTTATACCGCCACCGCAGCTCCCGCCCCAGTCTGAAAGGGGCCTTATGGAGAGATCTGGGGTGAAAAAACACTTTACTTTTGTTAAACTTTTTTATTTATTTCCACTCAAAGCCAGGGGGTCCTCCAAGGCCATAGAGGTGATGAAGGACCATCTGGTCTTTTATCGCCTCTGTGACCAGGCATCTGCACCGTCGGATCGTTTCTCGGGCACACTGGTAAAAAGGTTAAGCCTGAGAAACCGTGGCGGGAAAGTGTATTAGCGGCCTGCATTCGTGAGACAACCAGCCACTGCCTGAAAAAAATAAAAATAAAAATACCAGTGTTTTGGCTGATGGCTTCAGCCATAACCCCCTGGTAAACCACTTCAAAGCCGCAATGTATATACAGGCGGTCCCTAGTTAAAACATCCGACTTACAAATGGAGGGAGACAACAAGAAGTGAGAGGAAATCTCCCCCCTAGGAAGGGAAATTCTCTCCTGTATGAGTTATGATGGGAAAAGTGTCTCCACTGATGCTTTATTACCAAGGCTTGTTTCCAAAATTTTCAAAATCCAATTGTCATTGTTGGGGTTGTCCCGATACCACTTTTTTAGGACCGAGTACAAGTACCGATACTTTTTTTCATGTACTCGCCGATACCGAATACCGATACTTTTTTTAAATGTCATGTGACAGTTTTCAAACCACAATACAGACTAAGGATATTTTCTTTAGAATTATGAAGAACTCTAACTCAAGACATTATAAAAGAATAAAAATGAGTAAAAATGAATAAAAATATTTTATTTGCTTGTCACGCAGTAGTAAAAAACTTAAAGAATTTTCATAGAACATGTTGATAAATACAAAAGTATTCGGCCAGGCATCGGGAGCATTTGCGCGAGTACAAGTACTCCCGCAAATACTCGGTATCGGTACCGATACTAGTATCGGTATCTGGACAACCCTAGTCATTGTGACAGAAAGTGAGGTCAAATCTTCTGAACAGGGGCACAGACAGCAAAACAAATGTTACCGGGTGACAACCCTTCCCTATGCTATCCAAAAAAAACATAAAAATTGATTTTTTGGCTGGAGCTACACTTAAAAAAATTTACCTGTTCCGACTTACAAACAGATTCAACTTTAGAACAAACCTCCAGGACCAATCTTGTTTCTAACCCGGGGACCACCTGAATATGTATTGTGGTTAATTGAGTACAGATTCTCAACTCCTTTAGTAAATCAGCCTTGATGTGGTGATATTGACATGTCGTGTTCCTAGGTCATCATAGTGGTGTTTAACATGTGTTCTATCCTGATCCATGTAGCTGTTTGTTCTGATATGACAGTACATACATGTTCTGGGTATAGGAGTTATATAGTACAGATGTGATGTGGGTAATGGCTGAATATTTGACACATGGATGTCTTCTATCCTGATCTTCATGGCTGTATTGTGTATATGTATTTCATGGCTGTATAAGAGCTCCAGTCTTTACCAACCCTACAGCATTTCATTCCGTGGCTGACCTCTTGTAATTGTGTGTGTAATGAATTGCAGGCATCTGTAAAGAGCAGCAGAACGCGAGCGAAGAAGAAGGTGGTTCAGTCTGATGCAGAGATGTAACCAATGGAAACTAGGAGTATAGCGGAGGAACTGACTCCACTCGAGTCCTCAAAGAAAGCTGAAAACACTGAATTTTATTTTCCTGCTCACACTGGCTGTGTGTTACAAGGCATGCCTTCACAGTGTGCGTCATCTGTAAATATTGGATATGTGTTGCTGTCTGTCACTATGTCTGATGGGATATGTCAATGTATACACATGCATATCTATGGATATGTCTCACTCTGCACATACAATTGTTTTGTTTTTTTTGTTTTTTTTTCTTTAAAGCTCCATTTATCCTTTTGCCTGGAAAGCCATAATTCTCATTGCTACCTGTCTTTAGATCCTCATAATTCATCAGTAATAATGGGAGTGGTTTACCGAGGCCCCTCCCTCGGTCTGCTGTACAGTGCTGTTAACGCATGACTACATGGATGGGCTTGATTCCCAGAACTAGAATCTAATGGATGGGGCTAAATGTCTTACCTCTCTATATATCCTATCTGTTCCTGTCACATTCCCTTACTCTTAATTCCCTAATTTTTATTTTGGGAGAATAAAGTCTTAATTCCAGGTAGAGACCAATTTCTCTAATGAACTCGGTTTGATTGGAATTCTGCATGTGTGGAACTGATTGGGGGAAAATTGACACTTCCATTTTAAGCGATTTCTTATGCAATTCCCCCACATCATACTTTTTTATTTTTTCTCTGTCTATACTAAACTTTTACGCCTCAACCAGGAGTCAGAGAAGCCGCTGCACTGCGCGCCTCCATGTACTGAACAACTTGTTTAAGACTGCAGTGCAAACTTTGTATGTTGAACACTGCCAAAGAAGTCAGTATGTCTCCTGTACAGTATAAGGTGTGTTACTCCTATTGAGTTTTTTTTCCTCACTATGGGGTTTCTGGTTCTGTCTCCTGAAGATATATTTAATCTTTGCTGTTTTCTTTGATGCACCTTTCTATTCTCAGCATTGGGCCACATGTTCTAGAGACTTTCATACTATGCATTTTTCGTAGTGAAGCAGCCGATGGAAATCCAAAGAGATGTGAGCAGTCTCTGGGAAACATGCAGCTCAGGATTGACTTAAAGCGGGAGTTCACCCATAAAGGCCGTTTTTGCTCTTTTACCCTTAGATGTATGCTCATTTAGTCTAGGGGAATCGGCTAGTTTTTTTAAAATCCGAGCATTACTTACCGTTGTAGAGGGCGATCTTCTCCGCCACTTCCGGGTATGGGTCTTCGGGAGTGGGCGTTCCTTCTTGATTGACAGTCTTCCGACAGGCTTCCGACAGTCGCATCCATCGCGTCACGAGTAGCTGAAAGTCGGTGCGGCTCTATACTGCGCCTGCGCACCGACGTTCGGCTACTTTCGGAAAATCGTGACGCGATGGATGCGACCGTCAGAAGCCTTTCGGAAGCCTGTCGGAAGACTGTCAATCAAGAAGGAACGCCCAGTCCCGCAGCCCATACCCGGAAGTGGCGGAGAAGATCGCCCTCTACAACGGTAAGTAATGCTCGGATTTAAAAACAACCCGATTCCCCTAGACTAAATGAGCATACATCTAAGGGTAAAAACAGCATTTTACCGGCGAACCTCCGCTTTAAGTGTTTAGTAAACTTTTAATGTGGGTCATCGCAGCGTCAGAATTCTGGAGTTTTGCAGCTAGACGAGCCTAAATGTTCCATACTTGTGTTTTTATACAGTACTGCCAAATTATTATTTTTTAGTGTAAAAGCGGAGGGAGGTGTGTAGGTGGTGCAATGTGATTGCAGAGCTCGGTCATGCTTCAGTGCCAGTTTTGGCATTTATTTACACGTGTGGGTTTATTCTATGAATAATGCAAAGAGGCAAGTCACTTTACTAAAATCAGACCAATATAATCTGGATTGTGATTGGTTGTTGTGGGTACATCGGTTTTATTCCCTGCACTTGTTTTAGAATAAGCCCTGTAGTCTTTACCAATGCAGTCCTGCAGACGACGTATTCCATATACATAGGTTTTGGGTGTCCATTAGGGGTGTTTTGAAAGTTTTTGTCTTTAGTAAAATGTTACACAAGGCCTGAATGAGCTGGTGGCACCTATTGGCAGATTTATGCTGATCTATGCAAAAAGCACCAACCCTAAAGCATGAAGTCACCTTCTTTTATTCAGCAGAAGTTGGCAGGGCAGACCAATTTTTTATGTAAATTGTGTTCTACATCATGTTCTGGTATGTCTTTGTACCCAGTAGGAAATGATCAGAGTTGTTTGTCTTGTGGGAAGTGTTGTATAGAAGTTATTAAAATTTGAAGCCTTCTTGCTGGTCTCATTGGATTCCTCTTCAGCCTTTACATGCATAGCCAAGCAATGACTGCTACTTTGTATTGAGTTTGTTTTTGCCCTGCCTTACTAAATCAAGATTGTCACAAGGTAGAATTAGATTTTACAGGGAACCCGCCTTTGCCTAAAGGAATACAAGTTTGTAGTGCAGGCACCTTTTAATGCCAGCAAGTAGTTGTGGTAACCTAGCATGGCAGGAATCTGCACACCACTGTTGCATTAGGCATAACAAGCTTTATTGTTCCAGCTCCTCGCTCTGGCTTGCTTTACTCCCTACAGGGGCTTGATTGTTGAGATGTGAGCATCTGAAATGGTGATGGGTATGGCCTTTGAGCACTACAGGGGACACTAGGTACTTGTGTTGTGCTTTGAATTGTCTGTACACAGGGTTCTTCCCAAACCAGGACTAAACTCAGTCCCCTCTGCATGCTATTTTCCACAGCTGTCAGTCAGATACTACATACAGCATGTTCTGTCATCTAAATGACAGGGGCAGGCTTGGCACTGGGAAGGGGTAGTACTTTAATCTTGACTTGCAAAATGTTGAGTCTCGATGTACAGCCTTGGTCTAGGATTCATGGGGATCCACAGACCCCCCTGGATTTCTAATGGGGTTGACAGATGTCTACAATACAGACTTGGTTGGCTTAAGTACACTTGACAACAAAACTAAGTTTTTCAGAAGGTCAGGCTTAGTTTAGGCTCTGCTGGTTAGCGATGGACTACCAGCCACAAGGCTTGTTTTTAAAGAGCATCTCCAGGCAATAAGTGAAAACTGATAATGAGTGCCTTAAGGTTAATCAAGTAATCTGGGTTTCATGTACACGGAGCGTTTTTACAACCTCTCCTGAACAATTTAAATTGACAGATAGTAACCCACGGTTAAAACGTCAGTTTTGCCACGTTTGCATTTAGAAGTGTTTCTAAAAAAATATATACCGTATTTTCCGGCGTATAAGACGACTTTCTAACCCCTTAAAATCGTCTTAAAAGTCGGGGGTCGTCTTATACGCCGGTAACCTAACATCCTTACCTTATCCTAAGACATGTAGAATTGCGGCCGTACGTTTTTTCAAAAGCCGCGCCTCCTACATCTTCTGTTCCGTGATAGGCGGAACACTCGGCTTCCCAGGAAACACTGTGTTTAGTGTCCGCCTATGACAGAGGCCCTCTCGTCCTGTGTTTAGTGTCCGCCTATCACGGAGGCCCTCTCGTCCTCGGACGAGAGGGCCTCTGTGATAGGCGAACACTGAACACAGTGCCTCCTGGGAAGCTGACTGTTCCGCCTATCACGGAACAGAAGACGTAGGAGGCGCGGCTTTTGAAAAAACGTACAGTAAGGCCGCGATTCTGCATGTCTTAGGATAAGGTAAGGGCACAGCGAGTCTGGCATACAGCTGGCATGTAATGGGGCACAGTCTGGCGTGTAATGGGGAACAGTCTGGCATGTAGTGGCACAGTCTGGCATGTAATGGTGGCAGCGAGAGGCGAGGCATGACTAGTAGGAAGGGGGTAGTCTTATACGGCGAGTATATCCCAAAACCAACATTTTGGCTAGAAAATTAGGGGGTCGTCTTATACGCCGGCAAATACGATATATATATTTTTTAAATGGGCAAAAATGAAAAACGCCTGTAAACGAAACGTGGCTAAATACAAGTTACTGCATTTAGAAGCGTTTGCTGTTTGAAATGCCTCTAAACCTATTTTTAAAAAAAAAACTTTAAACTCAACTGCCTAGAAACGACTATAAATGACCCTGTGTACATGTACTGATAAGATAACATAGAGGAGAGTTCAGGAGCAGTTGAAATAAAAATGCACAACTGCTCCTAAACATCCGTTTACCAGCCGCAGTGTACATGAGGTCTCAATATGTTTTTACATGTCTGTTTCAGCAAACCTGTGGCCTTTTGTCTCATGACTCTTTGCTGTGCACATTCCCTTTGCTGTGCACATTCCCCTTTCTCTGAAGCACAGTAAGGGCTTTACAATATATTTGCAATCTCAGGAATTGGTGTTCCCAAACTTTTATTAGTCAAGTGGCCTAGTGCCCTCAAGTTGTGTATGGGTGAAAAACACAAGACCTGGGCTGGTAGGATGCACCTTTTTGTTGAGGCTTTTTTACATTTTTAAAAAGTAAATTTCAATTTCTAGCATGTTATGGAGCTGGGCAAAATGATATTTGATCTATGCTGTAAACTATCAGAATATACAGTCACATGTGCACAGAATACTACTTTTCTTTCTTGCAAATGTTCCTCTGTTGCTTGCAGGATGCGCAGTTGCTGTACACTTCTTTCAGTTATTGTGAAGGTATGTGTACAACATTTTTGGGTGCAGTAATTTATTTTAACTGTTCCATATTTGTTTTAATAGGATTTGATCATTTTTGATTTAAACATTAATTTGTTGTACTGATTTAAACCAAGAATAATTTGCAATATTCGTACGTAAGAAAACGTTTAACAGGCTAACCTTAAAATTGCACCCTTCTCCATTTGGAAATTCAAAAACAAATTTGATTTAATATATTGTGTATCTTTGTTCTTCTTGTTTTATGGCTGTACCTTGAATGAACTAGTGGTGCCCCAGTAAGAATCTTCATACACTGCCATGGAGGAACTGTAGATCCATAGCAACCTGGCTCTGTAAATGAGCTGTAGTCTGTAGGTTTTCCCATGCCACATCTGAACATACTCGAAGGCTCTATATATTTTAAACTAAATATACATTTAGTTGAGGGAACCTAAACCTGACTTCTATGTAACACAGGATTTTCATGTCTGGATTGGCAGACAATGTGACAAAGTTATATAGGACTTTTATAGATGCAAGCTTCCTGGCCGAGAAGGCCCCTAAGGCCCCATGCACACGAGACGCTGGTACACTCAAGTTCAGAGGCATTTGGGCATTTTTTTCAACTGCCCCTGAACACATTTAATGTTATCCTATGTGGCCATGCACACATTCACGTTTTTTTTTGCGTTTTAAAGCAGCTGGGTTTAGGCTCGTTTTTTCAGACGCGAAATTTTGGGTTCAGACGCAAACGTTTTTGCGTTTCAAAGCTTTGGGAGGGTCTACAATGGCTTTGTTATGAACGCTGATAGCCGCAAACGTGGCAACGCTGCGAAATTCGCGGCAAAAACGGGCGTTTTAAGTGCCGTTTTTTGCCTTTGAAAACTTGAGTTTACATGTGTTTGCATTTGCTTCTCGTGTGCATGGGGCCTAAAGCAGAGGCTTTTTTAGAACTCGTAGACCACATGCTTAGTTTAGATCTGGGATTCAGTGAATTGGTTAAACTTCACTGCCCTGGAACTGGCAAGTGGCATATAAGTTGGGGAGAAGCCACTACCAGTACAGCTTTCTCTATACAAGCGTTTGCCCTGTAGAAGGTCCTCTTTAAGAAGATGCAGAGGGTGATGTTACCCTTCATGTGCCAGGCTATTCACGCTTTACTTTACAAATCCTTTACCACCTGTAGGATATTTTGGTAATTCTAATTACCCACAACGGTCCAACGACCATGAAAGTCTTTTTTTTGTTATAAGGATACTGAACATTGTTTTATGTTTTTTTTCTTTTTGTTTTTTTCCTTTTTGATCTGGGAAAATGTTAGTTTTGAGAGGGACTTGGGAACATGTTGGGTTTTGGGAGGGACTTGAGTTACAAATTTGCACCCTCTCCCTTGTAGTCCTGAAATTCTGATCCCACGTCTACACAAAACAGAACTACAAAGGTCCTTTGTCCTTTTTTTCTATGTATTTATATATGTTACATGTCTACTGTATATGAAGCTGCTCAGTGTACTGTTGTTGGAACAGCGTAATGATTTTTCAAATACAATGGATTCCATGTATTGTGAAAATGCACATTCATTATGCAGGTGCCAAAGTTTTAGACTGAGAGCCGCGCTGTCACCTGATGAACAAAGTGTCCTTTTCTCTTGTCAAATCTTTGTTTACAAGATAATCCTTATGTAGCGTGCGGTCTTCACCTCAAGTGCCTACTATTTCTTACCGGTTTTATATTGTTGGCAACTGCTATATATAATATGAGATTTTTTTTTTATATATATATCCCTGTAAATAAAATTTTTTTTGGTTTCATTGAAACTTGTATAGTTTACTTTTTTGGGGTTTGATGGTGTGAAAAGCTATTGTGTGTGTGTGTGTGTGTGTGTGTGTGTGTGTGTGTGTGTGTGTTTTAAAAAAAAAAAAAAAGCTAAGCATGTATTCCTGGCTTGTCTTGTTGGTGATGCATGCTGTAATTTATAGCTGTGTGTGTGTGTGTGTGTTCAATGTGAGGTAAAAGCAGGTCTTGGTCATAGTTGCAGGTACAGTGTGCTTGGGTTTGGTTGCTTAATGTTACTAAATCCAGGACCCTGCATTCACTATATCTGGTCTCCCTCAGTACACAGAACATGGAAATGCAATTATTTTAGTAAATAAACTGCTAAATGCCTTTTCTCACCAGCAGTTCATAAGTCTTGTGACTTCTATCAGTGTCTGGTTAAAGCTTGTAGTTAATTTTACTCTTGACCGTCCTGTCAGAACATTTGAGGTTAAAAGAATTTATATTCATATACATATAATATTGCATCATTTTTCATATTTTTCATATATATTTGACATCAGAGGCTTTTTTGGCTTTAAAGTTAAATTTAAGTTCATAAGCTTGTGAATAGACAATGGTTTTTATGTCTTGCAGAGACTGTAGCTCTATCTATGCCGGACTCCCTAGGTTGTAACTCAAAGCTTTTGAACACTTGGGAAAATATACCAGTATCCCAGGTTATAAATCTCTTATAGATAAAAGGGGATTTCTACAGTCTGTGTACAGAAACAAAAGGGCTTTTTCACAATTCCTGTTGTATTGTATATCTTAAATATTGTTTCTTTCATACAGTAATACAGTTATAATGTATCTGTGTAGTTAACATATATTAACCCATTTAAAATGAATATATATTATTAGGGGTGGAACGGATCACAGTTGATCCGTGATCCGAACGGGTCACCCCCTTCGGATCGGAACACACTGTGATCCGCGGATTGCCGCGGCTCCGGAGCTAGGCCGAAGCTGCGGCCTTTCCTAATGTTATGGCCGTGGCTTCCGGAGCTAGGCCGAAGCTGCGGCCTTTCCTAACGTTATGGCTTCGGCCTACCTCCGGAGTCGCGGCCATAACGCTAGGAAAGGCTGCGGCTTCGGCCTAGCTCCGGAGCCGCAGGAATAACATTAGGAAAGGCCACGGCTTCGGCCTAGCTCCGGAGCCGCGGCCATCTTGGTACACCCGGCAGCGGCCCTCCTCTGTTTACACCCACAGAGGAGGAGCCCGCACTCGTGGGACACAAGCTGGGAGTGCCTGTACTGCCCGAGGGGGGGTCTCTTGCCCTGAGAGGAGGGGGGGGGTCTCTTGCCCTGAGAGGGGAGGGGGGGTGTCTCTTGCCCTGAGAGGAGGGGGGGGTGTCTCTTGCCCTGAGAGGAGGGGGGGGGGGGGCTCTCTTGCCCTGAGAGGATGGGGTCTCTTGCCCTGAGAGGAGGGGGGTGTCTGCACCGAGGGAGTACTATAGTGGGGGGGGGGGGGGGGAGATGTGTATATTACAGTGGGGGGGAATTTTTTTTTTTTTTTTTTGCCGATCCGAAAAATGATCCGATCCGCGACTCCTGATCCGAGGAACGATCCAAACCGTGAGTTTTTTGATCCGTTGCACCCCTAATTATTATGGTAAAAGGGTCACAAGTATAAGATCCTATAAAAGTGAAAGCATTAGAAACTGCTTAACTTACATTCCAATGAATTCAGTTTCAAGACATTCAACAACCCTTAGCTAATTACATGGGGTTTATTTTTCCCAATACATAAATCGAAGCCAGTCGCCAGTGTGGCTGACACGTTGGGCAGTTTTTGACAATTAATTGTGTTTTCTAAGCTTAGGTCAAAAGGGGTCATAAATTATATTAGAAGTCATTCCTTATACACCACTGCCCCTATTGGTTAAAAATGATATTACTCAAGATGGCCGCATACTTGGTTGCTATGGCAACCTGCCAAAACACATCATTTGACATCATCAGTTGTATAGTAATGACACACACACACCCACTTTTTGGGTGAGATAAATAAAGGTGTTGCACATAGCTTTGGGTTCTACATTCTAAGAAGAGATCTCTGGATAGCGGGAAGGAAGGAAGAGCTGTCTCGCTCTTGGGCTGAAAGCGATCTATAAACGCAAAGATGTAGGGAGATAGGGATGAGTCTTATGGGACTCTTCTCAAACCGATAGAACTGGTAAAGTATAAATCTTTTAGTTTTGGTAATTGATGTTTTTGCACACACATAACTAAAACCATGTAGATATATATGGCAGAGCAACTGAATACCCAGGGAACATACTTAACCCCTTCCCCGCCCCCTAGTGTTAACCCCTTCACTACCAGTGGCATTTTTATAGTAATCAATGCATTTTTATAGCACTGATCGCTATAAAAATGCCAATGGTCCCAAAAATGTGTCAAAAGTGTCCGCCATAATGTCGCAGTACCGAAAAAAATCGCTGATCGCCGCCATTACTAGTAAAAAAAATATATATATATTAATAAAAATGCCATTAAAACACCCCCTATTTTGTAAACGCTATAACTTTTGCGCAAACCAATCAATAAACGCTTATTGGGATCTTTTTTTTTTACGAAAAATATGTAGATGAATACGTATCGGCCTAAACTGAGGAAAATTTATTTTTTTATATATATTTTTTAGGGATATTTATTACAGCAAAAATTTAAAAATATTCATTTTTTTCAAAATTGTTGCTCTATTTTTGTTTATAGTGCAAAAATAAAAACCGCAGAGGTGATCAAATACCACCAAAAGAAAGCTCTATTTGTGGGGGGAAAAAAAGGACAGTTTTGTTTGAGAGCCACGTCGCACGACCGCGCACTTGTCAGTTAAAGCGACGCAGTGCCGAATCGCAAACAGTGCTCTGGTCTTTAAAGAACAGTGTAAAAATAAAAGGTAAAATAAATAAGAAAAATATATTTTTTTTATAAACGCGCTGAGATTGCGCTCTGTCCCGCATATAAAAACTGTGCTTAAAACACACACGTGAGGTATATCCACGATCGTTAGAGCGAGAGCAAAAATTCTAGTCTTAGACCTCCTCTGTAACTCAAAACATGCAACCTCTAGAATTTTTTTAAACGTCGCCTATGGAGATTTTTAGGGGAAAATGTTGTCGCCATTCCACGAGCGGGCGCAAATTTAAAGCATGACATGTTGGGTATCAATTTACTCGGCATAACATTATCTTTCACAATATAAAAAATTATTGGGCTAACTTTATTGTCTTATTTTTTTCATTTAAAAAAGTTTTTTTCCCCCCCACAAAAAAGTGCACTTGTAATACCGCTGCGCAAATACGATGTAACAAAAAGTATTGAAACGACCACCATTTTATTCTCCAGGGTGTTAAAACATTTTTTATATATATATATATTTGGGAGGTCTTAAGTAATTTTCTAGCAAAAAACAAAACCGTTTTTAACTTGCAAACACCAAATCTCAGAAAGAGATTAATTTGACCTACAGTAGCTCTTTCAGGCATCAATGAGCCTTGATCGCCCATGACCCTATCACATGTCCACCCTTCCCCCCCTTCCTTGGACCATTTTTTGGTGGGTCCTGACCATTGCAGACCAGGGAAATCCCACAAAAGCTGCAGTTTTGGAGTTGCACTGACCTAATTGTTTAGCTATTATAATTTGGCCCTTGTCAAAGTCACTCAAATGCTTACGGTTGCCCATGTTTTCAACTTCAGGGACAACATGTTCACTTGTTGCCAAGTATATCCGACCCACATTCAGGTGCCATTGTAGCAAGGTAATTAATGTTATCCACTTTACCTGTCAGTTGTCATAATATTATGGTTGATCAGTATATATATATACATATACACAGGATATAGTGGCACAGTTTGCACAGCTCTTTATATAACAGAAGATGACATTACAGATACAACACCATGGGATAGAAGAGGGTCAGAGGGCAATGCTCCCGAGTATAGGGAGTCTAATATTCATAGTCATTCAATCAATGCCATGCTCACTTTTGTTATAAGCTGTTAATTACAAAAATAAAAGTAATGATAAAATACAAACAGTAAAATGAATGGTGAGTGATGGATGACTCCTCCGGACATGTAAGAGATATCATTCCAATAGTGGGGTTGTATTCCTTTAAACATAGGCACGCCCCACAGAGTCTCCTATTGTCCAGTAAGAAATAGAGGCTCGACCGCCCACCACCAATGAGCGCAGAGACAGGCGAGTCCACTACTTCCGGGTTGGATGGAATCAGGTGAGATGATGGGACTCTTATATGGGGGAATCAATTAACACGGACAGCCCCGGGGAGAGCAAGGAGTGTGCATGGATCGGGAGGGGGAGGCTGTGCATCAATGGAGAGCTGCGTGATCACGATCTCTCTGCCTCTACTGTATATACAACATAGCACAGCCAGAGAGATCATGTCATTCATTATATACAGCACAGGGATCCTGTCATTATATATACAGCACAGGCTGAGAGAGGGATCCTGTCATTCTATACAGCACAGGGAGAGAGAGGGATCCTGTCATTATATATACAGCACAGGGAGACAGGGATCCTGTCATTATATATACAGCACAGGGAGACAGGGATCCTGTCATTATATACAGCACAGACTGAGAGAGGGATCCTGTCGTTATATACAGCACAGGGAGAGAGAGGGATCCTGTCAATATATATACAGCACAGGCTGAGAGAGGGATCCTGTCATTATATACAGCACAGGGAGAGAGGGATCCTGTCATTATATACAGCACAGGGAGAGAGGGATCCTGTCATTCTATATACAGCACAGGCTGAGAGAGAGGGATCCTGTCATTATATATACAGCACAGGGAGGGAGAGATCCTGTCGTCATATATACAGCACAGGCTATGACAGTGATCCTGTCATTATATACAGCACATGGAGAGAGGGATCCTGTCATTATATACAGCACAGGCTGAGAGAGGGATCCTGTCATTATATACAGCACATGGAGAGAGGGATCCTGTCATTATATACAGCACAGGGAGAGAGAGAGGGATCCTGTCATTATATACAGCACAGGGAGAGAGAGAGGGATCCTGTCATTATATACAGCACAGGGAGAGAGAGGGATCCTGTCATTATATATACAGCACAGGCTGAGAGAGGGATCCTGTCATTATATACAGCACAGACTGAGAGAGGGATCCTGTCATTATATATACAGCACAGGGAGGGAGAGATCTTGTCATTATATATACAGCACAGGCATGAGGGATCCTGTCATTCTATATACAGCACAGGCTGAGAGAGAGGGATCCTGTCATTATATATACAGCACAGGGAGGGAGAGATCCTGTCATTATATACAGCACAGGGAGAGAGGGATCCTGTCATTATATATACAGCACAGGGAGAGAGGGATCCTGTCATTATATATACAGCACAGGGAGAGAGAGGGATCCTGTCATTATATATACAGCACAGGCTGAGAGAGGGATCCTGTCGTCATATATACAGCACAGGCTGAGAGAGGGATCCTGTCATTATATATACAGCACAGGCTGAGAGAGGGATCCTGTCATTATATACAGCACAGGGAGAGTGAGGGATCCTGTCATTATATATACAGCACAGGCTGAGAGAGAGAGGGATCCTGTAATTATATACAGCACAGGGAGAGAGAGGGATCCTGTCATTATATATACAGCACAGGCTGAGAGAGGGATCCTGTCATTATATATACAGCACAGGCTGAGAGAGGGATCCTGTCATTATATACAGCACAGGGAGAGTGAGGGATCCTGTCATTATATATACAGCACAGGGAGAGAGAGGGATCCTGTCATTATATACAGCACATGGAGAGAGGGATCCTGTCATTATATATACAGCACAGGGAGAGAGAGGGATCCTGTCATTATATACAGCACAGGGAGAGAGAGGGATCCTGTCATTATATATACAGCACAGGCTGAGAGAGGGATCCTGTCATTATATATACAGCACAGGCTGAGAGAGGGATCCTGTCATTATATATACAGCACAGGCTGAGAGAGGGATCCTGTCATTATATATACAGCACAGGGAGGGAGGGATCCTGTCATCATATACAGCTCGAGGAATGTGTTCTGTCATTTTACACAGGCTGCTTATCTATATGAAGAAATGTGGGTGGCCATAAATAAATATATAAATACACACACACACACACACACACACACAAATGCACAGAATGTCTCTGCTGTTTTTCAGAGATGTCTTCAGGTCTGGAGGAAGAATTGAAAACCCTGTTAGGCGGAGGAGCTGCCCCACTACCTGACCAATATGATGTGATGTCGGAGAGTCCTCGGCCCCTTAAACTGAGGCACAACGTCTGCTACATTGTTGTGGGTGTATTACTAAATGAGCAGGTGAGTTACTTTGTGGTTTCTGTAACAATTGTCACAAAGTACTGTGTATCTTAAATAAGTGACATGATTGTGTGTGTCTTTTTTTCATCATTTGTTGCTGATTTCTCTTGGCCTCTTTACAGCCATTTCTTGTCTATGTGCGCTCGAGCAACGGTTGCATCTTTCCACATGTTGGGTTATGACCGTGTGATGTGTGATGCCACAGCTTCTCATGTGACAGGGTGACAGTGCAGAGACAGGGTTTGTTATCACTGTGGAACTGGAAATGCCTAATCAATGTCCTTTGTGGCGGGATCAATCCATTTTCTGCAATCGAGGACTTCACGTTTCCTTTGTGTAGAGCAAACCAATACAATACCTGTAGGTGTAATCCAAACCTAAGGCTAAGTTTACCGCTGATTAGCCTTTGAAAAGCAATTCATGGTGGATTGGAGGCGATACTGAATGCATGTTGTGTTTTATTTCTTTTTTTATCTACCACGGGACTATTGCGTTGTGACCCTTTGCCAAGTGATTGGCTTACAGTTGCAGTGCAACTCCATTGATTTATATGGGGGGAATTTGACAAGTAGTACCGCCTGTCAACTTGATGTGCCACATTAGGTTTGCTGTGAAGCATCCCGGGCACGACTTGTGAACAACTGCCCCTCTTGCTGTATTGTTAGCTTCAAGTGGGAGGTAAAACTGCAGCTCAGCCGCCTGTTTTTACTGCCCTCTGTCCATGTGAAGAGGCCTTACAGCTCTTCTCTTGAAGGGACTGGACTTTAGGACTATTTATTACCTTCTAGGCTTTAGTTTGTACAAGAACAGTGTGCACAGCAAGCATTTAGAAAACATTTTGTAAAGATTTGAGCAGATTTATTAAAGCATTTAATGAGAAAACATTATTTCTAATATGGGGATGGTAAACCTAGCTCTAAATGGGAGTGCTGACTGTCACTTCCCAAGCTGATGGTAGGTTACAGTCACGCTCCCATTGAGTTAAATCCCATAGTGGGGCAAAAAAGTATTCAGTCCCCACCAATTGTGCAAGTTCTCCCACTTAAAAAGATGAGAGGGGCCTGTAATTGTCATCATAGGTATACCTCAACTATGAGAGACAAAATGTGGGAACAAATCCAGACAATCACATTTATTTGCAAATTATGGTGGAAAATAAGTACCGTATTTATCGGGCTATAACGCGCCCCGGCGTATAGCGGGCACCCCCGAACTTGAAGGAAAATTCCTGCAAAAAAAAAAAAAAAACGTAGTTTGGAAGCCCCTCGTCGGTGTCCTGCCCGTCGTCCATCACGTCCTGCCCGTCGTCCATCGGCGGCCTCGTCCGGTCCGGCGTCCTTCGTGGTGTCCTCCCCGCTCGATCCCCGCTTCCCGCGCTGTGTTCAAACCACTGCGCCGACATATACCGAGCGCAGTACACTCGGGTATAGTCGGGCGGGCTCGGCTCCTCTCACGTAAAGGACGCACAGGACGTGACCGCGAAAGGAGCCGAGCCCGCCGACTATACCCGAGTGTACTGCGCTCGGTAAATGTCGGCGCAGTGGTTCGAACACAGCGCGGGTATCGGCGTATATCGCGCACCCACGATTTTGCCCTGATTTTCAGGGCAAAAAAGTGCGCGGTATACGCCGATAAATACGGTATTTGGTCTCCTCTACAAACGAGCAAGATTTCTGGCTCTCACAGACCTGTATCTTCTTCTTTAAGAGGCTCCTCTGTCCTCCACTCATTACCTGTATTAATGGCACCTGTTTGAACTTGTTATCAGTATAAAAGACACCTGTCCACAACCTCAAACAGTCACACTCCAAACTCCCCTATGGTGAAGACCAAAGAGCTGTCGAAGGACACCAGAAACAAAATTGTAGACCTGCACCAGGCTGGGAAGACTGAATCTGCAATAGGCAAGTAGCTTGGTGTGAAGAAATCAACTTTGTGGGAGCAATAATTAGAAAATGGAAGACATACAAGACCACTGATAATCTCCCTCGATTTGGGGCTCCACGCAAGATCTCACCCCGTGGGGTCAAAATGATCACAAGAACGGTGAGCAAAAATCCCAGAACCACACGGGGGGGACCTAGTGAATGACCTTCAGAGAGCTGGGACCAACGTAACAAAGGCTACCATCAGTAACACACGATGCCGCCAGATCCTGCAGTGCCAGAGGTGTCCCCCTGCTTAAGCCAGTACATGTCCGGGCCCGTCTGAGGTTTGCTAGAGAGCATTTGGATGATCCAGAAAAGGATTGGGAGAATGTCATATGGTCAGATGAAACCAAAGTTTGGTTTGGTAGAAACACAACTCGTCATGTTTGGAGGAGAGAGAATGTTGAGTTGCTTTGGGGCTGTTTCTCTGCAAAGGGAACAGGACGACTGATCCGTGTACATGAAAGAATGAATGGGGCCATGTATTGTGAGATTTTGAGTGCAAACCTCCTCCCATCAGCAAGGGCATTGAAGATGAAACATGGCTGGGTCTTTCAGCATGACAATGATCCCAAACACACCACCCGGGCAATGAAGGAGTGGCTTCATAAGAATCATTTCAAGGTCCTGGAGTGGCCTAGCCAGTCTCCAGATCTCAACCCCATAGAAAACCTTTGGAGGGAGTTGAAAGTCTGTGTTGCCCAGCGACAGCAACAAAACATCACTGCTCTAGAGGATATCTGCATGGAGGAATGGGCCAACATACCAGCAACAGTGTGTGACAACCTTGTGAAGATTTGACCTCTGTCATTGCCAACAAAGGATATATAACAAAGTATTGAGATGAACTTTTGATATTGACCAAATACTTATTTTCCACCATAATTTGCAAATAAATTCTTTCCAAATCAGACAATTAGGTAGATTCAGGTAGAGTTAGGCCGACTTATCAGTAGATAAGTCGACCTAACTCAGAATCTACGCCGACCTATGTTTAAGCGTATGCTCAAACAGAGATACGCTTAAACATATCTAAGATAGGACGGCTTGCGCCGTCCTATCTTAGATTGCAATTTTTCGGATGGCCGCTAGGTGGCGCTTCCATTGCGGCCGGCGTAGAATATGTAAATGAGTTTCTACGCCGATTCAAGAACTTACGCCCGCCGCAGTCGATTTACGCCGTTTCCGTAAGGCCTTAGGCGGCCTAAAGTTATTCCACCTATTAGGTGAAATAACAATGTTAAAGTATGGCCGCCGTTCCCGCCGCGAGGTTCGAATTTTTAACGTTGTTTGCGTAAGTCGTCCGCGAATCGGGAGTTACGTCGTTTACGTCCACGTCAAAATCAATAGGCCCGTACGGCGTACTTAGCCGCAATGCGCACTGGGAAATGTAGGCGCCCGGCACATGCGCAGTATCCAAAAAACGTCAAAAACGTGAGGTCAAGCTTCATTACCATTAAACACGCCCCCCTCCAACCCATTTGAATTAAGCGCCCTTACGCCCGCCACGTTTATACTACGCCGCCCTAAGTAAGGAGGTAAGTGCTTTGAGAATCATGTACTTGCCTCTCTTAAGGCGGCGTAGTGTAAACACGCTAGGCTACGCCGCCACAAATTAGCGCGCCCGTACCTGAATCTACCTAAGAGTGACTGGATTTGTTTCCACATTTTGTCTCTCATAGTTGAGGTATACCTATGATGACAATTACAGGCCTCTCTCATCTTTTTAAGTGGGAGAACTTGCACAATTGGTGGCTGACTAAATACTTTTTTGCCCCACTGTACATTTGTGCTTTAAAAAATTTAGCAAAGCTGCTCAAAAGCTTTGTAAGGCCTTCAGATTGTAGAAGAGCAGTGTGAACAGCATGCTTTGATAAAGCGTGTGCAGAGATTTCAGCAAGCTTTGCTGAAGCTTTTAAATTACCTTTCAGCTCCAGTTTGTAAATGCTGAACCCAGATCTTAATTAGAGTGCTATTGGCCACTTTAAACTAGCTTCAAGAAGTGCTGAAGCCTGCTATCGGCTTGTTTAAAGTGGCCATCAGCAATCCCATTAGGATCTGTGTTAAGCTTTTTCCAAACTGGAGCTGAATGGTACTTTGAGGCCGGGTTCACACCTATGCGCGTTTGCCCGCATTCAGTTCGCATAGCGGGAGAATGTGACAGGCTCTCTATGGAGCCGGTTCACATATCTCCGTAGCGGGTCCGGTGTGGTGTTCTGGAAAAACATGCGCTTTTTTGGTGCGTTTCAGGTTAGATTTCAGCCCAAAATTCCCTGCTGTGAGCCGCATGCGGCTACGGTGTGAACCCGGCCTAAATCCTCAATAAAGCTTGCTGAAAGCTCTGTAAATGCTTTATCAAAGCTTGCTGTTCCCACTGCTCTTATGCAAGCTGAAGCCCACGTGAAGCTTGCTGCACACACCTCTCTTCTATAGGCTGACACCTGTGTGAACCGGGTCTTAGGAAAACATAGATGGGACTTTATGAATTATGGTCAAAGCTGGGTCCCTTCATCCTCCTGCGGCAAAGGGTCCAGTAGCGATATTTGGGATTGTACTTATTTAAGAAGTTGCAATGCAAGTTCTTACAAGAAGTTGAAAAATATAAATAATCTTTGTGTTCTGGTCTGCAGGATGAGGTGCTGATGATGCAGGAGGCCAAAGCTGAGTGCCTAGGTACCTGGTATCTCCCCGCTGGACGTCTGGAGAGAGGCGAGACCCTGGTGGATGGGCTGTGCCGGGAGGTCAAAGAGGAGACTGGATTAACCTGCGAGCCCATCACTCTGCTAGCTGTGGAGGAGAGAGGAGCCGCCTGGGTGCGATTTGTGTTTCTCGCCCAACATACAGGTAAACCTCGGATGGTTTAGAGTTCTGCATGGGTGTTTCTCGGCCTGTCTCTATATAGCCATGAACACACCAGGAGAGAATAGTGAAGTGAATTCTTCATTCCCTCTTATGAAGGATTCTCCATTCAGAACTAAGTTTTGGGGGACCAATAGGGGGTGTCGCTGGGGGGGGGGGGGGAACCCTTGCTCTCTAGCTACACCACTAAATGTATGTGTGCAGACATACCTACCTGCACATCTAAACCTCTTGTGTTTCATAAGGAGGAATTCTTCCATGAGAAAGAATAGGGTACCACTTCTCCATCTTGCTTTTCTTGTAGTATTTGTTTCTATATTCCTTCTAATTAGGGGTGCAACGGATCAAAAAACTCATGGTTCGGATCGTTCTTCAGATCAGAATCACGGATCGGATAATTTTTTGGATCTGTGGGTTCCCCCACTGTAATGTCCACATCTCCCCCCCCCCCACTGTAATGTCCACATCCCCCCCCCCCCACTGTAATGTCCACATCTCCCCCCCCCCCACTGTAATGTCCACATCTCCCCCCCCCCCACTGTAATGTCCACATCTCCCCCCCCCCACTGTAATGTCCACATCTCCTCCCCCCACTGTAATGTCCACATCTCCTCCCCCCACTGTAATGTCCACATCTCCCCCCCCCCACTGTAATGTCCACATCTCCCCCCCCCCCCACTGTAATGTCCACATCTCCTCCCCCCCCCACTGTAATGTCCACATCTCCTCCCCCCACTGTAATGTCCACATCTCCCCCCCCCCACTGTAATGTCCACATCTCCTCCCCCCCCCCACTGTAATGTCCACATCTCCCCCCCCCCCCACTGTAATGTCCACATCTCCCCCCCCCCCCACTGTAATGTCCACATCTTCCCCCCCCCACTGTAATGTCCACATCTCCTCCCCCCCCCCACTGTAATGTCCACATCTCCCCCCCCCACTGTAATGTCCACATCTCCCTCCCCCACTGTAATGTCCACATCTCCCCCCCCCCACTGTAATGTCCACATCCCCCCCCCCCACTGTAATGTCCACATCTCCCCCCCCCCCACTGTAATGTCCACATCCCCCCCCCACTGTAATGTCCACATCTCCCCCCCCCCCACTGTAATGTAATGTCCACATCCCCCCCCCACTGTAATGTCCACGTCCCCCCCCCCCCCCACTGTAATGTCCACATCTTCCCCATGCACTGTAATTTCCACATCTAGGCTGCCGCCGGGTGTACCAAGATGGCTGCCTCTCCAAAGCTAGGCCGAAGCCGCAGCCTTTTCTATGCTATGGCCGACGCATGGGGGGCTCCGCGAATCACGTGGTGTGCCGATCCGAACATGTTGACCCGTTCGGATCACGAATCAATGACTATCCGTTGCACCACTACTTCTAATGTATATTTGGTTTCACATGTATTTGCACACGTATGCAACTGATATCTGTTTTTTACAAAAATTTGACACGTGCGTATACAGGTAACATTTGTTAGGTAGTATAGCTGAGTACTGAGAATTGGTGCTCCGCATATTAATTAAACTGCCCATACTGTGTACATATTTGTTTATTAAAAATCCTACAAATATACAACATACGAATAAATAAAAAGAATATATAAACAATAAATAGCTTACTTCAGCATAAAAAACTGAAAATGGCTTTTTTGACAGAAAAAAAACATAAAGAAAAATAAATATACGAACCAAGACACATTATCTTATTATTATTATAATTATTATTATTATTATTATTATTATTATTAATAATTATATCATGATTCATCAAAGACCCTAACCTCCACCTAAACACACCCTCATATTAAGAAACGATTACACATTTATCCCATGCATACAGCCTTTTTTCAAAAATCTGATTGTAACAAAATCATGGGGATGTAGGAGGACAGAAAGAAAAGCCACACACCCAGAGATTGAGAGAACGCAGCTACAGGCACCCGACAATACTCCATGCCCTTGTCCAGGCCCCCGGCCACAACCTATCTTTCCCAAGACTCTAAATCTTCCCAACCTCACCCAGAATGTTGTGTTCCACCCCTTCCACAGGAAGGAATTTTTTGTGAGTGGAAACATGACACTGTGCATTCCACTTGAAGTAACGGACTACTAAGCTAACTAAAAAAAGTCTCTCAAATCCCATTAAGTCTCAAAAGACCCATACGACCACTCCGCATAACTCAAGTGGGAAAGAAAAGGGATACCCAGAGCACCACCCACCCACTTATAGACTTGTACATTTGAAGGGGCACTGAAGCAAGAAATGGCCAATCGTCTTCACCACACCGCCACACTCCACTGTTGGACAACCACGGTTCTCCACAGAGCGATGCTTAAGGTTGCCCTTCACATAGAGTCTGTCATGGAACGACGAAAGCCTGGCCAAATCCCCAAACTTTAAAGGGATTCTCTCCAGATTAATCAAACGCAGACCCTCCCTCATAACAGGGCCTGGGGAATCCCTCAAGGCCAGTGGCTCGCTAAAGGCAGATTCAACAACCCTCCTCTCCGAGGACTTCCTAGGAAGAGACTTAATTTCCTCCGGCATCACTCGCCACTGTCAAAGCATTTTAAGGCATGCCCCGCACTGTGTACCTTCCTAGCAGGCTAGAAATTGGGGTGTTTTGCTCTTTTCTTTTTTTAGCAATGCTTATATCTCATCATTTTTAGTGACCACAGAAAGAAGTAACTTTTTCTTTACTTTTTTTTTTTTTTTTTAAAGACTACAAGAGTTACATAGATGGGAAATCATTCAAAACAGATGTGTCAAAGGCACAGTGCCAATAGGACATAGATACAAGTGGTAAGGGTGCAAAGCTCCCTCTACTGGTTGTCATGATAAAAACTTACAGTAGTTATAGTTCCTAACTGTATGTAGTTCCATCTAGGATGATGGGTGTAGCTCTTGCCTATGTAAATGTATTTGCTTGTTTTGTATTATGACATGTTTTTACTATTGTATGCTTGTTTTCCTTCTAGGGGGCTCTTTAAAGTGTCCGGCTTCAGCAGACAAGGAATCTATTCAAGCCTCCTGGTGGGACAAGGTTTCCCCTCTGCCGCTGCGCTGCAGAGATATCCTTCCTCTGATAAAGCTGGCACTGGAGTACAGGAACCAACCTTCGCACCCCTATATGCTTCCTCTGCTGTACCCTTCCCCATTCCTCATCCTGCGGATGCTCCTAGTTTGCTTCACTACCCCAGGAGAATTGTGGGTCCTGCAGAGTGCCAGTACCCCTGCCCGCCTACCCACTGCTGTCAGTGCCACCCATGGGGGAAGCCTTCTCAACCCCTTGCGCAGCCTGCTGCAAGATCCTCCCAAATCTTACGGCATTTTAGGGGTACAGCACCAAGGCGGGGATGGCGCAGATGGAGTTTGTTTGACCGTCATGGGGGTCTTCAATGGCCTAAAACCACCCCGGGTCAGAGTGGACAGTCTCAGCTGGGTACTGTTGGATGATGAAGAGCTGAAGAATAGCATAGAGAAGGCAACACTCCTGCCATTATACAGCTGAGTCTCAGATGTGTAGGCACATAAAGAGCTTTGCATGTATACACCGTTGTGCTGTGAACAAACATTATCACACTTGTATAATAAGGCAAAGTAGATTGACAGAATAATGTAAAAACTAATCAGATTTTACTGGAGCTAGGCCAAAGAAAGGTGAATTCCAAATAGTTGGGCCAAGCCACTTTGCCTTATTGCATAAGCCTGAATATGTGTATGCTTTGCCTTATGACTAGCTAAGCAAGGCCTGTGGAGGCCATCGCATTATTAAGCCATTATTGTTGTATCTTAAATAAGGGCTTGAGCAAGGAAATAAGTCAGGATAGAGATATACTGCTCAAGAGAAGTTTACAGGTCACGAGAAGCTTGAATTATAGATTTACAATTCAGGGATACAGAATTTAAGCACAGTTGAAATGCATCGGTTGCGGCCTTTTTGTGGCATGCATCCCTTTACTGCCCATTCAAAACTGCTATGGTATGGGGCAAAAAATGGCAGACATACTGTGATTGCAGGGTGTGGGGCCACACAAAAGACTGCTTAGGCATTGTTCCAATGGGGGGAGATATTTAAAGAGGTTAAAAAGTCTAAAGGTTTTTTACCTTCATGCGTTCTACGCATGAAGGTAAAAAAATCTTCAGTATGCAGCTCCCGTCCAATACTTACCCGAGCCCGTGATGTGCACAAGAGCGGCTGATGTCCTGGCTCTCTGCCTGAGCGGGGATCGGGAGCAAGCTAGCACAAATGCCCCTATAGCAAACCCTTGTTATGGGGGCACTCAGTAGGGGGGAAGGAGTTTGGAGCACTGACAGGGAGCAGAGAAGAGGAGGATTGGGGCTTCTATGTGCAAAACTGTTACACAGAGCAGGTAAGTACAATGGGCCAGATTCACGTAGAATTGCGGCTGTGTAACGTAACCCGTTTACGTTACACCGCCGCAAGTTTTCAGTGTAAGTGCCCGATCCACAAAGCACTTGCCTGTAAACTTGCGGCGGTGTATCGTAAACACGTCCGGCGAAAGCCCACCCAATTCATATGGGGCAGGTACCATTTAAATTAGGCGCGCTCCCACGCCGGACGTACTGCGCATGCTCAGTTTTGAAATTCCCGCCGTGCTTTGCGCAATGTGACATCATTTTTTAGAACGGCGACGTGCGTAGCGTCCATTCGTATTCCTGGACGTCTTACGCGAAAACCAAAAAAAAATTTAAATTCGACCCGGGAACGACGGCCATACTTTAACATGGCTCGACTAAAGTTAAGCCATGTTAAAGCAGGTGTAAATTTGCGACGGGAAAAAATTACTAGCGACAACGTAACGACGGGAAAAACCTTTGTGGATCGCCGTAAATCCTCATTTGCATACCGACGCTGGAATACGACGCAAACTCCCCCCAGCGGCGGGCCGAAGTATTGCATCCTAAGATCCGACAGTGTAAGTCAATTACACCAAGTTCACCTCTCCCCCCTCCCTCTCGGCAATCATATAGGACACGTTACAGGTTCCAGAAGATTGCTCGGCCAGTCTCAGTGAGGCTCGTGCATGGGCAGTGCGTGCCCACAGTGTCAATGCCGGCGCCGCAGAGAGAAGTGGGGCTTCGTATGCCCGCATCACTGGACCGTGGGACAGGTGAGTGTCCGATTTAATAACAGTCAGCAGCTACACTTTTTGTAACTGCTGACGTTTATACAGGTGGAACTCTGCTTTAAAAAAATAAAATAAAAAAACCCTTTAATTTAACTTTAAGACTTCCACATAAACAAGTAGCGTGCAGAAGCTTGCAGTGATGGCATTCTTATATAACAGTCAGGATGACATCATCGCACACTGATTCTACAGTTATTTAAAGCCTGATTGAACCCTCTTAATGTATTACTGTAAAGTAGTCAGGCCGCATATCTGTACAGTATTATTATACAGGATTTATATAGCGCCAACAGTTTATTCAGCGCTTTACAATAAAAAAAGGGGAGACAGTACAGTTACAATAAAATACAAGAGGGCCCTGCTCATAAGAGTTTACCATCTAATAGGGTATATGCAGTATTATTTTTATACAGCGCCAACAGTTTGCGCAACGCTTTACATTAGGGAAAACAGTATAGTTTCAATACAGGAGGAATCAGAGGGCCCTGCTCGTCAGAGCTTACAATCTAAAAGGGTAATATATATGCATCTTTTTAACTTTTTTTTTTATCAGCCAAGTGCTGCATTAAGTGTTAAAAACCTCTTGTGCTGGAGCACATAGGAAAGTTGGACCACACTCTCAAAGACACGACTCTCTAGCTGCCCGACATATTCCACTGAACACTTGTCTAATCAACATTGTTCTCTTTTCCTTTTCCCAAGCACCACTGTTGATTAGAGCAGTGTACAGGGCGATGTGTCAGACAGCTGGGCTGCTACTTGCAATGCATCCAGAAAGTATTCACAGCGCTTCACTTTTTCCACACATTGTTATGTTGCAGCCTTATTCCAAATTCATTATTTTCCTCAAAATTTTAGAAACAATACCCCATAATGTACATAAGTATTTACAGCCTTTGCCGCGACACTCAAAATTGAGCTCAGGTGCATCCTGTTTCCACTGATTATCCTTGAGATGTTTCTACAAGTTGATTAGAGTCCACCTGTGGTAAATATAGTTGAATGGACATAATTTGGAAAGGCACAAAACTGTCCATATAAGGTATAACAGTGCATGTCAGAGCACAAACCAAGCCATGAAATCCAAGAAATTGTCTGTAGACCTCCAAGACAGGATTGTATCCAGGCACAGACCTGGGGAAGGGTACCGATACAGAAACATTTCTGTAGCACTGAAGGTCCCAAGCACAGTGGCCTCCCCCATTGGTTTGGAACCAACGGGACTCTTCCTAGAACGGGCCGCCCGGCCAAACTGAGCGATCGGGGGAGAAGGTCCTTAGTCAGGGAGGTGACCAAGAACCCAATGGTCACTCTGAGCTCCAGGGTTTCTCTGTGGAGAGAGGAGAACCTTCCAGAAGAACAACCATCTCTGCAGCACTCCATCAATCAGGCTTGTACAGTAGAGTGGCCAGATGGAAGCCACTCCTTAGTAAAAGGCACATGACAGCTCGCCTGGGGTTTGGCAAAAGGCACCTGAAGGACTCTCAGACCACGAGAAATAAAATTCTCTGGTCTGATGCAACAAAGATTGATCTATTTGGCCTGAATGGCAAGCGTCATGTATGGAGCAGACCAGGCACCGCTCATCATCTGGCCAATACCATCCATACAGTGAAGCATGGTGGTGGCAGCATCATGCTGTGGGGATGTCTTTTGGCGTCAGGAACTGGGAGACTAGTCAGGATCAAGGGAAAGATGAATGCAGCAATGTACAAAGACATCCTTGATGAAAACCTTCTCCAGAGTGCTCTGGGTCAAAGATTCATCTTCCAACAGGACAACGACCCTAATCACACAGCCGAAATTACAATGGAGTGGCTACGGGACAACTCTGTGAATGTCCTTGAGTGGCCCAGCCAGAGCCCAGACCTGAACCCGATTGAACATCTCTGGAGAGATCTGACAATGGCTGTACACCAACTCTCCCCATCCAACCTGATGGAGCTTGAGAGGTCCTGCAAATAAGAATGGGAGAAACTGGCCAAAAATAGGTGTGCCGAGCTTGTAGCCTCATACTGAAGACATGAGGTTGTACTTGGTGCCAAAGGGGCTTCAACAAAGTATTGAGCAAAGGCTGTGAATACTTATGTACATGAGATTATTTTTTAGGTTTTTCTTTATTTTTAATAAATTTGCAAAGATATCAAACAAACTTTTTCTACACTGCTCTTTATGGGGTATTGTTTGTAGGATTTTGAGGAAAATAATGAATTTATTCTATTTTGAAATAAGGCTGTAACATCACAAAATGTGGAGAAATGTAAGTGCTGTGAATACTTTCCAGATGCACTGTATATGGAAGAGCGGCAGTCAGACTCTCCTAGTGCTGCTGGTACAGGATTTCTTACAAATGCTTTATTACTTTGCAGGTTAATATTTATTACTGTATCTGCAGCCTGACTGCATTACAGTTTCAAAAGGATTCAATTGGGCTTTAAAGGCATAGTTCACCTTTACCAAAAACTACCTATGCAGATAAGGAACATCAACAGATAAAAACAATGGGCCAGATTCACATAGAATTCCGGCGGCGTAACGTACTGCATTTACGTTACACCGCCGCAAGTTTTATGGGCAAGTGCTTGATTGCACTTGCCTGTAAACTTGTGGCGGCGTAGTGTAAATCCGTCCGGCGCAAACCCGCCTAATTCAAATGGGGCGTGTATCATTTAAATTAGGTGTGTTCCCGTACTGCGCATGCTCCGTTTTGAAATTTCCCGACGTGCATTGCGCTAAATGACGTCGCAAGGATGTCATTGGTTTCGACGTTAACGTAAATGGCGTCCAGCGCCATTCACGGAAGACTTACTCAAACGACGTTAAATTTCAAATTTCGACGCGGGAACGACGGCCATACTTAACATTGGCTAGACCACCTAGGGGGCAGCTTTATCTTTACGCCGCGTATCTCTACGGAAACGGCGTACATTTACTGCGGCGGGCAAAGCGTACGTTCGTGAATCGGCGTAACGACTCATTTGCATATTCTACGCCGACCGCAATGGAATCGCCACGTAGCGGCCGGCCTAGAATTGCAGGCTAAGATCTGACGGTGTAAGTCATTTACACCTGTCGGATCTTAGGGAGATCTATGCGTAACCTGATTCTATGAATCGGGCGCATAGATACGACCGGCCGGTTTCGGAGATACGACGGCGTATCAGGAGATACGCCGTCGTATCTTCTTTATGAATCTGGCCCAAACTGTGCAGCTTTGATCAAAGTTGAATAATGCCCTTGCTATAGGCGTAGGCCATTAATGTACTTCATGGAGCCTGTCTAGAATACTTCTAGGGTGTTTGTAAGGGAAGCCTAATGTTACTGCTCACCTTCATCATCAAAGAGTAAAGCCTCGTACACACGATACAATTGTTGGTCAACCGAGCTTCTAATATTTGTCAAAAGGTCGTGTGCCAGGATCTTGTCTTGCCACAAACACAAATCTAGTGAAGTACTGCAAGGAATTTCAGCGCCACCCTTTGGGCACCTTCTGCTAATTTTGTGGTGAGCATTGATTCCAAGCATGCGTGTTTGTACATTCGACAAATTTGTGTACCGACCATATATAAATCTGACATGGAGCCGTTGTCCGCTGAAAATGTACTAGTCTATCATCCAACATTTGTTGGCGGAAAATTGGAAAACAATTGTCTAAAGGAGCGTACGAACGGTAAGAATTTAGGACAACAGTCTGTCAACAGATAATTCCTTTCCAACAATTGAACTGTGTATACGAGGCTTTACATTAGTCTTCCCTTAGCAACGTCCTACAAGTATTCCAGCCAGGCTTCAGGAGGTATCTGCATAGGCAGGCCTACATCTATAGCAAGGGCAATATTTAACTTTCAGATCTATAGACTCCCCTTATCTGCATAGGCAGTTTGTTGGTGAAGGTGAACTAACCCTTTAACTTCTGTTATGGCAAGTAAAGGTATGCCCTGTATTTTATCGGTATGTGGCATCAAGTCATACAGCACTTATTCCATGCCTGAGCCCAGCAAAATGTGAATCCATCATTTGCCTTTCTGGTGGCTTGTGCCACTCTGTGTTCATTGATTTCTATAGAGTTGGAATGTTAAAGTTGAAGTTAAGGAAAAATAAAATTAAAAATTCTATATCTTTAGTAAGGATGAGCTCCGGCGTGTTTGTAGAGCCCGCCAGGAAGTCGACACTGTGCTGCGCTAATCACAGGCAGTGACACATTGTCCCGATGCGTGGCTGCAGAGATCGGGAAATGTCTCACTGCCTGTAATTAGCGCAGTGCAGACATTCTTAATCTTCAGTGAGCTAACTTGTCTGTAATGAAGTATGTCCCATGTTGTGCAGACATCTGGGGCCAGATGCAGAAAGAGATACGACGGCGTATCTATGCGACTGATTCATAGAATCAGGTTACGCATAGATATGCCTAAGATCCGACAGGTGTACGTGTCTTACACCGTCGGATCTTAGGCTGCATATTTACGCTGGCCGCTAGGTGTCGCTTCCGTATGTTTTACACAAGGAATATGCAAATTAGGATTTACGCCGATTCAGAAACGAACGACCGCGCTTTTTTTTTTACGTCGTTTGCGTTCGGCTTTTTCCATCGTAAAGTTACCCCTGGTATATGAGGGGTATGTGAGGCGTATCCTATGTTAAGTATGGCCGTCGTTCCCGCGTCGAATTTTGAAAATTTTACGTCGTTTGCGAATACGTGTGGACGTCATTTACGTTCACGTCGAAACCAATGACGTCCTTGCGATGTCATTTAGAGCAATGCACACTGGGATATTTTACGGACGGCGCATGCGCCGTTAAAAAAAAACTTAAACGCGGGGTCAAGACAAATTTGAATACTACACGCCCCCAACATCCCCATTTGAATTACGCAGCCTTACGCCGCAACACATACGTTACGCCGCCGTGAATATGGGCGCAAGTTCTTTCTGAATACAGAACTAAGCGCCCAAAGTTGCAGCGGCGTAACGTATCGGAGATACGTTACGCCGGCCGGACAGATACGCTCAGGTATCTGAATCCGGCCCCTGGATCCTGGAGAAATCTTCTTTGCAGGGATGCCTTGTGTTCTTCTTGTCTATCTTGGTTATTAGGCGTTCTGTGAAAAAAATCTGACAAAAACGTTCCTTTCTCCATTCTTTCAATGTAACATCTGTAACATCTTTGAATGGAGGAGAATCCTGGGACTCATTTGAATCTCCCCCTAATTCACAGATAGTGTTACAGCAGGGAAAGCTCATTTATCAATGAGCTTTATCGGGAGGTAGGTTCTCCTTGGAGATGTTTTTACAGAAGGCCTCAAACTCCTGCATCACCAAAAGACAGGAAGAGGACGGGGCATCCCTGCAGTGAAGATTTTTTTTTTTTTTTTTTTTAAATCAGATTGTGTTTTTTGTGTTGTTTTTCAATAAAAACGAATACATTTTTCAATGCGCTACAAAAAACAAACAAAGGCAATATATCCTTGAGGACACAAAAATAACTGTACGGCATAATTACACATTCCCTGCAGAGAAGATTTTTACAGGATCCAGCTGCCTGCAGGATATGGGACATCCTTCTTTACAAGTATGTCAGCTCACTAAGACTAAAGATTTTTTTTTTTAAGGTTAAATTTCAGATGTTTGTGCCAAATGGGTCATTCTGCTCCTTTGCAGCCTGGTCCAGCCAAAGAATTTTAACTGAATTTGATACTTTATGATCTATGGCAGGGATCCTCAAACTACGGCCCTCTAGCTGTTGTAGAACTACACATCCCATGAGGCATTGTAACACTCCAACATTCACAGACATGACGAGACTAGATGGTAATTGTAGTTTCTGAACAACTGGAGGGCCGTAGTTTGAAGACCCATGATCTATGGCTTTACGTCTTGCCATGATTGTCAATTTTGGAAGCACCTTATGTCAAAACTGAACTGTAGCCATTTAAAAAAAAATGTCATGGATTGCAGCTGGCCTGTTTTTTAATAGAAAAATGCCATCCCTATGTTAATTACCGTATTTTTTGCCGTATAAGACGCTCCGGCATATAAGACGCACCCAATTTTAAAGGAGGAAAATCTAGAAAAAAAAGATTCTGAACCAAATACTGTAGTAAAATATTTGCCCCCCACTGGTCATCACCATCACACCACCCCAACATTAGCCCAGTAACATTGCATTGCCCAGTAGCAGCCAGTAACATTACATTGCCCTGCCCCCTAATAGCCAGTCCAACACACCTCACTGTTACTCCGATGCACGCTCTGTTAGGATCCGCGCGCAGAGGGGTGATGACGTCAGTGCGCACCGGCGCGGGGTGTACCAAGATGGAGGATGGGCTCCGGAGCTAGGCCAAAGCCGTGGTCTTTCCTAAGGCCGCGGCGGCGTTCTGTTCCCGTTCGGATCGCCGATCGGACAGGTAAACTTGTCTATTCGCCATATAAGACGCACCAATTTCCCCCCCCCAGTTCTGGGGAAGAAAAAGTGTGTCTTATACAGCAAAAAATACGATACTTATTGGCTTCAGTATCACTTGATCAAGGATCGGCTCCTGTCCAGAAATCTGGCTGCACAGTGGCAACACAGGTGCTGATGTATGGGAGAGATTGCTTTGCCTCTTCACAAATGCCCTTTGCCATTGTCTGCTATGGGTCTGTGATTCACAGGAGATCAGACATTCTCCCTGCTACCCTACGTGGGCTGTCAACAGGGGAAAGTGCAAGTGATAAATACATTTCATACCATACCTGGGCACTAGACTTGTAATTGTACTGGGGTGGCTACAAATCAGCATTAAAATGTGAAAGTTGTAAGACAATCATTACATATTTAAAATATTTTTTAGACATATATTTTATAAACGTTAATCCAAAAAAGTGCTGTACTAATTTTGGAATTGGGCAGATCTCAGAAGATCTAATGCTGCTCCTTTAAGCTATTTTGCGCAGTTTGTCACTTGCTTTCAGTTCCTGCCAGCTAGACGGATCGCATCGGTAGTACCGTCAGGCTTTAGGCACTACACACAAGTCAGACATACCACGTCCTGCTAGCTTGAGTTCAGCACTGAGAGCTTTCGGTCTACATTAGAGGAACACTCCCCACAGGACTGAGTGACATGGGTACACCGGGGAACCCCTGCGTATGCTTATCTATATCCTGCTTGAGCTGCTTAGTTTTTTATTATGAGCTGTGCAATATAACTTTACACATATAAAGAATGATGTAAACCTTAAAGTGGAACTTAACTCGTCTCCTCTCGCAGGCGTCTTTGCCTCATCGTTTTCCAGGCTCAGGATCTTCAGCCACCTTCATCAGGGATGAGCGGAGGGGTGTTCAGACACGCGTCCGAACCAGCCCAAGCTATCAAAGCAAACAGCCAATCACATTGGAGGCATGCCGCTGCAGCTGCGTGTATAAACACCCCTCGCCTACATGCAGCTGCAGGGAAGGGAATGCCTCTTATGACAGCTTCCCATGGGATAGTTTGGGTGGGTTTGTCCAAACATCCTCAAGCTCATCTCTTATCTTGATTTGCCAGAATGGTGTAACTTCCACATATGTGCACAGGAGTTCATGCTAGTAGGCAAGTTTGTTTTATTGCAGAAAGGACATATGTGGTTGATTTACTAAAGACAAATCCATTTTTCACTACAAGTGCACTTGGAAGTGTAGTCGCTAATGATCGGAAATGAGGGGAAGCTCTGCTGATTTTATCATCCAATCATGTACAAGCAAAAATGCTGTTGATTTTCCATGCATGTCCCCCTCGGATCTACAGCAAGTGCACTTGTAGTGCAAAGTGGATTTGCCTTTGCTAAACAAACCCCATATGTCTCTTTTGCAATAAGGCGTGTGCCTGCTCACATTTTTAATGTAGTTTAGTTCTGCTTTAATGTAAGAGAATATAGTATATGTTGTAATTTATATTTTCATAACGTGTTGTACAAATTTTGTTGGTGTGCTTGAATATAGTAAACTATACAACCTCCACCTGTGTGTATGTAGTTGAAGAGGTAGAGTGCTTTTAATACCCATGTAGTTGGAAAGGTATGGTGGTTTTTATATGGATCTGCAGTTTTGGAACGGTCCTGCTTGGAGTAGCCAAGCAGATTGTCCCACTCATTTTTAAACCAGCACTGGAAACATGGCAGATGAATCGCTGCTAGGGGCTATTCAGACAAAAAGTGGTACAAATAACACATGATAAGCAACACCCCAGAGCAGACAAGGGAGAATGGACACTATTAGTCGGATTCAGTAAGACGGGCGTATCTTTAGTTCGGCGTAGCGCATCCCATTTTCACTACGCCGACGTAACATAGTGAGGCAAGTACTGTATTCACAAAGCACTTGACTCCTAAGTTACGTTGGCGTAGCGCAAATGGCCCGGCGTAACCCCGCCTAATTCAAAATAGGCAGGTAGGGGGCGTGCTCCATGTAAATTACCCGTGACCCCATGAAAATGAGGGCCGTTTGTACAGCGCATGTGCGCGCATGCTCAGAATCACATCGGAAATACTCAATGCTTTCGACGTGAACGTCATCTACGCCCAGCCCCATTCACGTACGACTTACGTAAACTACGTAAAATTCGACGGCACTTCCGACATCCATACCTTGCATGGGCTGCGCCACCTTTTTGGAGGTTTATCTTTACGCCTGAAAAATGACTTACGTAAAAGGCGTAGCTTACTGCGACGGGCGTGCGTACGTTCGTGAATAGGCGTATCTTGCTCATTTACATATTCTAGGCATAAAGCAACGTACAAGCCCCTAGCGGCCAGCGTGAATAGGCAGCTAAGATACGACGGCGTAGGAGACTTACGCCGGTCGTATCTTAGCAACTGAGAAGCGTATCTCATTTTATGAATACACTTAAAGATACGACCGCGCGGATTCGGACTTACGACAGCGTATCTACTGATACACCGTCGTAAGTCTTACTGAATCCGGCTATATGAGGGTAATTAAAACTGGAGAGTGGAAAAATGCAGTGCAGCTGTGCATAGTAGCCATTTAACTTCTAACTTGGGTTTATTCAATTAAGCTTTGATGATAAAAAATAAAATAAAACTGGGAGATAATTGGTTTCTGCACAGCTGCACCAGATTTTGCGCTCTCCAGTTTTAGTAAATCAACTCTTATCTGAAGCAGGCCATCACAACATCTTCAATCTCACACCATTGCAGAATGATACTATAGGTCAGGGTTTCCAAAACCTTTCCTTGGGTCTCATGTTATTGAGGTAGTAAAATTGCATTGCCGAGACCCATCACCAATATTGGATAGGAAGGTAGAGGAGAAATCACTGCTCCAGGTGTGCCAAGGAGATCCCAACAGCAGGTAACCCCCACAGGTGCTGGCCGGGCTCACCACCGTGACAAAAAAGGAACCTTGGAAAAGGCAGCCAGCCGCACACCGCAACGGGATACCAATAAAATGTATTTATTGTAATGCAGTCAAAGGAATGACCGGAAGGTTAAAGTGGAGCCCCACCCAAAAGGGGAAGCTCCGCTTGTTCGCACCCCCACTCCCCTGCACATTTGGCACTTTTTTGGAGGGGGGGGATACTTGGTAAAAACAGGTACCCACTCTCACTTCTGGGTAAGATCGCCGCACGGTGATCGCAGCGATCTACAAAACTTCCGTCCCAGCCTCCTTCCCACCCGCTTACTTCTGGGAGACACACATGTCCGAAAAGACAACGTGCCCATTCAGAATGCGCAGCGCGACTCATGCATGTGAAGTAGGAAGCAGCAAGGCTTCACTTCCTGTTTCTCTTAATGAAGATTCTGCAGCTAACGCCGATTAACCAATTGGATAGGTGCCCTTATATTAAAAAAAAAGGTCAGCAGCTACGGTATTTGTGTTTTTTTTTTTTTTTACAGGCTGGAACTCCTCTTTTAACATGTTTCACACATCTTGTGCTTAGTCATAACCGAATATGGGATATATGAGGTTATCAGGAAAACATGTCTAAACACAAGACTTGACCACAGGTTTCGGATCATTTCTGTAGATCATAAGAACGGCAAAATACTAAAGGATGATCCTTTTTGCCCACTTTTCCCTGACCTAGCAAAACCCCCTCCTACCCCACATACGCATACTTACCTCAATTGAATGGCCATGGCCTCCAGTGTTTCTTCACATTTTGACTGTGCCTGCACATGGGTTTGGTCAGGGGCAAAAAAGGGACAGATGCACTCTGTTTTAATGTACCCTTATCCTTTAATGAGGACTCCAACTCCCAAACCCAATAACTTTTTTTTTGGGACAGAGTGCTAAAAACAATGAAAAAAATAAATAAAAAAAATACAGATCTAATGGTCTGTGTCGCTGTTGGTTTGATTTCCCCTAACTTCATATAACCTCTATAGTGGGGATAGAGATTGTAACAACTTGTATTCAAAAATAAATAAATGGGGATGTCAGGTTATTATTAATGTTCGCTTTACGTTTGTCCTGCTGTCACAGGGGCAGAATGTCCTGCTCCCTACCATGGGCTCATTGAAAGTATCCACTCTTCTCATTTATCAAAAACTAAAAAATGTTATAAAAAAAAAAAAAAAAAAGTTACCGGTGCCACTACTGGTTTTAAAATGCAAGCAAATCAAAAATAGTGTTTTGTTTTTATTTGGTCCGGCTAAGCCTAGTAATTTTAAAATGTTATAATCCAATAGTGCAGCGCTCAAAATAAATGAAAAATTAATCTAAATGAACAATGTGTATATAAAGTCCACAAAATATATGTTCATCAATGAAGTTGAAGATATTGGGCCAGATTCACAGCGGCAATACGCCGGCGTATCTACTGATACGCCGGCGTATTTTCAAATTTGCCGCGTCATATCTTGATTTGGCATCCTCAAACCAAGATACGACGGCTTTTGGCTAAGATCCGACAGGCGTACGGCTTCGTACACCTTCAGATCTTAGGTGTAATTTTCCGGCGGCCGCTGGGTGGAGTTCGCCTCGTTTTCAGCGTTGGGTATGCAAATTAGCCGATTACGGCGATCCACGAAGGTTCGTCGCATTCTCTTACGTCGGTTTTTCGCGTCGTAAAGTTAAGAGAGTGCTATTTACATGGGGTAAAATTACTACTACATGTTAAAGTATGGCCGTCGTTCCCGCGTCGAATTTGAATTTTTTTTTGCGTAAGACGTCCGGGAATACGAAATTACGTTACGCACGTCGCCGTTCAAAAAACACGTTGGGGCGCCGTAATTTCGCGCAAAGCACGGCGGAAAAATTCCGAACGGAGCATGCGCAGAACGTCCGGCGCGGGAGCGCGCCTAATTTAAAAGACACACGCCCCATTTGAATTAGGCGGGCTTGCGCCGGACAGATTTACGTTACGCCGCCGCAAGTTTACAGGCAAGTGCTTTGTGAATCAAGCACTTATGCCGAAAACTTGCGGCGGTGTAACGTAAACGGGATACGCTACGCCGCCGCGGATCTACCTGAATCTGGACCTCCACCAAAGATTCAGTGTGCAGACACCTCTGAAGATATCCCCATAGGATGAAACATGTAAGGCTGACCGACACAAGTACGCTATGAGCTGTGGAGTTTTTATATCCTTTGATGCCTTTTTTACCTATCTGTAAGTACCATGTAATACATTTCTTATTGGTTTTATCTACGGGCTTCACTATTGCCATTTCCTCTCTGCATTTTATGACCATATATCTGCTGATGAACGCAATGTATGCTTTTGGACCTTCATGACATACGAGATAATTTCATCATTGATGCTGCCTGTGGATTACCGTTCTCACCTGTACACTCTGTTGGAAGTGCGATTGCCACTGACCTGCACGTTATCTGATTACATGCCCATAACGATTTTGTTCTGGTAAGCGGACGGTTTGCACGTTGGTGTGGCGTGTTCTTTTCCGTGTCTGCACACTGAATCTTTGGTGGAGGTCCTATATCTTCAACTTCATTGATGAACATATATTTTGTGGACTTTATATACACATTGTTCATTTGGATTCATTTTTCATTTATTTTGAGCGCTGCACTATTGGATTACCGTATTTATCGGTGTATACTGCGCACTTTTTTCCCCTTAAAATCGTGGGTGCGCGATATACGTCGATCCCCGATATCTCCGACATTGTCCGAGCAGAGTGTACTGCGCACTCGGCTAGGCTCGGCCACGATTGGCTCCACCCGCAGCCACCCGAGTGCGCAGGAAATCCGGCTCTGCACAGCGCGCCAAATTCAAACACACAACGGAACGCAACCCCGGGCAAGGTGCGGATGGACACCCACAACACTCGACGGACACCGGACAAGGCCGCCGGGCAAGACATCCAAAATGTACGTTTTTCCCCTAAACTTTCCTTCTCAGCTTGGGGTGCGCGCTATACGCCGGCACGTGGTATATGCCGATAAATACAGTACATTGTTTTTGTTTGCTTATCTACAAACTGTGCTAGCTGCTTTTCTATTCACTTTTAAGTTGGCGCAGATATTTGTTCCCTTTTTTTCCCCCATTTTAAAATGTTACTAGTAAAATCTGCAATTCTTGTAGCCAAGGAAAAATGCCCTCACTTGGTATTTTCTGATTCATACGGTTGTTTCACTATTCAGTATTGATTCTATAGGCAATCATGATAGAAGTGAAAATCCTAAGACTCCATGCACACTGGGCTTAAAAGAATGTCTGTTCTCTTTGGAGTAAAAAACTTCCATATAGAGCATTTTTTGTACAAAGTTTAGACAAGTTTAGGAGAGTTTAAAAACATTTTTCTGCCTCCAAGCTCCAATCAGAAACGCAAATGAGAAGGGTTTTTTTTTTTTTTTCTGCCTCTAAACGTTAAACTCAAAATATGCCTCTTAACGTCCTAATGTGAATGGACACATAGGATAACATCGAGCTGCTTCTACAGGCAGAACATAAAACTCCTGTAAAAGCAACGTTTTTCTCTTTCGTTCATAGACGGACACAGCCTTCATTGACCTTAGGGTTATGCTTCTTCCTACCAGGAGATTTAGGCAGAATTCTACAGCACTTAAGGTGTTAAAAACTTTCCTTCATGCCGCTCCTCCCAGGGGGCGTGGCTCCCCCAGGCATAACCCACACCCTGCTTTAGCAGCCTCAGTTTGTTTTCTGCCTAACGACAGGAGGTCAGGCTCTCTCTGGAGTTCCTGTACTCTGGAGTTTTTTTCTTGCGATTTTTTTCTCGCTTTTATTATTTTGTTCCTGCATTTTTGAATCCTGCGATTCTTCTATCAACAGCCGACTGGGTGACAGGCTGGGTCCTCGACCCTTGTAGTCCCCCCATGTTCGGCCTTCGAGCGTGTGCCGGCCCTCAGCTCAGCTTTGGGACGTCCACGACAGGCCCTGTTGCTCCAGGGGCGGCCGGGGAACTTCGGTTCTAGGGCACACATATGACCGGTCTCTATGGCTGTGTCACAGCGTGTCTGGCCGACAGCCATGCCGTTTACGGACGTTGGTTCTGTCTGGGATACCTCCAGCCAGGTAGTCGCAGGACGGGTAAGTAGTGGCCCCTTACTCAGGTAAGTGGTCTGGCTGGTGTTTTCCCTGGGGAGGTCGACTGAGGGTCCGCCCTGCTTTCCTCTCTCCCCTTCCTCTCCCTCCTTCCCCTGACTGGGTAGTGGCTGTGAAGGGGGGATTCCTGGGTTTTATTTATTACCACCGGGGCCCGTGTGTTGTTGGGGGACTGTGTTGTTACTCTGGGGGGTGCTGCTGTGTGCTGCTGTGTTCTATGAGTTTTTTTTTTACCTCAGATGGTGGCCATCTTGGAAATCTCCTTGGTAACGCTGTGATTCTTCCCTGAGGTAACAAAGCACAGCCAGTGCTGCTGTGTTCTATGAGGTAATTTTTACCTCAGACAGTGGCCATCTTGGAGATCTCCTTGGTAACGCTGACAGACACAGCACAGCCTCTGGTATCTTGTACAGTTTTAGTGCTGTAACAGTTTTTAGTGCTGTGAAACGCTGTGAATCTTCTTTGAGGATGACACAAATCACAGCCAGCACATCAGAGCACACCTCAGGTTTTCAGCTCCCTCTGCAGCTGGGTGGGGTGGTGAATACCAGGGGCCCCCATGCTCTGCAATAGCAGCAAGGAGGTGACCAGTGGTTTTTTTTTTTTTTTTTTTTTGTCCTGTCTTGCAGGGTGGGTGACTCAGAGCTGACACTATGGAACCTGAGCCAGGTCTCCCTCTCAAGCTATGCCTGAGTTAACCCTTAATGCCCCTTCCCCTGCCACATCTGTTATGTTGGCTGTCCTGGGTTTCTTGCCAGGTTTGAAGCAGCTAGTGCCCGGATGGGGGGTAAAAAAGCGCCCCCTCCCCGAGCCTGCTTCTGGGGATGACACAGAATCGCTGTTTTTTTCTGGTTCTGTTATGTCAGAGGCTGCGGGTTTAACCCTTATGGATAGTGAGGATGACTCTGCTGCAGTCAGTTGCTGGCAAGAATTTGTTGGAGCTCTTGTTTCTGCGGTGCGTGAGACTCTAAAAATTAAGGATGTGGCGGAGACACTTCCGTGTCAGTACCAGCAGACTACCACGCACCGCTGAAGGGTTTCCTTGTGTTCCTTATTTGGACAATATGTTATACAAGGAATGGGATGCACCGCAAAAAGTTTGTCAAAAAACTTTGCAACCTGTTACCCCCTTGAGGGGGGGCTTTAAAAAAAAAGGTGGTCTCTCCTCCACCAGTGGATCCCCCCTGTGTCCAGACTGCGCATGGCCACCACGTTGCCTGTGGAAGGGGCTCCTGCATTTCAGGATCCCGCTGATAGGAGAGTGGAGGCCGTGGCCCGCTCCCTATTCACAGTGGTGGGTTCGGCAGTGAGGCCGGCTCTGGCCGGGGCCCTGGTCAGGCCCCGACTTAAAGGCGAAGCTCCTGCTGCAGGAGCTGGAAGAAGGACCTCTAAGGTGGCCTTGGTGATGACCGTTAAGGGTGAACGGTCCTTTTGGGTCTTCCCTGACTGGCATCATTGAGGATGCCACGGGTGGTAAGCGCATGCTGTTCCCACAGTCTGGGAAGGGCTAGGGACCTCGCCCTGTACAAGGACCCTCCTTGCCTACCTCCGAGCATTTTTTCGCTCGCCCTGTGCGGTGGGGGTAGGTCTACATGGTGCTTGAATCCCCGCTGCAGGGTAGCAGCGCACCTGATACCGCATGCCTAACAAGTCTGTGGACATACCTGCTTCCGCCTGAAGGTCTGCTCCCGCCCGTGTCTCGGGTGGGAGACTGGCTTCGCATTGCGAAGTGTTTTCCTTGGGGTACAAGATTGAGTTTCTCTCTTGTCTGCCAAACAGGTTTTTTCCCTCCGGCTTCTGGCCTCCTCCGGTTCGCCGGTTGACTCCGTCAGGGGCTGTCCAGGATCTTCTGGTCAGGGGAGTGATTGTGCCAGTTCCCTCGTTGGAACGGTCTCTGGGTTTTACTCCATTCTGTTTGTGTCCCCACGGAGGATGGGGCCCGGTCGATCCTGGGCCTCAAGTCCCTCGTTTTGTTTTGTCAAGGTGGTGTCGATTCGCTTGGTAATAGCGGCACTTCATCAGGGGGATTTTCTGGCATCCTTGGATGTCATGAACGTGTACCTGCATATCCTCAAACCACCGGAGATTCTGTGCTTTGCGGTCGGGGGGGGGGGGCCATTTTCAATGGTGTCCTTCCCATTCAGCGGGTTTTCGCCAAGGTGCTCGTCCCGATACTGGCCCGGCTGTGACAGCGGGGGATTGTTATCATGGGATGTCTGGACAACATTCTCCTACGAGCTCTGCATTGGTGGAGCCGTGTCTATCACATGTCAGGCTCTCCGAGTGTTCGGCTGGTTTCTGGATTGTCCTGAAATCGGGGTTGATTCTGTCTCAGGGACTGGAATACCTGGGACTAGTCCTGGATTCCGCCGGGGCGGGAGTGTTTTTCTCCTAGCGGAAAAACTTCAGACTCTGATATTTGCTGTGCAGTAGTTGCAGACCCAGAAGCGGTCATCTCTGCGATTCTGCAGGAAGGTTCTGGGTCAGTTGGTAGCCTCTTTCGAGGCGGTTCCGTATGCCCAATTCCACGCCAGGGTACTACGGAGGGAACTGCTGTCACGATGGGACTAGCTTCCGTCATCTCTGGATTACCAGATTCAGTTGAGTCATCTGATCATGTCTCCCCTGGTGTGGTGGCTGGCGTTTCCGGTGCTTCGGGCCGGAAAGTCATTTTTCTGCAGGCCACTGGACAGTGGTCACGACGGATGCCAGCCTCTCCGGTTGGGGAGGGGCGCTTGGGGCACCCAGTCAGCCCAGGGGCACTGGACTCAGGTGGAGTCCTGCCTACTGATCAACGTTCTGGAGCGCCGAGCAATCAAGCTTTGCCTTGACAGGTGGTCCCTGGATCTACAGGGCCGACCGGTCAGGATCCTGTCCGATAACACCACGTCCGTGGCGTAGGTTGATCATCAGGGAGGCACACGGAGTTCTGTTGCAGCGACGGGGGTCGCGCGCATCCTTTCGGTGGGCCGAAGGGTCCGTTCCGGCTCTATCGGCTGGGTACATTCCGGGAATACGGAATTGGCTAGCCGACTACCTAAGTCGCACTGCACTGGGCCAAGGAGAGTGGTCTCTCCACCCGCAGGTGTTTCGGGGTCTGTGCCGAAAGTGGGGCACTCCGGACGTGGACCTTCTAGCGTCCCGTCTCTATCGGTAGGTGCCACGGTTCGTGGCCAGGTTTAAGGACCCGTGGGCGGACGCGTCAGGCGCGTTGGTGGCTCCTTGGGGTCGCTGTCGCCTACTTTACACCTTCCCTCCTCGGAAGCTGTAGGGATTCTATCGGTCCTGATTGCCCCAGATTGGCCGCGTCGCTTCTGGTACGCGGACCAGGTGCGTCTGCTGGCAGACGCCCCCTAGCGTCTTCCCCTGGGAATTGATTTTCTGTTACAGGGTCCGATCTTCCACCCTGTTTCACAGCCACCGGCCTTAGCGGCGTGGCTGTTGACAGCCAGGGGCTCAAGGACCAAGGCCTATTGGGCTTGGTGGTCTCTACCGTGCTGCCTGCACGGAAGTCTACCTCACGTAGGTTTTTTCCTCATACATGGAAGGCCTACTTCTCTGTGTGTGGGGAGATGAACTGGCACTCTCGTACATGCGTTGTGTACAGGATTCTGCTGTCTTTGCAGCAGGGAGTGGTTCAGGCTCTCGCCTTACGTATGGTTAGGAGCCAGATTTCTGCTCTGGCTGTTTTTACTTGCAGCGACCCTTGGCATCGCACTCCTGGGTGCGTGCGTTGGGTCAGGGGGTCTGGCAGGTGGCCCCTCCGGTGCGCCCTCCATTACCCCCATGGGACTTGAATTTAGTCCTTTTCAGTGCTTCGGGATGCTCCCTTTGAGGACATTCGGGAGGTTTTTTGTTTGTCACAAAAGGTGATTTTATTTCTGGTAGCAATTACCTCGATCAGACGGGTGTCTGTCTGTTCTGGCGGCCTTGTCTTGCAAGGCTCCCTGCTTGGTCATCCGTAAGGCTGAGGTGGTGCTGCGGCCGCAGCCGTTTTTTCTCCCTAAGGTCGTTTCGGCTTTTCACTTGGATGTGGACATTGTTGTTCCATCATTATGTCCTCAGCCGAAGAACCCGAAGGAGGCCACTTTACATTCTTTGGATGTGGTTCGGGCCCTTCGAGTTTACTTGTCGGCGACAGCTCCGTTCTGTAAGTCGGACTCGCTGTTCGTGTCTGTGTCCGGTCCCAGTAAGGGCCTGGCAGTCTCGTCGGCCACCATTTCCAGGTGGATCCGACAGGTTGTGCTTCAGGCCTATGCCCTGAAGGGCGGGCGCCCCCCTTTCGGGTCATGGCGCATTCGACCAGGGCGATCGGGGCCTCTTGGGCTTTCCGACACCAAGCCTCTGTGTTACAGGTGTGTAAGGCTGCGACCTGGTCGTCGGTCCACGCTTTTTCAAAGTTTTATATGGTGGATGTGAGTGCATCTTCTGATGCCTCCTTCGGCCGCAGGGTGTTACAGGCGGCAGTTTACGGTAGGAGTTCCTCCGTTGAGTAACTCCGGTTTTTTGTTTGGGGTGTAACCTGTTTTTGCTGTGTTATTTTTCCCACCCCTCGAATTTTTTGACACTGCTTGGGGACGTCCCTAAGGTCAATGAAGGCTGTGTCCGTCTATGAACGAAAGAGAAAAAAGGATTCTTGTACTCACCGTAAAATCCATTTCTCTGAGTTCATAGACGGACACAGCACCCACCCCTCCTTTGTTTGTACTGCTTGTTACGAACTGAGGCTGCTAAAGCAGGGTGTGGGTTATGCCTGGGGGAGCCACGCCCCCTGGGAGGAGCGGCATGAAGGAAAGTTTTTAACACCTTAAGTGCTGTAGAATTCTGCCTAAATCTCCTTTTTTTTAAGCCATTGTATAGATAATAGAAAAAATATGAAAAAAATTACACTAGTCATTTTTTTCTTTTTTAAATGTACTTTATATGTTGCAGTCTTCCATACATCACTGTAAGAATGATCCCATAAATTGACATTAAATTAGGTTTCTGAACTTACAAAAAAGCCATTACAGAAATAAGGCAACGCTTTTTTTATGCAGAATTTTACATAAAACTTTTTTTTACGATATTGACCTCCTCATACAGATTTTGAGTGTTTTTCAGACAGATTTACAAAGCACAAAAAAAGGAGGATCAATCACATTTCTAATATTACCTTATACACTGTGCAGTCTTTGTGAGCCCCTCTCTGCTCATTACAGAAATACGCATAGAATTATTACAGTAAAATTACACACATATTGCACATTTATAAAGATGGAGAATGGGAAGGGGTTTTTTTTTGGCATAGAATACATCAAAACTAGTATTTTTGTGGGTCAAATTAAGAAAATGCAACTGACAGTAACACTTCTAATGGTTAATTGTAGCAATAATCACAGCAAATTTTCCAAGCACAAGGTCCCGTTATCTGGATGATTATCATAAAACGTCACTATACATGGCAGCGTCTAGAACAATGCTGAACAATATACTTCCCACTGCCAGAGAAAGACCCTGCGTTTGCATGGAGCGTGGGAGGCTTTCTAAGCAGGGTGGGGGATGGAAAACCACGGCTTTCTCTTCATTTATTACTTTGTAAAAGGGGAATATTTCTAAAAGGACCTGTTCATTATAAATGCACCACGTCTATTTCTGAAGCATACCAACCATCCACTTACAATGTATTTACAAAATGATAAAGAAGGGGCTCTGGGAGGATGGAGAAATGTAAAAAAAAAAAGGGGGGGGGATTTTCCTGCAAGAGAAAAAAGGGCTCAGTGTCCACATATAGAGAGGAAGAAGACCTCATATAATAAAGATCGCCTTTGTATGCTTTATTGCAGCAAGTGTGTAGAAGAACGTGACTTCACCCATGCATCTTTAGATCAACTACAGCCTTAAAGTAGAACAAGAAGACAAAGTTTGCCTAGAGCAGGTGTCGGCAACCCGCGGCTCCGGAGCCGCATGCGGCTCTTTTGAACCTTTGCCGCAGCTCCGGGGCACCTTTTGAGGGTAACGAGTAATCTAACCGATTACTCTTACCCTCGTGGTAACGCCGTTCCCATCACTTGGGCAGCGCTACCGCAATTACATCTAATGCGCAGCGTGCGGGGGGGTCATGTGGCCGCTGGCCTGTGATTCGGTCACGGCGCGTCATGTGACTGGCCACAGAGCTGGCCTGTCTGTGCTCGCGGCCCGGGTGGCGCTGGCGCATGCACGCGCCTGGAGTCTCCCGCCCGCCTCAGCCTGTCACGACTCCAGAGCTCTCAGCTCAGCCCCTGACATATCCCCCGCGGAGGCTTCGCTCCGGATCAAAGACCGTGGCCCTGCGAAGAGAGAGAGACAGACGACGAGTGACAGACAGTAAGAGCACTAGAGCAGGCAGCGCAGGTGAGGACCGGCATCATGTGTGGATTGGAAGTGTCTGGGACCAGGGCTGGACTGGGACAAAAATTTGGCCATGGACTTCATCCAGACTGGCCCACTTTGACAGGTCTCTCCCATGGCGGCTGGACAACTCCCGCACCCCCCCCCCCCCCTTCACTAGCCACTAGCCGTTCTACTTTATTAGAGTAGAACGGCTGGTACTGGTACTCTTATAGGCAGTACCAGTGGGGATGCTAGACATTATTTCACCCAGGGCAAAGAATCAGTTCAGTGCCCCCCCTTATGGGAGCAGAGTCAGCTGTCTGTCCCCTCCCCCATGCTCCTCTGTCGTCCCCCTGCTCCTCTGTTCCCCCCAGGTGAGCGCTGCGGGGAGGAAGAGGAGGTGAACGCTGCAGTAAGGGAGAGAAAGAGGAGCAGAGGGGGGGGGGCGGTCTGCTGTCACTGAACCCGGCCCACTGAACCATCGGCCCACCGGGAAACTCCCTGTAGTCCCAATGGCCAGTCCATCCCTGTCTGGGACTGGGAGCGACCTAGTCTGGGGCCAGACTGGGCATGCACTCTTATCTGATATATTGTACAGTATTGCATTTGCTGGGCATGTGGAGGTGGAATCTTATCTGATATTGTGCAGTATTGTTATATTTGTTTTAAATGTCGCAATGGTTTTGCGGCTCCCAGTTTTTTTTTTTCTTCGGAAACGGGCCCAAGTGGCTCTTTATGTCTTAAAGTTTGCAGACCCCTGGCCTAGAGTAAGGGAGGATTATTACTCCGCTAAGGTTTATGTTTGCCTTCTTTGTCACATTAGGGAGATTTCCCTTCACTTCCTGTCTCATAGCCAAACAGGATGTGAAAAGAAATCCCTGCAAATGAAGGGAATCTCTTGGGGACCCCCAGGTCACCAGAACTAGTTTCCCTATTGAAAGATTTCCCCTCCATTACTTTTCTGGGTTCAAGAAAGGGGTAGCCCCTGGAAGTTGCACATCTAAGATGTCCTAAAAAGGTAAATAGAGTGGCAACTCCAACCAGGTCAGGTCCCAAACACGTTTCATTCCGCCCCCCAGAGCTTCTAGTGTCCCCAGTGGAAGATTTCCCCTCTATTACTTTTTTTTTTAAGGGGACAACCCAAAATTTGGCATTTTCTTTTACTTTAAAGGTTGCCTACTCCTACTCTAGATCTGCTCAACTGGGGTGCCATCTGAGGTCATCAGGGGTGCCACTGCATTTTGAGGACCTAGAGAATAAAATGGCGGTCATTGCAATTTTTTTATTTCACACGGTACATGTGTAGCGTGTTTTCAAGCAATATTTTTGGGGAATTTTTGGGGGGGAATTCTAATGCAAAAAAACAATTTATAATCCAATATTTTTGAAAAATATAAAAGATGATGTTACGCCAATAGATACCAAACATGTCACGTTTCAAAACTGCACATGCCTATACAACGCTGACAAATGCTGTAAATTTTACTATCCATAGGCGGTGCTTTAAAAGTCTTTACAGGTTACCACTTTAGAGGTACAGAGAATGTATAGTGCTAGAATTACTTCCCATGATCCGATGTTCACAGTGATGCCTCACATGTGTAGGACGATCGCTGTTTGCAGGACCAATGCGCGTGTTCACCTTTGCACCCGAGCACGGGGGCCCTTTAATTTTTTTTTTTTTAAATATTGATTTCCCCCCCACTTTATCACTTTTATGGCTTTTACAAAGAATGTAAACAGGTCCCCTCCTGCTGCTTGTAAAAGCAGTCTAGCCATTAGGATTGCTTTTATAAAGGGAGCCAACCACCAGTTTTAAAACAACTGTACCAGCGAGATGCCTGCGACTGCTCTGGGAGTCTTGTGGACGCACAGAGTTGGCTCGGGAGTAAGCATGCATGAGTGCCCCTATAACAAGCAGCTTGCTATGGTGGGAGGAGAGGCCAGGAGTGCCAGTGGGGGACCCACGGAGTGGAAGATCGGGGCTTCTCTGTGCAAAACCATTGCACAGAGCAGGCAAGTATAATGCCTAAAACATAAAAACACAATTTCGACACACAAAAAGTGACACAAACCCAAATAGGAGATTAAAAACTGCCCAGCACATTAAAAGGCATTCGCTTAAACATTGCAAGGTTGCAGATTAAAATATATACAAAAGAAATAAAATAAATATGCCGAAAACTTGTAGCAGCACAGAGATATAAAGTATTGCGGCAACAGGCGGCTCTGTATCTACAGGTCGATGACGTCAGAGGCCACATCAACATGAGGACGGTAAGGCACAGTACCAATTGTCAAGATTCTTTCCTAGCTTGTGAATATGGCCTGGCAGAACAGGACATAAGGCACATGGAGGTATAAAAGCAGTCTTTGATGTCCCTATAACAGAGACAGTATTAGAAATATTGCACTGGAATTCATGGCTGTATCCAAGTCACTGATTAAACACCAAGTGGATGACGGGTGACACAAGCTGCTGCTGCCAACTCCTTACAGAACTCCTCCAGCACCACAACCCCACAACACAGGGTCTCATGGCCCAGCCTGCCAAGGGAAAACAAAAAAAGTTATACTTAAAAGCTTTTCAATTATACTAATAATTAATATATAGTTGCAGGATTATTTCACTTTAAGCATTATTAAAATCACTGCTCCCGAAAAAACGTCAGTTTTTAAAACTTTTTTTTTTTACATGTTCCCTAGGGCAGGACCCGGGTCCCCAAACACTTTTTAGGACAATAACTTGTATATTAGCCTTTAAAGCAGAGGTTCACCCTAAATTACAACTTTAGCTTAATTAAACCATTACCCATCCACTATATACAATCCGTTTTTTGTTTTTTTTTTTTAATCGGCATTTTTACCTTTGTAATCCAGCTCTTAATGATCTGTCAATCAGCGGGAGTGGGCGTGTATTCAATTTTTCCCCCGACAAGCGATATGTCTCCTGGGAGTGAGTGATTAGAATCCCAGGAGACGCGCTGTGCTGTAATCCCACGATATGTCGCAGGTCACGTGACTCAGCAAGCGGGTCATGTGACGTGAGGGGCTACGAATTCTCAATTTTAGGTATTGGAACAGTGCAGTGTTGACGGCGACGCTCGCCGTCAAACACTGCACATGCGCGGGATAGAGCGGTGAATGCTGGGACGTCAGCATTCACCTTATCCCGGAAGCACATCCTGCTGGGCTTCACAGTGCCCACAATAAAGATGGAAACGTCCATCTATGGATTTTATAAAATCTTCTTTTCGGGACAAAACAAATGCTGCGGGCTATAAGATTGGGACACACGAGTGGCTAAGACACACAGGTAAGAGCGCCAGAAGGATTTAAAAAAGAAAAAAAAACGAAAACCCGCGGAACCCCCGCTTTAAAATTAGCACTTTAGATTTCAAATGTTCGAGTCCCATAGACTTTAATGGGGTTCTAAAGTTCACACAAACTTTTGGTCTGTTTGCAGGTTCTGGTGCGAACCGAACGGGGCGGGCTCATCCCTACTGATCACGTAGCCCCTGTGACCCCTTAATATACGGCACTTCAGCATAGCGATCACTAGACTAATTTCCTGGGTCTGCACACTTGCTGCGGCCATTTTTAGCTGCTCCTATTCTACCTGTTGCATTAGGATGCCTGGAGCTGGCTCAGCCCACCCTCCAGCTATAACAGAAACATAGGTACCGGTACTTACATTGCCTCAGGGGTTTCCCCTAGCAGCTGTTGTCTCATAAGGTGCAACATCTCCTGGAAATTGGACACTCGCAGGGAGCGCTGAGCAAGATCTCCAACCACCTGCAGCATCACCAAGTGTTAGTTAAATGTGGCGGGTCACAAAAATACTACAAAAATTAACAGATATTTCCAGCAAATTCCAATCAGAATTGAAAGTCATTCACATTACTGAAACAAAAATCCCTATCCTTATGTTAATACTGAACTAAACCCACCGATTTACCCGCTTACCACAACAGTTATCAATCAAGGCATGCCATGATGGAGAACTCGTAAGGGTGCATTCTCACCTGGGAATGCACCCACTCTCCAATTAGATGTGAGCACTCCAGATGGGATTCCCGCAATTAGCTGCGGGAGGCAGCCCCATCAGAAGCAATCGGAGGCCACTCGCATGTAATCGCTTATGGCAGGATCACATGAGAGTAGTATGTAGTCTGCATCCAGGGCCTATCACTCCTTTGTGATCACTGCATGAGTGATTTACATGTAAATGGCCCTTATACCAGTAGCGACTATTGTGCTCAACCGAACAGTCAAGCCATCAAATGGCTGATGTCATAGCTGGTCACATGTGCAGCACCATGGCAACTGCAGATTGAACAGAGGCTAAGATGGCAACTTCATGGTCTGTCAATAATAGAAGGGTTTTGTTCTACTTGAAATCTTTATGAATTGAGCGAAACACCACAATACAAGGTGTATTAAGGTATGTGGAGGTAAGTGGAGGTTCACCCAAAATTTTTATTTTTAACATTAGATTGAGGCTAATTTTACTAAGCAGAATTGGGTGGTTTTTTTTTAATCAATGCAGTACTTACCGTTTTAGAGATCGATGTTCTCCACGTCTTCCGGGTATGGGCTGCGGGACTGGGCGTTCCTATTTGATTGACAGCCTTCCGACGGTCGCATACAGCGCGTCACGAGTTCCCGAAAGTAGCCGAACGTCGGTGCGCAGGCACCGTAGAAGACCGCACCGACGTTCGGCAACTGGTGACGCGCTGTATGCGACCGTCAGAAGGCTGTCAATTAAATAAGAACGCCCAGTCCCGAAGTTCATACCCGGAAGCCACGGAGAACATCGATCTCTTAAACGGTAAGTACTGCATTGATTTAAAAAAAAACACCCGATTCTGCTTCCCACAATTAGCCTCAATCTAATGTTAAAAAAAAATTTTCGGGTGAACTCCCGCTTTAAGACAATAGTCGCATGTTGTCATTTTTGGATTGGCAGGTCAACAACTGTCATGTGTAATGCCTCGTACACGCGTTTAGTTTTCCCCGTCAAGAAAAGTGCAATGTGAGGTTTTTGTCAGGAATTCCGACCGTGTATATGCTCCATAGCACTTTTTCTGTCAGTTTTCCTGCCAAGAAAAGATTGAGAGCAGGATCTCAATTTTCGTGACTGGAAAAATTCCTATTGTGAATCGCGGTCGTCTGTATGCAATTACGACGCGGAAAAAAACGTGCATGCTCAGAATCAAGCAGAAGAGCCGAAACTGCCTATTGATCTTCATTGATCTCGGCTCGTCGTACATGTTGTACGTCACCGCGTTCTTGACGTTCGGAATTTCAGACAAGATTAGTGTGACTGCGTTTATGCAAGACAAATTTCAGCCGTTTTCCTGCATTAAAAAAAAAAATGCGTTTTTCCTGCCGGAAAAACTGATTGTGTGTATGAGGCATAAGAGTAGCAGAAGACAACCCCATTATTGTCAGGAAACCAACAAATTATCGGGCTACAATTTCTTTAAAGCGGGAGTTCACCCAATTCCTTTTTTTTTTTTTTTTCCCCTTAGATTCCTGCTCGTTTTGTCTAGGGGAATCGGCTATTTGTTTTAAAATATGAGCAGTACTTACCCGTTTTCGAGATGCATCTTCTTTCGTCGCTTCCGGGTATGGGTCTTCGGGAGCGGGCGTTCCTTCTTGATTGACAGTCTTCCGAGAGGCTTCCGACGGTCGCATCCATCGCGTCACTCGTAGCCGAAAGAAGCCGAACGTCGGTGCGGCTCTATACTGCGCCTGCGCACCGACGTTCGGCTTCTTTCGGAAAATCGTGACGCGATGGATGCGACCGTCGGAAGCTTCTCGGAAGACTGTCAATCAAGAAGGAACGCCCAGTCCCGCAGCCCATACCCGGAAGCAGCGGAGAAGATGCATCTCGTAAACGGGTAAGTACGGATCATATTTTAAAACAAATAGCCGATTCCCCTAGACAAAACGAGCATGAAGCGAAGGGGAAAATGTGTAAGGTATGGGTGAACCTCCGCTTTAAGACAGGTTTTAGTTCCTCCTGGCTGCTCTCTACACCCCCAAAGGCTTATGTACCAAGGCCATGGGAGCATGCGTATTTACAGAGGAGACTTTAGGAAGAACGATCTTTGAGTGGTTATATTGTACCCACATCTCCAATTACTACACATTACTTATGGTGGCTACAAGGAACAATGCCGATCCAATACCTTCAGTGTTTTCCAAGTCTCTGACCCAGAACAAGCATACCAACTTCACTCTGCCTTTCCTGATCTCCAAATGCTTGTTCCAGGCGAGTTTCTCCTGAAAGTCTGAGAAAGCCAGAAAACGAGCTTTCTCTAAAGGCCAGCAATGGCAGCATTCAAATTCAAGTTATAGGAAAGTTTGAGGACTCTTTACCATCATGCTCTACGGCTAGTAGTATGGGTAGAAGCCTCCAAATGATCAAGTTCATGTGTTTCTAGAGAAGGGCACCAATAATAATACAGCAACCATAAATTTGTGCGCTTCCAACCTTTTGGCAACAGTTGGAGGAAAGTCCTTTACTGTTCCAGCATGACTGTACCTGTGAAAAGGACATTGTTTGGCGAGTTTTGATATGGAGGAACACAAGTGTCGCGCACTGAGCCTGGACCTCAAACCAATTGGACACACCTTTGGGGTAAACTGGAATGTCAATTTTGGAGACAGGTCTTATCAGAACTTGGACTTTAACAAATGTTCCTTTGCCCTAATAGGGATTTGACTTGTTGGAACTGAATGTCCAAAAAGCTTACACAGATCTAACAGTCAGTTGTCCACATAGCGTCTCTCTGTACGATTTCCTTGAACTGGAGGAAAATAAACAACATGTATTGTACAAGTAGGTTAAGGTCTCACCCGTACAAGCACAGAAAACAGAGATCGGGCGCCCGGGGCCAGATTAATGTAAGGATCAAGAAGATACTCCTGGATGTGCGGGTGAGGAAACAGGGCAATGCGGGTGAGAAGAGAAGTGACTTGTAGATTCATCTCGTATGGCTGAAAAATAACCAGAAGAAAAACAAATGGGTTAACAGCAAGCCACGCAATACCTGGATAACATGGGTAATCATTTGCTCATGCATATTAGCATAAATCGCAGGGATCACAGATATTTATAGTCATTAACCACTTCACCCCCGGACCACACTGCTGGTCAATGACCGGGCCACTTTTTGCGATTCGGCACTGTGTTGCTTTAACTGACAATTGCGCGGTCCTGCGACGTGGCTCCCAAACAAAATTGGCGTCCTTTTTTTCCCACAAATAGAGCTTTCTTTTGGTGGTATTTGATCACCTGCGGTTTTTATTTTTTGCTTTATAAACAAAAATAGAGCGATAATTTTGAAAAAAAATGAATATTTTTTACTTTTTGCTGTAATAAATATCCCCAAAAATATATAAAAAAACAATTTTTTTTCCTCAGTTTAGGCCGATACGTATTCTTCTACATTTTTTTTTACGAAAAATATTGCAATAAGCGTTTATTAATTGGTTTGCGCAAAAGTTATAGCTTCTACAAAATAGGGCACAGTTTTATGGCATTTTTATAGATTTTTTTTTTTACTAGTAATGGCGGCGATTAGCGATTTTTATCGGTACTGCGACCTTATGGCGGACACTTCGGACACATTTTTGGCACCATTGGCATTTTTATAGCGATCAGTGCTATAAAAATGCATTGATTACTATAAAAATGCCACTGGCAGGGAAGGGGTTAACACTAGGGGGCGAGGAAGGGGTTAATTATGTTCCCTAGGTGTGTCTTAACTGAAGGGGGGTGGGACTGACATGGGGAAACGACAGATCGCTGTTCATACAATGTATGAACAGCGAACAGTCATTTCTCCCCCTGACAGGATCGGGGAGCTGTACACACACACACCGCTCCCGGTTCTTGCTCTGTACAAGCGATCGCGGGTGCCCGGCGGTGATCGCGCCCGCCGGGCACGCAAGTGGGGAGCAGGGGAGAGCACGTGCGCACGCGCCCCTATTGGCTGCATAGCGAGATGACGTATGATCTTGCGCAGCTGAGCCAACCTGCCGCCAGTTATATGGCGGCTGGTCGGCAAGTAGTTAATATATTTTCCCCTCTGGTTGCGATATGTAAATTGCAGGAACTTTAACAAACTTTGTTGCGGATTCCTACCTTTTGTCATTGATGAAACAGAGGTTTGTTTGTGTCTATGTGGAAACTAGATCCAATGGGAGTGTCTTTATAATGATCAATCAGCTGCTGCACTTGCAGAGCTCTAATGAGAAAAGTGTCAGGGTCTGCATCCCTTTAGACGTGACTGCCCTTTAGGAGTACCTCACCATAAAATGCATTTTTTTTTGCAGGGGATGCCCAAGATATGACTTGTATCTTAGAACAGACTTCTGGGAAAATCAGTAAGCCAATCATACAAGCAGGAATTTATATATCTGGGGGGCATTCTGTAAACTTCAGGTTGCCTTATTGTATTTTACAGAAAATGACAGTGCTGCAGATTGAAAACAGAGAGTAATTTTTAAAAACATTAAATTATATGACTTGCATAGTAATTGTACATGCCATTTTGTTTTTTCCCCCCACGATAGAGCAGTTACCCCTAAAGTAAGCAGCTATGTGTTGCTTTAGAAGATGAACCCCACATTCCTGTACCACAATACTCCCATATGATTCGGTGCACACCACGCTTTGAAAAGATGCTAGTCAATATCAGCAAGTGACAATAAAATGCAATACCTGATCCAGGATTCCCCCTAGCCGATCAAACACGACCTGCAGGAACTGGCCCTCATAGAATTCCTCTTCAGTGGGGCTGGTGCTCAAGGACTGTGGAGCTGATGGCCAATTCCAATGTGCTGCCAGCTTACAACAACTTTGGTGCTATGTAGATGAGATAACACAGTGACTATCTACTGCACATAACAAAATGTAATCATCTTATCCAAAGAGTCGACATTCTCAAAATGAACTAGGACTGGACTGGACTAAAACATTTTTATGACATACAGATCGGCATTAAAAGGGTTATTTCACCTTTACCGACTTTTGCCATGAACCTCCCCTATGCATTACTGAGTCCTCAATACATTAAAGAGGAGGTCCAGCCAAAAAACAAAAAAGTCAGCTACAAATACTGCATCTGCTGACTTTTAATATTAGGGCACTTACCTGTCCAGGGAGCCCACGATGTCAGTAACCCAGCCGATCTTTGGATCAACTCCCGGGTGCTTCCACCACCATTCCCGGTGAGTGAACCTGGCAGTGGAACCTTTCGGCTCCCTACGGCGCATGTGTGAAGCGTGTTGCGCTTACCAATTGGCCCGGTGGCAAGTGAAGGAGGAGGGGGGCCAAACTTCCGGAAGATTTGGCCGCAGCCCATCACCCAGAAGTGGGTTCCTTGTTCCCCCCTGAAAGGTGCCAACTCTGACACTGGGGGGAGCATATAAAAACGGAAGTTACACTTTTGGGTAGAACTCTGCTTTAACATGGTCTTTTTAGTAAAACAATTCATACTTTCAGCTGCTGATTTCATTGCCCTCCACCTTGCCATCTGCAGGACAGAGAGGAGAGGGCAATGGAATATGCATCTGAAAAAGTAAGCATTATTTTACAAAAAGGAGCATTGCATAGCAATTCAGTGTGGATACTGTGATGCGTAGGGAGGTTTGTGGCAAAAATCTGTATCAGTGAACTGCCTAGAGTTAAACTTTACCCATAAGAACTTGATAAAAAGTTCCACATTAATAACTTCAGAGCTTCGTGTCGAAACTGAGGGCTCCCGCGTGCATGTGACATCATCGCAGCTCTGGCCAATCACATAGCCGGGCACATTATGCCATTGCCTTGCAGGTTTTTTTTTTTTTTTTTTATTTTAACATCCGCAGTTTACAACGGCTTTAAAGGTTTTAGAAGAAAAAAAAAAAAAATCCAGAAATGCCGGGATTGCCAACAGTCAGATTTGCTTCTGCCCCCAACCAAACCATCAAATGGCTGATGTCATTGCTGATCACATGTGCAGCACCATGGCAGTTTCAGATCAAACAGAAGCAGGTTCCTTGGCTGTTAATAGGAGGGTGCAATTCCACTTTAAGGCTGTCAGCAGATCGGCCTCTATTAATTTGGGCAGTGTCTAGAAATGGAGAGCAACTGAGCATGTGCAGTGCAGGGGGAGGCAGTGTATTGCTGGATTTTAAACAATAAAGACACTTATTTTTAAGGTTTTACATAGCTATTCCTGCAAAAGGGGTCAGCCTGAAGTGATCTAGCAGGACTTAACTTTCCGACTACAGGTCCACTTTAAGCTTTAATTGCAACATTCTTACCTGGACTAGAGCATCTTGTAGATAACTGTCAAATCCAGAGTCTGAAGACTTCATCTCCTCTGGAACCAGGGAAAGGAAACTAGAAAGGCAAAAGCAGAATGGATCTGATAAATGTATTTACAGCATTTTACTCCTCGTTTAATATATATATATATATATATATATATATATATATATATATATATATATATATGCAATACCCATCAACCGGACTCTGCATTTTTTTCTGACTGTTAAAATGAGCTCCTTTAGCTTTAGGATAGCCACACACAATCCAGATTATTGAATATTCTTTCAGAATAGAATAATTAATATTGTTTGCTAAAATAATACAGTGAAGTATAGGAATATAATTTGTTTAATGTGACGGACGTGATTGCAGAGTAGAGTAATCAGTCACATCTTTCTGGAATTTGATTCGTGGGAATCTCATGAAAGATCTTTTTTGGTTTGTCTATCACCATGTGGTTAGACGGTTTCATTTGGTCAGTTTATGCAATAACAGAAACATCCAGCAAACCCCTTTTGGATACACGCTCACGACCATCATTGCAAAGGTCTTATTGTGCCTTTAATCAAATCATTTTAGACTCCATAAACCTAGCTACACTCTCCCATAAAGCATGGGTCAGTTCTCAAAAGAAAACAAAAACTGACATAGTGCTCACTAAGGTATATTTTTTTCCCCCCCAAGACAAGAAAGAAAAAAAAATGCACTCACATAGCAGCTAAATAAAAATGGCAATATCACTTTAGAACCATTTCAATGCTGCTCCGGTAGATGGCTCCAACGTTGGCAATATACAGATACCTCTGGCTGCACAGAAATATCTCTCTTGCAGGGCGTTACCAAGCCACCCTCTACGCGTTTCATCGTTCTGACGTCATTGGGGCACCAGGGAAAGTTTTCCTGGTGCGGTTATCTTGGCAAAATATATAGCTATATTTGGCAAAATTCTGATTTAAATGTATTTAGTACTTTATGTTAAAGTGGTTGTAACCCTAAAAATCTAAAAAATGATCCTGATCCTTTACAGTAAGATACACAGCATAGTGCTTGTGCTGTGACATTTGTCCCTCTCTATGTTCTAAAAAACCTTGTTGATCCTGCCAGTTCCTGTGTCACGCTTGGTGTGCCGACCATGGTAATCATGGCTGCTGATCCCCGATTACCATGGTCAGTTTACATACCTACTTCATCTGCTGCTTCTCCTTTCTCCCTCTCCCCCTCCCTCCATGCCCGTCAGCTATGTGTGTCTGTGTTGGCCATCTCCTCCCTGTCCCTCCGGCCGCTATAGCTGTTAAAATGAATTAGTGACAAATCATGCAAGCCCCTTTCTTACATGAAGATATAATGTGCAGCAGTGTGTGTGTGTGTGTGTGTGTGTGTGTATGTATATGTGTGTGTGTGTGTGTGTGTGTCTTGTAAAAAGGATTCGGCGAAATACCTTATAGACAGCGCAATGGGGCCCTCACGTGACCTCCTGCCGCTCTTCTCCGGGCTGACGTCAGCAGGGAAACACATCCCCCCCCCCCCCCCCATAGTGCTCAAAACAAGGAGGTAGAGAGCCTGCAGGTCACGCAATGCTGTAAATAAGGTATTTCGCGGAATTATTTTTACAAAACACACACACACAGCACATTAGATCTTCATGTAAGGGGATTACATGATTTGGTATAGGTGGCTTAACAAGCACTTTAATGTTTTTTGCTATATGAATCAGCGCAGCATATATTTATACACGTTGAGCGATTTTTCACTTTCATGCTTGCAGCTTTAGTTTAGTTCACTACTGGTGCGCAGTTACATTTTTTACTTAACCCTTACCGCCTGCAGTGCCGTCTCACCTTCTCATGCTTTGCTCAGCCCCCCGGGACTCTCCGTGACTTCTCTGGCTTCTTCCCATCATCTGTAGACCTGTATCCGGCAGCCCATCTGTGAAATAAGGGTCTTCTTCAAGCTCACTGCAGGCGATAAATTATGTTTGTAAAGTTTAAGCATAAATATCCACTGCATATATTAGAAGAGTAACTATAGATCATATTCTCTACAGTCGCTTTCTGACCATTAGGAACATCTTCAAACTTTTCTGCCACACCATAGGCCACCATTCAGGACCATCCACACATGTAACCATGACAGCCAGAAAACAAATGGCTTCCTCAGCAAGTACTGTGCAGAGCCATTTAAGGCTGCAAACTAGAACAGGAGTTTATTACCCCATATCCTTTCATACCTTCCTTTTTTGGTATAAGTAAATTTGACCAAACCTTAGAATCCAAATGTGGAAAATATTTTTTGGGCAATTTGCAGAGAAGCAATATACAGGAGGCAGATTTGCTGGACCAATGGCTTCTTACAAAATTGGCCACTATATGTGTATGTTTTTCATAAAATCTTCCGTTCTTAAAGTGGTTGTAAACCCTTCAAAAAATAAATAATAATAATAATAAAACACCACCTGCAAGACAAAGGCATAATGAGCTAGTATGCATATGCCTCGTTTCCACTGAGCGGTTCGGTACGGTACGCTATTTTGGGTGTTTCCATTATGAAAGTGTGCCATAAAACCGAACCGTACCGGACCATTCTGGGTCCTGCTTCAGATGTGGAGCCATAGAAAATGGAACGGTTCCATTAGGGCGGAGATGCAATACATTCCACTGATTGGTGGACACGCTAGGCATTTTTTCTAAATCCTGTATGGTCCCTGACGGTCTGATTTGCAGTGGAAACGCTCACGAGAATAGACCGGTCCATTCTAACCGTTCCATATTTACTGACCCGAACCGCTCCGTTCAGTGGAAACGAGGCATTAGTATACTAGTCCATTGTGAAATACTCACCTTTGATCGAAGACCCAGCATCGGTCCCCAAACACTTATCCGGCCAGCGACATCGCTCCGGAGTTACTTCCAGGTATCGCGGGCTCCGGCGTTGTGGTTGGCCGGAGCCGTGATGAAGTCACTCCCACGCATGCGTAATGGTAACGGCAGAAAACAATTTTGTGGCGCTAAAAATAATAATAATGATGATGATATGGTACTAATAGTCTGTGTTAACACCAATTGACAGTGTAATCAAATGAAAAAGTCCATGTATAATAAATCAATGACAGTAGATAGTTAAAAATAAACTGTTGATGGATGAGTAATCAAGTGAATGGTTCCAAACACCACGGTGAATCAAAGTAAATGATTTGTGAAAATGACCACCACCAGAAGCGGAGGCTTACCAGAGGTATTGAACCCAAATAAGCATACGCTTAAAGGGTCAATACAAGCTGAATGTAAGTTGGTGAAGACCACATCAACCGGATCTGGATATACGATTGGGAGGATACCCTGAAGACATCACGTAAACCAGCACAGGGGGGAATGGCAGCAACTTGGAGGTAATTCTCAAAGGATCAGGCCGTATCCAAAGTGCATAAAGGAAAACAAAGGCACATAGTGTGATACCGTAACAATGTTGAGATTTAATAACGGTTAAAAACACTTACAGTTTTGCTGAATAAAAAGGACATCAATAAGAAATAGTGCATGGCAGCAGCAGAGTCCCGACGCGTTTCGCAATAACCCCAGATGATGCAAACTATTGCGAAACGCGTCGGCCCTCTGCTGCTGCCATGCACTATTTCTTATTGATGTCCTTTTTATTCAGCAAAACTGTAAGTGTTTTTAACCGTTATTAAATCTCAACATTGTTACGGTATCACACTAATGGTTAAAAACACTTACAGTTTTGCTGAATAAAAAGGACATCAATAAGAAATAGTGCATGGCAGCAGCAGAGGGCCGACGCGTTTCGCAATAGTTTGCATCATCTGGGGTTATTGCGAAACGCGTCGGGACTCTGCTGCTGCCATGCACTATTTCTTATTGATGTCCTTTTTATTCAGCAAAACTGTAAGTGTTTTTAACCGTTATTAAATCTCAACATTGTTACGGTATCACACTATGTGCCTTTGTTTTCCTTTATGCACTTTGGATACGGCCTGATCCTTTGAGAATTACCTCCAAGTTGCTGCCATTCCCCCCTGTGCTGGTTTACGTGATGTCTTCAGGGTATCCTCCCAATCGTATATCCAGATCCGGTTGATGTGGTCTTCACCAACTTACATTCAGCTTGTATTGACCCTTTAAGCGTATGCTTATTTGGGTTCAATACCTCTGGTAAGCCTCCGCTTCTGGTGGTGGTCATTTTCACAAATCATTTACTTTGATTCACCGTGGTGTTTGGAACCATTCACTTGATTACTCATCCATCAACAGTTTATTTTTAACTATCTACTGTCATTGATTTATTATACATGGACTTTTTCATTTGATTACACTGTCAATTGGTGTTAACACAGACTATTAGTACCATATCATCATCATTATTATTATTTTTAGCGCCACAAAATTGTTTTCTGTTTTTTCTCTGCTTTCTTGTTTCACTGGATTGTTTGTGGCTGCTAAGTATTTGGATAGCGCAGATTTATTTTTGTTTTTGTAATGGCAACGGCACACTAGCTGAAGCAATGGCAATACAGGGGATATCTCATTTCAATGGACAGGAGCGGTATACACACCGCTCCAAAGATGCTGCTAGCAGGACTTATTTTTAGCATCCTGCCAGAACACCACTTCAGTGTGAAAGCCCTCGGGCTCTCACACTGGAGTGTGGGGAGCGGCTCTTTCAGGGCGTTTTGCAAGCGCTATTTTTAGCGTTATAGCGCCTCAGTGTGAAAGGGGTCTAACCATGCAGGTTTAGGAGATATCCCGGGTAGCTACAGGTAAGCCTTATTATAGGCTAACCTGTAGTAACAAGTGGATTGTAAGGTTTACAACCACTTTAATGTAAACATGTGCTTCACCCATGCCTGCAGCAAAGGCAGATAACCTACTTTCTTGGGTATGGGGCGCAAGTCACTTTCTCCACTTCCTTGCACAATGAGTGGCCAATTACCAGGCACCAAGCCTGTCATGGGGTCACAGGGAGGATCCTAAGTGATGTTTAAAGTGGAACTAAAGTCAAAAACAAATCTGCCTTACAATATTCAGAGGTCCACAAGGTCCCTCATCGGCATCTTCTCCAGCTGGCGGTCTTCAACCACCTTAAAGTGGTTGTAAACCCTTACAGACCACTTTTACCTACAGCTAAGCCCATAATAAGGCTTACCTGTAGGTACTGGAAATATCTCCTAAACCTACACGGTTTAGCAGATATTTACCATATACGCTTGCGCCGATGTCATCGGCGCATGCACCTAAGAAGTCTACAACCCTGTGTAATGTTCAACTTGTGACTTGAACCTTACACAGGGCTTTCTCTCTTTACACCTACAAGCTCAACGGAGTGGCAAGAGAGTGAAGAAAAGAAGAGGAGTATGTACAGCTGGGAAAGGGGACAGTAAGCAAACCTGTCACTCTGCTTCACATGGGCAAAGCACAAGTTCTCTTCAGGACCAGTTCACACCACATGCAGTCCAATGCGTTTTTTTTTCTGCATCAAAAACGCATAGAAAGTAGTTTATATCGTTTTCAATGGCATATTTCACACCAGTACTTGCAGTTCTAGTGCGTTCCAGTAAAAAAAGTAGAACATGCTGCATTTTTCCTGCACTGGACTGTATTGGAATGCTGTAAAAAGCATAAAAAACACATGTTCTTATTTAAAGTAAAACAAAAAAAAAAAAAGGGAGAAAAAATGCACTGGACTGCATCAAAAACAAACTGGAACGCAATAAAAAAAACACGCATGCAGAAAAGCATCTGGAAAGCATCCGGACTGCGTTTCTGTGGTGTGAACTGGTCCTTAGCGTTTTCCATTACCACCTCTAACAATGCAGTAACTTACTCTGTGCCTTCAAAGGATTCCATATCCTGCACTCGGCTCTCTTCACTTCCCCCTGACAGGTAATGCCGATTCTCCAGGTTGAGGAGCACCAGACTGTCAAGGGCCATCGCATCAGATGACTGGAACATCTCCTCAAACAGGCGCATTGTGGTGAGACTTATCTGAAGAAGAAAAAAAAAAAAAGTCATGCTTTTTAAACTGATAGGACTTTTTCCTCAGCGTGTTTACTTCTGTCTCAGATAGCTATGGCAAGGAGGAGAGGGTAGGGTTATCAAGCAATGGCTTACACATCATTTTAAAGTTATATTGCAGCTTAACCGTCAGACATGATAGACTTTGTTTATATATATATATATATATTAAACAAAACAGTATAATATATATATATATATATATATATATATATATATATATATATATATATATATATATATATATATATATATATATATATATATATATATATATATATATATATATATATATATATATAGCTAGCGCCATCCCCCCCTTTATTTTTAACTGATCCTACAAATAACATATTTCATGTCCCTTCAGATCTACACTTTCTCCACTGTACCTATACAGGGAGCCATGCTTCTCACACAGGCTGGACTTTTAAAATTGTCCACCATTGTTCATCTATTACGTGGCTGGATTGGTGGGACTAGTAGTTTATACAAGAAAGAAAAAAAAATGTATGGCCTTTCTTTTCAACTTATAGAAAGTGGCAAGGATATCAGCATTTGTGCTCCAAACCTAGGCAGATAACACAGCAAATTATTAAGTATCCTCTCCTAGTGGGGTTTTTCCTATTTATTTATATTGTAAATTAAGAAAAAGAGCAAACACTCTACGCATAGAAACCCGCCAGACTTCATCTATAAACAAAAAATATATTTTTTTGTCTAGGCCAACCATTTAGAGAAGAATTGCAGACATCAGCATCAGCTTGGGCCAATGTACTATGTATACACAATACCTGGTTGATGCCCATGGAAGCCTGACATCACTGAAATGGACACCGCTACTCCAGTGATCGCCACTTGTTACCAGGACCCGAGCGACTACACATGCAGGAGGTTGGCTGCTCGTCATGGACGCCATTCAGAGAATGCCTTGCATTTTCTGAATGAGTACACTGCGTTCTCTGATTAAACAGGGTGGAGAGTCGAGGTGGTGACATCACACTCTGGACATTGTCCAATCAGAAAACGCTTTGCATTCATTCAGAAGATGCCAAGCATTCTGTGAATGGCACCCATGCTGGGCGGACAACCTTCTGTGTTGGCTGCTCAACATGGGACCCAGAAGTAAGAGGAGATCTCTGGAATAGTGATGTCTACTTTAGTGATTTCCAGCAATATTGACCAGGTGTGGTATATAATTAGTTACATTGGTCCAAGCTGGAACAAAGTAACTATATACAATAAGCAGATGCATAGAATTCTTCTTTAAAGTGTCACTAAGCCCACATCATAAAAAAAAAAAAAGGTCGATCAATGAAAAGTGTATTACATGCTGTTCATACTGACTCAATCACTATAGCAGGGATCCTCAAACTACGGCCCTCCAGCAGTTGTAGAACTACACATCCCATGAGGCATTGTAACACACTGGCATTCACAGACATGACTAGGCATGATGAGAATTGTAGTTCCTGAACAACTGGAGGGCCGCAGTTTGAAGACCCATGCACTATAGGATTCATTTTCTGTATTCTACAAAAAAAACTGGTTGATCCTGCTGCTCTATCGCCACCTTCTGTCCAAGTCCCCAATTCAGCTAGGGATTTTGCAGCTGTGCTGGGATCTCTGCACATGCTCAGTTTTCAGTGAGTTTCTATAATGAGCATTTCCTCCCTGTCACAGGTATACACAGTGGTAAATGACAGCCCGCTCCCTCCCTCCGTCTCCATGCCCACTAACCAGCTATACACAATTGGGGCTTCATCTCCCTCCTATTGGATGGAGGGGTGTGACACAGCCTGTGACTGGCCGAAATCTGCCTATATTATGTTATTGCCAAAATAGAAGATTTGATCTCAAATATATATTTGTATGACAATTTAAAAGTTTGATATTAATTGTTTATTTTTACTCTGTATTCTAAAGGCTGTTTTTTTTTTTTTCTTCTAATTTTGAACATGTGACCAGAAGCAGAGAACTAGAAGCTCCTTCTGCTTATGTTTCTCTGCAGACAGGCTGGGAAAGAGCTCGGTCACACGACAGCTGTGCATTGATTAGGAAAAAGGTACTTGGGTAAAACAATAAAATTAAAATAAAATTACAGTGTCATCATCCACATATTATCCAAATAGAAGTGACAATGTAAATGAAACAGTGTGTGCTTAGTATCACTGTAAGGTCTTTCTAAATCTGACCCACTGTTCCAATGAAGTATACTAGGCATGTAGTAGTGTAACAGTGTGGGCAGCTTACCTCATCAGAGAGATGGTTGCACCTCTGGATAAGATGGTATCGGAGCTGTGGAGATTTGTCACTCCTCCTCTCTGGGCCTTTCTCCTCTCCTAGCAGGAAAATGAGAAGCTGATGCAGTAATGGCGGGGAGTTCAGATGTTGAAGCAGAGCAGTGAGTAAAGCTGTACTTCTCAGAATATGAAGTTCTGATCTACAGGAAAAAATACGATTGTGTATTATCAATGTGTGCAAATCCCTTTCCAACACAACGTGGCATAGTGCTAGAGAGTTTTCAACATCACACAGCGGTATGAATAACCAAGGTCAAAGCTGGACAAATGACAGAGCTTGGTTAGCCAATGTACCGTACTTAACCACATCAGCCCTGGAAGGAATTTACCCCCCTTCCTGACCAGAGCACTTTTTGTGACACGGCACTGCGTCGCTTTAACTGACAATTGTGCGGTCGTGCGACGCTATACCCTAACAAAATTTATTTATTTTTTTTCCCACAAATAGAACTTTCTTTTGGTGGTATTTGATCACCTCTGCGGTATTTATTTTTTGCGCTATAAACAAACAAACAAAAAAAAAGAGCGAAATTTTGTAAAAAAAAAAAAATTATGTTTTTTTTACTTTTTCCTATAATAAATATCCCCCAAAAATATGTAAAATAAATAAATAATTCTCTCTCAGTTTAGGCCGATATGTATTCTTCTACATATTTTTGGTTTAAAAAAAAAAAAAAGAATAATATCACAATAAGCGAATATTGATTGGTTTGCGCAACAGTTATAGTGTCTACAAAATAGGCGATAGATTTATGGCTTTTTTTCTTATTAATTTATTTTTATTTTTTATTATTAGTAATGGTGGCGATCTGCAATTTTTATCGTGACTGCGAAACTTTTGACACCATTTTAGGACCATTGTCATTTATACAGCAATCGGTGCTATAAAAATGCAGCGATTACTGTGTAAATTACACTGGCAGGGAACACTAGGGGGCGATCAAGGGGTTAAGTGTGTCCTAGGGAGTGATTCTAACTGTGTGTGTGTGTGTGGGGGGGGGGGTGGGCTACCACTGACATGACAGCGATCACTGCTCCTGATGACAGGTCACTAGGCAGAACAGGGAAATGCCTTGTTTGCATCTCCCCGTTCTGCCTCTCTGTCTCATGATCGCAGGCCGCTGGCGAACATAGAGTTCGCGGGACCATGTGCAAGCAAGGCGGCAAATTCAAATGGACGTACCTGTACGCCTATTTGCCTGCCTGTGCCATTCTGCTAACATATAATATGTGTGTGCGGCGGTCAGCAAGTGGTTAAAGTGGTTGTAAAGGCTGAAGATTTTACCTTCATGCATGAAGGTAAAAAAAAAAAAACCTTCTGGGTGCCCCCCTAAAACTCACCTGAGCTCCCTCTCAATCCAACGATGTGCACAAGTGCCTCGGCTGCCACGAGTCTCTCTCCCCACTGGCTGAGACAGCAGTGAGAGCATACTAGCTCATTATTAAATTACTTACCTGAGAACGAAGCCCCCGCAGCGGTCCTCCACCCCATCTCCATGATACACAGAGTGACCTCTGGATATCGCTGTTCCGGCGCTGTGACTGGCCGGAGCATCGATGACGTCACTCCTGCGCATGCGTGCGGGAGCCGCCACTAACGGCATAACGGCTCAGAGCGCCGTGCTGTCTTTCTTGGAAATATCTCCTTAACCGTGTAGGTTAAGGAGATATTTCTTGGACTTAGGTCTGTAAGGGTTTACAACCACTTTAAAGTGGTGGTTCACCCTAAAATTTTACTTTATAGCTCACCTACCTCCAGCCTTAATCTATCACTGCTGCATTGTCATTTTGTGTCAAATGTGTATCCTTACCCGTGTTCTAGATGACTTCCGGGTCTTCTTCCCTGCGGGGAGTGGGTGTGCCCCCCCCGACGACTCTCGGCGTAATGTGATCTGGGAGCAAGGTCGCCTGGGAGTACAACGGGGCGTGTATTCTAAATGACGTCACCCGTTGTCATGGTACTGACTGTAATCAGGAAGTGTTGACGGCGAGGCTCACGCTGCTCACCGTCAACACAGCGCATGCGCGAGATCCTGCGGTGCATGATGGGGGCATTCCGCGAAGAAATCCAGGAAGTGCTTGCTTGTGGGATTCAAAATGCCCACAAGCAAGATGGAAAAGCCCTGGAGGATTTTTTATAACTTGTTCTTTCAAACGAAAACGGAGCAGACGGACGTAGCAGCGCCTAGAAGGTGAGTAGTACCTAGCTAGCGCTGTTACAAGGCTTTTCAGATAAAAAAAATAAATAAATAAAAAAAAGCTAAACCCACGGAACCCCCGCTTTAATAACAAATAGACCAGGGTTCAGGAGTGAGCACACACCAGTGACCCAGAACAAGCAGCTTGCCATTAGGGGCACTGGTCAAGGGGAAGGAGCCAGGAGTGCCAGTGTGGGGGACCCGGGAAGAAGAGGATGGGAGCTGCTCTATGCTGAAGCTGAACCTATAATAACACTTAAAAAAAAAAAAAAAAACAGCTGGTACTAACCGTTTTAAAGCCAATTATGTTGCAGTTAATAGATGTCCAGGCTCTTTGGCACTTTGACGTGATTTGCTGGCAAGTTTGTACAGGATCCTCTCCCCTGTACTGAAACTGCTTACTCTGATTTCAATTCTTACTGTGTGCATTAGAAGCTGCAGCAAGTCAGATAAAGCACACCTCATTTCCCGACTTTCTTTATATCCAACACCCAGTACCAATATCCCCATACCAAAATCACAACATCCCACACCTATACATGCCGACACATTTCTAACACTCACACTTGCAGCAGCTCATCATGGAGCTTTCCCTGCAGGTAGACCTCTGTGATTGCATTTGCTATGGACACGGCGACCATCTGTGATTTGGAAACAAAAGAGGGTTAGGCTTCATACGTTCAGATACAGCAAAAAGATCCTAGGGAAACATACAGAGAGTCCAAAATGTGTTTTACCTGATGGGACTCCTGTAATAAAGAGTTACAGAACCTTAACCAGCACAGAAACCTCCGCACGGCGGCCATCTCTGGTGGCATGGTGTCATACTCTTCTTTGCTGACTTCTGTCCTGCAAAGCAGAGAGAACAGATTAAAGAATGATGCAACATTATTATATGTAAAACATTGGCAGTAGTCCTGCAACCCACATTCTACCATAAAGACAAGTGTAGCTAAAGCAGAGAACAACATTTTTCATAAACTGCAAGTTATCAATACTTCGATGTAATGGTTGCATTCGCTTTCCTTTTTTTTTTTTTAGGGTTCATTTCTTAATTTTTCCACCTAGAGACCCAGACAGTGACACTTCTTGTTCTAGGGTGACAACGGTTGTTAGGACGCTGAAAGTTTGTAATGGTGGCTTTGTGCAACTAAAAGGCAGGTATGATCCACCCGCTGGGCTATTCATGGGCATTTTGCCAAGGTACCCCTAAAGAAATCTCAAGGCACCCTGGTTAAAAAAAGGCTGGCTTGAGCCACAGACTGAGGTCATTCTAAAGGATCATACATGCATAAAAGCTTTCTCTGTCAAATCCCCAGACAGCCTGTTTTTCTATACATAAGCACAGCCCTTTTTCGCAGAGCCCAACTTTATGAATGTAGCACCAGGCGTCCAATCAATCCAGGAGATCCCGTTTACAATCAGTGTAATAGTAATCTTCAATGTCTTGTGCCAAGCTGTTTCACCTCTGCATACCGACCACAAGAGGTCACTTGCTCGGCATTGCTGCCATTTGCAGAATGCAATGTATTTTTTTCAATGAATACGCATTCTCTGATTGGAATAGGTCTAGATTGTGGCATTGCCACCATCTTATCCAATCAAAGAACACCTTGTATTCAATGAAAACAACACAATGGCGAATGGCAGCAGGGCTGAGCAAGCCCACCCCTGTAGTCACCCCCTGAGAGGAAACCACCCAGCACTGGATCTGGAAGATCACTATTACTTTAGTAGTGCCAAATACTACAGCAATTATCAGCTTCTCCAGCAGTCCCTGAATATGATATATGTTCGACCAATGCAAGTATGAAATTCAGGTTTAACCACGTAAGGACCCGCTCACTGTATATATACACGTCATTATTTTTAAAGATGGATATCTTGGTAACGGCATAAAGTTAAAGTGAGAATCAGCATTCCCACTAATTAGCATCTTTTTAAAAGTAATTACCTTTTGCAAAAGCTGCCCCATAAAATTTCTACCATCAAAACTGCCCCCATCATATTTCTCCCATATTACCATCATCAAACTACCATCCAATTGCCCCCATAAAAAACTGCCCCCAATCCTGTTGCCCCATCAAAAAATAGGATTTTTATAACAGCTTACCTGTAAAATCCTTTTCTTGGAGTACATCACGGGACACAGAGCTGCATATTCATTACTATGTGGGTTATAGAGTCTACCTTCAGGTGATGGACACTGGTGTAATCAATTAAACAGGAAGTTCCCTCCCTATATAACCCCTCCTCTACTGGGAGTTCCTCAGTTTTTGTAGCAAAGCAATAAGTGTCCCAATATCCCCAAACAAGAGGGGTGGGAGCTCTGTGTCCCGTGATGTACTCCAAGAAAAGGATTTTACAGGTAAGCTGTTATAAAAATCCTATTTTCTTTATCGTACATCACGGGACACAGAGCTGCATATTCATTACTATGTGGGATGTCCCAAAGCAATGCTTACTGAGGGGAGGGAGACACCAACAACGCAGACCGCCATCAGACGTGAGGACCTATAATGCTGCCTGCAGCATACTGCGCCAAAAAGCTGCATCCTCTTGCCGTCTTATGTTCACCTGATAGGAGTTAGTGAACGTAAGCACAGATGACCAAGTTGCGGCCTTGAAAATCTGCGTCATAAAGGCTTGGAAATGCATTGCGCATAAAGCGCTTACCATCCTGGTAGGGAGCACCCCCACAAAAAAACAGGGGGAATCCTACTCTAACCACAAGCCTGAATAATAACCTGATGAATCAACCTTAAAAACAGTTGATTTTAGACGCTGCCTGCCCTTTCCTGGGGCTTCCTGGTAGCGCAACAACATCAGTTTTCCGTATCCGAGCAGCCGCTTCAGATAGGCCTAGACCCTTCTTACTCCAACGAGAGAGAGAGTGTAACCATTTTAATAGCTGACCTGAACACTGCCTGCCCATCTAGGGTCTTCTGGCAGCCCAATAAAAACGTCAGCTTTCTATATCTGAAACCTTCAGATAGGTATTTAACTGCTCTCATCTCAATTGAGAGAAAAGCAATAACCTTTCCTTCCGTGAAACAAGGTTTTGAAAAAAAGGGAAGGTAAGAATATCTAGATTCAAATGAATACTAGATCCTTCTAGTAAATAAGGTTGGGTGAGGATGAAAATCACTCTACTTGTAAGAATAATTGAGTATGGCTCTATACCAAGAAAGTTGCCAATACTGAAACTCTTGGAGGCTACCACAACCAAGAACACCAATTCCCTTGTTAAAGGATGAAGGGAAATATGGTGCATCGGCCCAAGGAGCTGACCCTGTAAGCCGACAAAACTAGAGCCAATCCTCCGAGCACAAGGGCGACCTAACTGGTGGACTTATACAAGGGGTGACGTGCATAACAGCCCGGACCAAAGAGTGTGAAGTAATCGACCTTTGGAAGCAAGGCCGAGATCGGATCCTTGATATAACTTAAGGCTAGCTCCGTCTCCTTTCCAAATGTAGGAAGGCAGGAATTTTACCTTTGACAAACTTCCACGGATGCCACCATCTGGTTTCACACCAGGAACCTGGGCCTTCCAGACCGTAGGCTATCTGGTCCTGGAGGCCAGTTCTCTTGTATGAATCAAGGGAATTGCCGCTGATTCTGAAAGCCCCGATCCTCGAGAATGTGGTCTATAATAGCCAGACCATTAATTCACCTGTTGCAAGGCAGAATGTAATACCCCCTGCAAAGTAGGCCTGGACAAGATGTAAGGGACTGTGGGTCCTCTACTACCACCCTTACTGTTCCTGCACCGAGAGGTCGTCAGGGTTATGCCGGAGTAATCAGGCCAGCTTCCGTTCTCCTCTAAATGTTGCATAGAAGCCACAAAAGTCGCGGCACTGGGGGGAGAGACACAACCAGTGACAACTGGTCCCCCCCCTCGGATTAAAAACACATCTGCCCCGCATGCGGGTGGATCCTTTATCCTTGACCCCAAGCTGTTCAATCTCTTGTTGAGCCTGGACGCCAATACATCTTATGTACAGGGTACTATTTCTGTGACATTTGGTCAGGAAAACAGTCGGGGTGTAGAGGTCATTCTCCCGGAGACACTTGTTGACGGCTCCAGCGAATCGCCTGCCAATTCTGCATTTCATGAAATGACGAATGCCAATAGGCAAGGCACAAGCCTCCTCCTTGGTAAATTAAGTAAATCACTAGTATGGCATAGTCTGATTGTACTCTGACAGAACCAACCTGCCACCTGAACGTTCAGGCCCCTAAGCCAGATGCTCCATCGGTAGCTCTAGCTGACAGATAAGGCTCCCTTGGAGCTTGACTACTTCCCCTGGGCCATGGTCTCTTCCTGACCTGGCAAACCCTTTTAGTTAAGAATCACCAAGAGGAATTCCAGCATATCTCTGGGACCGGGTTCTTTGGATAATGCTAGGTCAAGATCCACTCTTTCTAGGCCGACAAAATACTGTTTATAACAGCCCTGAATAAAAGTTAGTATAGGGAACTGTCTTGAATGAAGCCAGCATCTTCCCTAGTGCCTTAATCAAAAGGCCAAAAGTAAGGAACTGTTCCTTGCCGTGACCACATAGACCAGTTTTCTTATAGCGATGGTCTTGTCTGAGGCCAAAAAAAAAAAAACTCTCCTTTTTGGACTGTGCCAAACATACCCAGCTTCTTGTCAAATGAAAGAATGTATCTTTAGAGTTCCAGATACTTGACCATGCTGGACACCCTTAGGTCCAGCCATGCTACTGACTGACCCATCAGCAGGAGTTTGCTTCGGTATGCCATTACTGCTATACCCTGGGCCTACAGACCTGCTAGAGGCGGGCCCTAGCACCCTGACAACCCAGGCACGGAGGCTAACCCAAAAGGGCAAGACCACCAACTGGAGATAGTGCTGTTCCCCTGCGAAACGCAGACAACCTCTGCAGACCCAAGTAAATAAACACATATGCAACTGGCTCCCCATGTGTGTATGTGGCAAGTGTTAAAGCCATATGCCTCAATGGAAGTGTGTGTACATGGCAGCGTGTGTTCCTGGAAGCATGAATTCATATAAATATGTTTTAAGAAAAAACATGCATATAGCATGTGTGCTCTGGAACAAGCATCTTGCAAGCAAGCATGCGATATAAACGTGTTATGCAACAATGTGCAACATGAACCCATGCAGACACGTATTTCTATGCAAACACAAGGAATCCTGTATTGCTTAATTAGGCCGCCATGTACAACTTTAAAGTAATCATGCATCCTTATGCGATTCAGCATCTTCCATGCGATCAACATCTTATGCATTTTAAGCACTACTGTGCGGACAAGAACCCTTGTGTGACCAAGGACTCTTGTGTGACCAAGCACCCCTGTGCGATCCAGCATCCTTATGCACTCAAGCATCTTAATGCGACTTTAGGCATTTCTGTGAAACAAGCCTCTCTATGTGATCAAGTATCCTTGGGTAATCCAGGACGCTGTTGATCCGACAACCATGTGTGATCCAGCTTATTTTTGCATTCAAGCATTTTTAAGCGATCTTTAGGCATTCTTGTAGAAACAAGCCTCTCTGTGCGACCAAAATATCCTCGAGTAATCAAGGACTTGGGTGATCGGGTAATCATGTGTGATTCGGCATTTTTATGCCTTCAAGCCTCTTTATGCGATTCTAGGCATTTCTGTGGAAACAAGCCTCTTTGTGTGACCAAATATCCTTGGGGAATCAAGGGCTTGGGTGATCAGGTAATCATGTGTGATTCCAGCATTTTTATGCCTTCGAGCCTCTTTATGCGATTCTAGGCATTTCTGTGGAAACAAGCCTCTTTGTGTGACCAAATATCCTTGGGGAATCAAGGACTTGGGTGATCAGGTAATCATGTGTGATTCCAGCATTTTTATGCATACAAGCATCTTTATGCGAACTTAGGCACTTCTGTGGAAACAAGCCTCTCTGTGTGACCAAATATCCTTGGGTAATCCAGGACGCCGATGATCAGGTAACCATGTGTGATGCAGCATCTTTTTTGCATCCAAGCAACTTTATGCGATTTTAGGCATTTCTGTGGAAACAAACCACTTCTGTGTGATTAAACATCCTTGGGTAATCAAGGATTTGGGTGATCAGGTAACCATGTGTGTGTGATCCAGCATTTTTATACATACAAACGTCTTTATGCGATTTTAGGCCTTTCTCTGGAAACAAGTCTCTCTGTGTGACCCAATATCCTTGGGTAATCCAGGACTTGAGTGATCAGGTAACTAGCATCTTTATGCACTCAAGCATTTCTATGCAACTCTAACAAACATGCAACACCATACAGACAGAAACATGTATCCTTATGTGATCCACAATAAAACATGCTTTGTTACTTGTTTTTATCCCACATGCATTCCAAACTCATGTATCTTATGCAACATGCGGACTGGTAAAAAGGAAGTTATCCTCTGTAGATGTGCGTTTCCTCAATTAAGAGACGTTAGCAATGTGTACCAGCAACTGTGCATCCCTCAGATGTGCATTTGGTTAGCCTGAAGCCGACACCAGGCTGAGGACCATATGGAGGTCTTACTAGCCACCTATAGGAAAACCTCTCTTTACACTCCAAGGAGAAGATAGAGGCTTTGGCCGAGTAGGCAGAGGGAAATTATATGCAGCATGAATCTCTGAAAAGACTGCAGGTGCAATCAGAACCTGTAGGGCTATTGATAGCTTCTCCTCGTTAGGCTGCAGCTCCTGTCTCCTGTCCTCTGACAGTGAACCTTCATCCCCAGCTCTTCTAATCCCTTTGTTTAAGGATTAAAGCAGGAAAAGGGACACACCCTGCTTTTTTTTTTTTTTTGCTTCTTGTGAGGATGCTGCGAACATAGCAGTTAACCTCTTGTAGAACAACAAATGTGATGCAAAAAACAAAACACATGCAGAGTGGCTGCAATGTTGGGGGAGGCTGCATTGATTGCCTGACAGGTCTGATGGCTCAATCTGTGAGCTGTCTCTACAGGGGAGAATAAGGGGCCACCAGGTTCAGGTGGCGATTCCTTTTTATATTCCTACCCCTGACCTTATTCAATGGGGAGACCAAAGTCCTAAGCTAAAAGCAGAGGAGCTTAACCCAGGTGCATCAACAGCTGAACATAGTCTGGCAGCAACAATGCCTGCTAATCTGCACAGCTAGATGCGGAGTAGGCGTCTTAGATGAATCTGTATCCAACTCACACAAGGTGCTTGCGTTTGTGTCCCCCTAGCTTTACAGAGCTCTGACGTCTGGGCCTTTTTGAAGAGCCCTCTCTGCGACTGCACTGAGCCGGTGAGCACGTGCGACATGGTAGAGCCTGAAGCTGAGGAAGTGGGACGCAAAATAGACCAGCTAACACTTAAGCTTCCGTCTTTGGAAAGCATGGTAAGCGAAAACATCAGGCATGTCTTTTACTGCCCATAGTAGTGGAAAAACAGATAAGACTTGCAGCTACTCATGGAAGACAATGCTTTGCATAGGATTAAGGGCATTTTTTTTTTTTTTTTTTTTTTTAATGTACCAGCCCCTTCAAGGGGAGATATATGGGTACTACAGCCATCCTGTCTGAACAGACATAGTGGCCCAGGCTACATGCCGGCTAGGGGAGGTATATGGGTGCCCTGAGCCATCCCGTCTCAAAAGACATTGTGGTTTACATTGCCCATGCATAAAAACATAATATAGGCAAGACCCATAGTCCCCTACAGAAGACCTACTGTCGAACCAAGTCCCGTAGGTCCCTCTCTTACCTTTCCACGCTGCAGGGTATTGCCAAGCAAGAGGCCCAATCTTCCCCCTTCACCGTGGGTATAGTCCTAGACCTTCAGGGACCGGGGTCCATGGCAGGAACACCACACCCCTGGACCTATATAGCACCCTGGCAGCAGAAAAAACATTTGGTCCTTAGAAGGCACAAAGTTCTGGAACCCAGGATCCAGCCCTCCGCAGAGAGGCATTATAGGCTAAACCTCGTTCTTCGTACCGAGGCCCGGGTACCGTCCACTTTGGCTATGAAGCACCTTGGACGGATCCGGATTTATGGAGGCTTTTTACATCCAGCATGGATCCCTCCAGTGGAGCTCCTAAGAGCACATGTTAACTCGTGACCAACACCTTAGACACTGATGAAAAAACTGAGGAACTCCCAGTAGAGGAGGGGTTATATAGGGAGGGAACTTCCTGTTTAATTGATTACACCAGTGTCCATCACCTGAAGGTAGACTCTATAACCCACATAGTAATGAATATGCAGCTCTGTGTCCCGTGATGTACGATAAAGAAACTGCCCCCATCAAATTGCCCCATAAAAACTGCACCATCAAAATTGCCCCCATCCTATTACCCCATCAAAAACTGGCCCATCCTATTGCCTAATCAAAAACATCCCCCATCCTATTGCCTAATCAAAAACATCCCCCATCCTATTGCCTAATCAAAAACATCCCCCATCCTATTGCCTAATCAAAAACATCCCCCATCCTATTGCCTAATCAAAAACATCCCCCATCCTATTGCCTAATCAAAAACATCCCCCATCCTATTGCCTCATTAAAAACTGCCACATCCTATTGCCCCATCAAAAACTGCCCCATCCTATTGCCCCCCATCAAAAACTGCCCCAATCAAAAACTGTCACATGCTCTCATTGACTTCCATGTTAAAAAAAAATATTAAAAAGCTTAATATTTTAAAAAGTATAAATAGTAGAAAAAAAGTTGAAGAAGTCCCATCATTAGCTGAAAGAGCTGAACATTTTAAAAGTTGAATGGTCTTAATAGCTGAAAGTATGCAGAAGTTACGCAGAGCCAAAAAATTTACGGAACACATTTTAAGTGAAAAATTAAAAGATAAATAAAAAAACGAATAACAATTATGGGACTGCTGAAGCACTCCCACTAAATATAAAACGGTTTTGTCTTTTTTTTTTTTTTTTTAAATCGGTCTTGTTTAATTTTAACAAATAATAAAAACCACAGACGTGATCAAATGCCACCAAAAGAAAGTTCTATTTGTGGTAAAAAAAAATGATAATTTCATTTGGGTACAGCATTGCATGACCGCGCAATTGTCATTCAAAGAGTGAGAAAGCTGAAAGCTAAAAATTGGTCTGGGCAAGAGGGGGGGGGGGGGGTTAAGTGAGGGTTTAACTGCCTGGTAAGTGGTTAAGAAAAATCGTCTGTTATTTTTGAGTCATCAAGAGATTTAAAAAAAAAAAAAAAATAAAAAAAAACTCATGATAACTCAGCAAAAAAAGGGGATTTTTAATACAGCTTACCTGTAAAATCCTTTTCTTGGAGTACATCACGGGACACAGAGCGGCATATTCATTACTATGTGGGGTTATATGGAGTACCTTCAGGTGATGGACACTGGCAATCTCAAACAGGAAGTCCCCTCCCTATATAACCCCCTCCCATAGGAGGAGTCCCTCAGTTTTGTAGCAAGCAGTATGCCACCCAAAATGTTCCCCATAAGAGGGGTGGGAGCTCTGTGTCCCGTGATGTACTCCAAGAAAAGGATTTTACAGGTAAGCTGTATTAAAAATCCCCTTTTCTTTTCCGTACATCACGGGACACAGAGCGGCATATTCATTACTATGTGGGATGTCCGAAAGCAATGCTTCCAATGAGGGGAGGGAGACATCTCAGCCAGGAGATTTAATTCAGAAAGTATTCTTTAAATTATAAAAAATCCAAATTAAATCCAACAAAAAATAATTATTCTGATTAATTTAATTAATTCATTAATCAATCAAGGGTGCCCCGAGTCTAGAGGATCTCAAATCGCAGCCTGCAGCACTGCCTGTCCAAAGGCTGCATCGGCCCTTCGTCTCACGTCCAATTGGTAAAATTTTGTGAACGTGTGGACCGACGACCAGGTTGCCGCCTTGCAAACCTGAGCCATAGAGATCTGGTGGTGTGCTGCCCAGGAGGCGCTCATGGCCCTAGTAGAATGGGCCTTAACTGATAAAGGAGGGGGCAACCCTTTCAAGCCATAGGCCTGACCGATTACTTGCTTAATCCATCTAGAGATGGTAGCTTTAGCTGCTGCCTGACCTCTCTTAGGCCCTTCCGGCAGAATGAACAATGTATCTGTTTCTCGAACCTCTTCTGTAGCTTTGAGATAGGCCTTCATGGCTCTGACAACATCCAAGGTGTGCAGTAACCCTTCCTTTCTAGAAGAGGGTTTTGGAAAAAAGGATGGTAGGACCAAATCCTGGTTCAAGTGAAAACTGGACACCACCTTGGGCAGAAAAGACGGATGTGGACGGAGAACCACCCTATCTTTATGTAGAATGAGGTAAGGTTCTCTACAAGACAAGGCTGCCAGCTCTGAAACTCTTCTAGCGGAAGCCATAGCGACCAAAAATACCAACTTCCGAGTCAGTAAAACTAACGGAACCTCTGCCAGAGGCTCAAATGGCTGTTTTTGCAGTGCTGACAACACAAGGTTCAAATCCCACGGACAAACCGGAGACTTGATGGGGGGATTAATGCGTAAGACCCCCTGTAAAAAGGTTTTAACCAAAGAGTGCGTGGCTAACGGCCTCTGAAACCATACAGATAAGGCAGAAATCTGTCCTTTAATAGTACTTAAGGCCAAACCTTTATCTACTCCTATCTGGAGGAAACGCAATACCCTGTCAATGGTGTATTTGCGTGGAAGCCATCTCTGGGACTCACACCAGCTTACGTAGGCCCTCCAGACCCTGTAATAAATTACTCTGGAGACTGGTTTTCTAGCCTTAATCAGAGTAGAAATAACTTGGCTAGATAGGCCCCTACCCCGGAGGATCAGGGATTCAGCCGCCAGGCCGTCAAATTTAGATGCCGTAAGGCAGGGTGGAGTATCGGGCCTTGAGAGAGTAGGTCTGGCCGAAGTGGAAGGGTCCATGGTTCGCCCACTGACATTCTCACGATCAGTGAGTACCACGACCTCCGGGGCCATGCGGGGGCTATCAGAATGACTGGTTTGTACTCCACCCTGATCCTGCGCAGCAGGCGGGGCAGCATCTGTAACGGGGGGAAGGCGTACAGCAGATTGAACGGATGCCAAGGGCAAACCAACGCATCGGTTCCACAGGCCAGAGGGTCCCTTGATCGGGACATGAACTTGCTCAGTTTCCTGTTGAACCTTGATGCCATGATGTCCACATCCGGAGATCCCCACTTCTGGCAGATCTCCTGAAAGACTTGGGGATGGAGGGACCACTCCCCTGAAACTAGCTGCTGGCGACTTAAGAAGTCCGCCTGTAAATTGTCCACCCCTGGGATAAAGATTGCCGAGATGCATGGTACATGCGACTCTGCCCATAGGAAAATTAAGCTCACTTCCCTTTGGGCGGCTCGACTCTTCGTGCCCCCTTGGTGATTTATATATGCCACTGCTGTGGCATTGTCGGACTGCACTCTCACTGGAAACCCTAGAAGTTTGGACGTCCAGGCCTTTAAGGCTAAACGGGCCGCCCTGATCTCCAGGACATTGATTGGCAGCCCTCTTTCCGACTCTGTCCAAACTCCCTGCTGGACTTGCCCATCCAGGACTGCTCCCCAGCCCTTCAGGCTGGCATCTGTGGTTACCAGTTTCCAGATGATGGGACTGAATGACTTCCCCTTTAGGAGGTTCTGAGGCTTTAGCCACCAGTAGAGGCTTTGCCGGACCCTTGATGGAAGGATCAATGGAAGATCCAGGCGTTGCGGATCTTTGTTCCATGCAGACAGGATGGTTGCCTGCAGGATTCGAGTGTGTGCCTGAGCGTATGGTACTGCCTCGAAGGTGGCCACCATTTTTCCCAGTAATTTCATGCACAATCGTATAGTTGGCTGCCTTTTGCTTAACACCAACTGGATCAATTCTTTGATCCCTTTGAACTTCTCTAAAGGAAGAAACACTCTTTGCTGCTCCGTGTCTAGCAGCATGCCGAGGTATTCCAATCGTTTTGTGGGTTGTAAAGCCGACTTTTCTTGGTTTAAAACCCAACCGAATACCTCGAGGTACTGAACTGAAAGGGCTACCGCTCGACACAGGCCCGGAGCAGAGTGATCTATGATCAGGAGGTCGTCCAAATAGGCCAGGATCAAGATTCCCTGGGTCCTTAGATTGGCCAAGATGGGGGCCAGGACCTTCGTAAACACACGGGGGGCAGTAGCCAACCCGAAAGGAAGAGCCACAAATTGATAGTGGCGCCCTGCGATAGCAAAGCGTAGGAATTTTTGATGACCCTGAAAAATTGGAACATGAAGATACGCGTCTCTTATGTCTATTGAGGCCAAGAAATCGTTTCGCTGCAAGGCTGCGGCAGCAGACCGTATGGATTCCATCCGAAAGGACCGAATCCTCAGGTAAGAGTTTAGAATCTTTAGATCCAGGATGGGCCTTACATCGCCGCTGGGCTTTGGCACAATGAACAGATTGGAGTAAAAGCCTAGCTTGTGCTCCTGAACTGGTACCTCTACGATTACCCCTTGGTTTAGAAGACGATCCAAGGCTGTTAGCAAGGCAGCCCTCTTTTCCGGATCGCTTGGAATTCTTGATTCCTGAAAATGCGGAGGGGGAAACTCCCGAAATTCTATTTTGTAACCAGTCGCCACCAGGGAAAGAACCCATTTGTCGGGGATCTTGGCTTCCCAAACTCTTGCAAAGAATCGAAGCCTGCCCCCCACCCGATTGAGTGGGGGCGCCCCTTCATAACGCTGACTTTGGAGCAGGTTTAACTGGCTTGCGGACCCATGGTCGCTTGCCACCCGCGGCCTGCCCTTGCGACTTATTACCAAAGTTTGACCGTGCGGGAGGCCGTCGATACTGCCTGGGGGCCGAGGGCCCTGGGGCTGGGGATTGCTGCCGCTTAAATGCTGGACCCCTAAATCTCCTTTTGACTGGTAAAAGAGTACTCTTGCCACTAGATATCGTCTGTATGTACTTATCCAGATCTTCCCCAAAGAGCCTCCCTCCGTGGAAGGGAAAACCCGCCAACAGTTTTTTACACGGAGTCTCTGCCGACCAATTCTTTAGCCACAGGAGCCTTCGCATATGCACCAAAAATAGCAACAGACGGGAAGCTTGTTGGATGGAGTCCTTTATGGCATCCACCGCGAAACATAGAGCCCTGGGAAGGTCGGCCAGATCCTGTGCCTGCTGAGCCGGGAGCTCTTTTAGCATCTGCTTAGTCTGGTCTTTTAACGCCTGACAAACGCCAATTGCAGCCACGGCCGGTTGCACCACTGCCCCTGCAGTAGAAAAGGATGCCTTCAAAAGGGTTTCCAACCGCTTATCAACCGGATCCTTGAACATCTGTATGTTTTCTACTGGGCAAGTTAAAGATTTGTTTACGCAGGAAACCGCTGCATCCACAGCGGGAAGCACCCATTTCTTTGAAAATTTTTCCTCCATAGGGTACAAAACAGAAAACCTTTTAGGAGGAACAAAAATTTTATCGGGCCGGGCCCAATCTTGAAAGATCAGGTCTTCCAACAATGGGTGAACCGGAAATACTGCGTTACTTAATGGTGCCTTTAAGGAGCCCAAAGAAGACACGGCAGGAATCTGAGGCCCTGGCGAGGGCAGCTTAAAAGCCGAGCGGACCATGTCTGTTAAAGACTGTACCCACAGATTCTCAGCTTGAGAGACCGAAAAGGGTTCCTCAATAGTGGACTCCTCAATGTCTGAACCTTCTAGGCCCTGCTCCGTTTGGTCCTCCTGGGATTCTAAATCCTCTGGGGAGAGAATCTCAGCATCAGAGGACACCAACTTAGGGGACGGAGATCTAGTCCGCTTTTTGGCTGCCAGAGAATTAGTAAGAAAAGTAGTCAGCCTCTGTTCTAACCCCTGCAGGGAGACAGATAACATATCCTGCGTGACAAACACTGGGTCGGGCAGAATGGGGCCAGCCACAGCACCCACCACACCTAATGGCTCCTCAAAGGCGGCATCTTCTAGCTTTTTAGGAGAGGACAGAACTTGATTAAGATCCTCCGAGCTAGAGGGGGAACCCTTCTGTTTCTTTGCATTTTTAGCACCTTTAGTCCCCGAACCTTTAGGGCCCATGATACAATACCGAGGGACTCCGCTACTAACAACTGACTGTTGTAGCAAGGAGAACAAAAAAAAAATATAGGTAGCTTAAGGTAGAAAACCTTATAAGCCAATGGGAAGGTAGTGCAGACCTTTCCCTGAAAGAAAAACTTTTTTTTTTTTTTTTTTCGTTTTGTCTTTGTTTTTTTTTTTTTTTTTTTTTTTTTTTCAAATATTAAAATTTTTGCACTTTAAAAGGTACTGTGTGAATGCCAGACTGCTGTCAAAAAACCCTTTGGCTTAATAGAGAAAATCAGGGGAACATCTCCTATCTTCTCCCTTTAGTCAGTGAGGAGCTTAGCTCCAGACCTAAACAGGTCTCTTTTACCGCCACTAGGTGTCACCCTGCTCCGCTCTGTGTCCCGCTCTGAGCTCCTCCAGTCAGCAGACGAATCCTACACTGACCGGAGGACAGAGCTGCTCAAGATAACAGCGAGGGGGGAACGCCCCTCTCACCCTGCCGACGTCACGACGCTCCCCGCCCCCTCCGCGCGCATCTACATCATGCGCGCGCACGCGCGCGCGTCCCAGAGGGAAGCATGAAGGAGAGGAGCAGCACGCCGGCGGCGTCCGGGGACCAGAGCTGTAGGGGAAAACGCACCTAAATACAGGTAAGTCCCTGGCCTTAAGCCGAGAGATAACGGGGGGTGGGCTTGCCCTACTTGTCCTAGAACCAGGCAAAAGCCTCTACCCCCCAACAACCATGCGGGACAGCCACCAGCAACACAGTCCGTGGGGGTGGGGGAGTATGCTAGTAATGGGAGGTGACCATCCTGTCTAGCAGACATAGTGGTAAAGTTTGCCAATGCAGAGCATCCCAGGCTAACCCAACTAGACTTCCCCCTGAGAGACCTGCCGACAAACCAAGTTCCGCAGGCCCCCCTCTTACCTGCTCCACGCTGCAGGGTATTGCAGAAAGCAAGAGGCCCAATCTTCCCCCATCTCCGTGGGTTCTGTACTAGACCTTCAGGGACCCGGGTCCTGCTGGAACACCACTGCCCTGGACCTATACAGCATCCTGGCAACAGTACCTTTTGGACTTTAGAAAGCTCAAAGTTCTGGGCCCAGGATCCAGCCCCTTAAAAAGAGGCATTATAGGCGAAACCCCACGACTTGGGGCCCGGGTACTGTCCACTTTGGCTCTGAGGCACTTTGGACAGATCCGGTATAGTCTGCCTAGTCTCAAGGACCTGGAGGCAAACTTCTTGTGACCAACACCTAAGACACTGGCGAAAAAACTGAGGGACTCCTCCTATGGGAGGGGGTTATATAGGGAGGGGACTTCCTGTTTGAGATTGCCAGTGTCCATCACCTGAAGGTACTCCATATAACCCCACATAGTAATGAATATGCCGCTCTGTGTCCCGTGATGTACGGAAAAGAAAGATAACTTACAATTTTTTTTAAAGGAAAAAGCCTGACAGGTTCTAATAATTCCTCTCCACTCTATCCAACACTAAAAATAAAAAATATTTCCTTTATTTATAATGTAACAAATGGGGGGGGGGGGGAATGTATTGGTTTGGCAGTTAAAGGGTTATAAAAAAAAAAAAATATATATATATACGATTTGGTAGTGAAAGGGTTAAAAATAGCCAGATAGCTGAATATGTTGTGAACATTTTAAAGTTTGTTTGGCGTCTGTAGATGAAAGTATGAAGGAGCTGAAACTTTTGGTAGCTTAGAAGATTTTAAGGATTTAAAGCATGCTCTCATTGACTTCAATGTTAAAAAAAAAAAAAAAAAAAAAAAAAAGTGTCTAAAACTGTTAATATTTTAAAAAGTATAAATAGTAGAAAAAAAAGTTGAAGAAGTTCCATCATTAGCTGAAAGAGCTGAACATTTTAAAAGTCGAATGGTCTTAATAGCTGAAAGTATGCAGAAGTTACGCAGAGCCAAAAACTTACGGAATAAAATAAAAATTAAGAATAATAAAAAACGAATAACAATACTGGGAATGCTCTAGAGCAGTGGTTCTCAACCTTCTAGCACCGTGACCCCTTGATAAAATTTCCCAAGTTGTGGGGACCCCTAATGGTAAAATTATTTGCGTGGCAAGACAAGTAATTTGCGCCCCAAACACACAGACATAGCGCTCCCCGAGTCCCTTCCACTCATACAGTGTTAAAACCCCTTATGGTACGTTTTAGGATGTTCCACTCTCTCTTTGTTCTCCTTTCTTTCCCTTGTATCTCTTCCTTCACTAACTCCTTGGTGGGAGGCCACAGGAACATACCAGCTGGGCGGCCACAGGCTCCAAGGACAGCCCTGCTGGGGGGCCGCAAAAGGCTGGTAGAGCGGCGCGGGCTTCAGGAACAGCCCAGGATTTGGTGACCCCTGGCAAATCATCATTTGACCCCCGAGGGGGTCCCGACCCCCAGGTTGAGAACCACTGCTCTAGAGCATTCCCACTAACAACAATAGTGGGACTGCTGAAGCATTCCCACCAATTAGAAATACAGTTTTAGGGAAAGGAATGTGTACAGAATGATTCCAATCTGACCTCCAATCAGTGTCCTCTTGGCTGGTGATATCACATGGGTGAATGCTCAGAGGGATGTCATTGTGCAAGTCACATAGTCGTTCTGCCAGTTGCTGGCTCAGGTCGCTGTGCGCAATAATTCGCGCTGGACCCTCCTGCTGGGCGGTGCGGAGGACCCCAAGAAGAGTCTCTTTTGCTCGAACTGCTAGACGACCTTTCTGTGACTGAAGAGAATAAAAGTCAGATGCTTGTTGTAAAAACAATAGAACCGCTTTCCCTTCAATGTTAAAGCTCTGTACCTGGCACACACACAGTCTGAGTAAAGCTTTGAATAATGTCTGTTTAGGTTTACAACTAGCGGATCCAGTAGCTGGCTCATTATTTTCTTCAGTGGAAGTCGCCCTCTTCACAATCTCGCTCTGTAGTAGGAATATACAATGAATTTACTGAACATACAAATATGTATGTTGTGTCTAGTGACAGGAGTATAAACATTATTTTACATGCACTATCCTTCTTCTAGCCTTTTATACAGATCACTTAACTAAGTACCGTATATAGTGAATTTTTTGAGTGTAGCCTCCAATAACAGAGCCCAAAACTAGGCATAAAATAATACCATCATCCAAAAGGTGATATAGGAGAACAGGGTGAGGTAAGAGCGTAAGGGTAGTTGCTGAGACTACCTGAACACAGGCTCAAACCAAAAAATATTGTGGTGGACCATCTCGGTACTAGAACATAAAGATACAATACTTTTTCGATAAAATATTTAATTTATTACATATAAAATAGACAAAGATATACAAAAAAAAAAAAAAAAAATCTTATTAAAATGATTGAATAAACAATATATCACTACTCAAGGTTTCCCCAAGGAGTATCTGTTGATGAATTGATTATCCAGACCTCTACTAGTTTCACGGTGAAGCAAAAACAATGGAAGTTGGGTAAGCAACCTTCCATTGTTTTTGCTGAAATGTATTAATCTATAATACTGTTATAAACTTAGGGGCAGATCCACGTACATCGGCGCATTTTTGCGTCGGGCGTAGCGTATCTAAGATACACTACGCCGCAACTTACTTTTTTTTTTTTTGGAATCCTCATAGAATTTGCGCCGTAAGTTACGGAGGCGTAGCGTATCTTTGGCGGCGTAAGGGCGCGCAATTCAAATGGATGTGATGGGGGCGTGTTTTATGTAAATACGTTGTGACCCGACGTAAACAACGTTTTTTTTGAACGTCGCATGCGTCGTCCGTGGGGGTATCCCAGTGTGCATGCTCGAAATTAAACCGGAACAAGCCAATGTTTACGACGATGATGTCATTCTACGCAAATCCCTATTTGCGAACGACTTATGCAAACAACGTAAAAAATTCAAAATTTGACGCGGGAACGACGGCCATACTTAACATTGAGTACGCCTCATAATAGCAGGGGTAACTATACGCCGGAAAAAGCCGAACGCAAACGACGTAAAAAAATGCGCCGGCCGGACGTACGTTCGTGGATCGCCGTAACTAGCTAATTTGCATACTCGACGCGGAATTCGACGGAAACGCCACCTAGCAGCCGGCGGAAAAATGCACCTAAGATCCGACGGCGTACGAAGAGGTACGCCTGTCGGATCGATCCCAGATGCAGTCGTATCTTGTTTTGTAGATACAAAACAAAGATACGACGCGGGAACTTTAAAATTATGCGGCGTATCAATAGATACGCCGGCGTAATTCTTTTGTGGATCTGCTCCATTATGTATTCATGTGCCTTTTTGTGTGTTATATGTGATCATTTGTCTTATATATTACTCCTCCTGAAAGTGATATTGCATAGCTCTGGGTTTAAAGTGCATTAGGAATATCAACTTCTATCCAAAGTGTGATTCCTTCTACCAGTGTGTATACCTCTAGAACGTGTACAATAAGTGTGCATACCTCTAGAACGTGTACGATAAGTGAAGAGTCATTCTCTAATTTACTGCAGACCGAGGTCAGGAACTGTAATTCTTCCTTATGTGCGGTGACCCCAACAGAATCTCCACCAAGGGCGATGAGTTTCTGTAAACAGAAGAGATAACAGTTACCGGTATGTGTCAGTATGGTCCCGGATTTAACATCTATCATTAGAGCTCCCCTGTAATATACTTTTATTACCAGGTAATCTTGCTAGTGGATCCATTATTTTTCTATTTCCTAACACAGGCAGACAATGCTGATGCTAAGGCTGCTTTCACGCTGATACGCTGCAAAAAACCTAACAAAACTCATGTGTTTTTGCCACGATTTTACTGTGTTTGCGGCGCAGTTTTTAAAGCACAAGTGACTCAAAACGCCCCAAAAATGCATCACATGTGCGTTGATGCTCCGTTTTTACCACATTTTCCATTGCTTTTAATGGGAAGATGTGTTTTTGCTGCAGTTTTTTTTAACCCCCCAAACATGCTCCAAAAATGCTGCAAGCAAGATTTGTTTCACCGCAACAGAAGCGCACCAGCCCAGTGTTTTGAGCTTTTCGGACACTTTTTTAAACGCAAAAGCACTTGTAAAAACTCTAAATGTAAGGCAGTGACTCAGCATTTGTAAAAAGAGAGAGAGACGCGTCAATCCAAGTGCAGTAAGCATAACATTTATTAAGGGAATGACATATAGCAGACAGCCAAATGACTACTCACAAGCATCAAAGGTAAAATAGGCATGTAGATAGTAATGCAGGCCTGATGTCACTGAGGTGGTCAGCAGTTCCTTGGTCCCGATCCACATTTGCAGGAGCGTGGGGGCGCTAGATGTAGCTGGAACGGTGGATGTTCCAGGGGTCCAATATCTCAGGAGCCTCAAGGAGCCACGGGGAGGCAGGGAGCCAAAAGCGCTTCTCGAGACGGCGTGCGTGTCAGCGTGGAACGCAGCGTGCCGTCGTCGCACCAGAAGTTACGTGGGGAGCCAGGCAAGCCAATGGGATGACGCGTTTCACGCACGCCGTCTCGAGCGCCGCTTTTGGCTCCCTGCCTCCCCGTTGCTCCTGAGATATTGGACCCCTGGAACATCCACCGCTCCAGCTACATCTAGCACCCCCTGCGAATGTGGATCGGGACCAAGGAACTGCTGACCACCTCAGTGACATCAGGCCCGCATTACTATCTACATGCCCATTTTACCTTTGATGCTTGTGAGTAGTCATTTGGCTGTCTGCTATATGTCATTCCCTTAATAAATGTTATGCTTACTGCACTTAGATTGGCACATCTCTCTCTCTTTTTACAAATATTTTCCAGAGCTTGCTCCTGCTTCAGGGTTGCTGCCGCTAGTGCATGTATATTCTGGACTATTACATTGGACTATTGACCAAATCTTTTGTATTTTATGGACCATATGCCAATTATACCACTGACCATTATTATATGCTCTGATAATCGTGCGCCATCTACCACAATTTTCTTACAGTGACTCAGCATTGTCCACCTACTACATCTATACACTGTAAGGGGCAAAAATTAAAGCCTGGCCCATTTTGGAGCAGTTACAGTAGTAGGGTTGAAGGGGGAAAAAAAGTATTAAAACCATAAAATAAAATCTGGCTGTTGCAAGTACCCTAGGCAGTGTTATATGGTTTGTTCCATTCCTTTTAACTGCCACTTTAACTGGAAAGCTCGACCTGTTAAATAAATTTGAAATTAAATCATTACAGCAGAAAAAAACTGCTTTGTTAATGCCATTGACAGACTGCATCATACGGTATATAAAAACGGGGGGGGGAACTAATGCGCAAAACCAACCTAAACAAGGGCACAACAAAGCTAAAATAAGAAAATCAAACTAATAATGCAGCTGCCACGACTAATAGTGTTCACACACTTAAAGCAATTAATGACAGGGGGGGGGGGGGTGTAATGGCGCTTGCAACAGGATCTAATTAAAACTAAATACCAATAACGATTTCCATAATGTGAATAAGTTGTCAGGAAAATGTGCTCCACTGGTTCCTGTGTAAAATGTGTTCCACTCTGAATAAAATCAAATACCCACCCAACATTAACTGGGTAATGTGGAGAGTAATAAGAGTGGATAAATTATGATAAAAAAGACAAATGTGCCAGTGACCCGCACAATATTAATAGCGAGTGATCTGGAATCGTTCAGATAAAATTAACAAGCAGTAGCTATCTTCATAAACATATAACATATATAGTGCAAATATGCAAATGAGCTCAAACCAATCCAAAGTGCATAGTGCAATAAATGAATAATATCCATAAAAGTGAAAAAAAAACATCAAAAAGTGGAAGAAATATAAATAAAATTCCAATCCATGCATAAAAGTGAAAAACATTCAATCCATAAATGACTGCAGTGAAAAATGTCCCATATAATACACGTGAGGAAGAGGAGGATTGCTGGTGACTTCATCCGCTCGTGGCCGCAGAGCGGAGATCCGATCGTACTACACGCTGGATTATACAGCTCTGTCTGTAAGTGTTTTAACTGTTTTTACTCATTAAATTGTGAATGGTCCTACGCTATGGAAGCCTCCTTGTGTTCTTTTTGAGTGCCATTGCTGGGATCAGGTCTCTGTTTATGCAGTGTAAGAACGGCAGGCTGGCTGTGGGACATCCTTCATTTACATGTTATAAGGCTTACATACAAGCCGCTTCAAGGTAAGGGGCTTGTATTAACTATTTCCATCTTCACTACTGCACTGTGGAAAGGTTTGGAGTCTGTCATTTTGGAAGCACGTTTTTTACTTTGCACTGAAGCACTCATCATGGAATCTTAATAGAAGTGAAGCACAGATGCACTTTATATTCATTCATTCTTTGTTTGATATTGCGTTCTTGACTATTGGATTGGATTGTTTTTCATTTTCACGTTATTATTGCACTGGACACGTTTCTTTATATACAGGCATACCCAGCTTTAAGTACACTCACTTTACATACACTCGCGAGTAAGGACATACCCCCGAGTGTATGTAAAGTGCCTTACAAGTACTGTACAGACATTTTGCAGCCGCAGTAGAAGGAGCTGAAGCTTCAAGAGCATAGCCCGCCCTGTTCCAGTGTGCCCCTGTCACCCCCACTACAGCTCCTGACACCCCAAATACAGCCCCTGACCCCCTACTACACCCTAGAAGTGAAAAAATATATTGTTTCACTTGAAGTACATTTTCGTTTTACATACATGCTCTGGTCCCATTGTGTACTTAAAAGTGGGATATATATATATATATATATATATATATATATATATTATATATTTTTTTTTATATTGACATTTCTTGATATTTTTTTTTTTTTTTTTTAATTCCTTGGTGAATTATATGGGACATTTTTCACTGCAGTCATTTATGGATTGAATTTTTTTCACTTTTATGCATGGATTGGAATTTTATTATTTATATTTCTTCCACTTTTTGATGTTTTTTTCACTTTTATGGATATTATTCATTTATTGCACTATGCACTTTGGATTGGTTTGAGCTCATTTGCATATTTGCACTATATATGTTTATGAAGATAGCTACTGCTTGTTAATTTTATCTGAACGATTCCAGATCACTCGCTATTAATATTGTGCGGGTCACTGGCACATTTGTCTTTTTTATCATCATTTATCCACTCTTATTACTCTCCACATTACCCAGTTAATATTGGGTGGGTATTTGATTTTATTCAGAGTGGAACACATTTTACACAGGAACCAGTGGAGCACATTTTCCTGACAACTTATTCACATTATGGAAATCGTTATTGGTATTTAGTTTTAATTAGATCCTGTTGCAAGCGCCATTACACCCCCCCCCCCCCCTTGTCATCATACGGTATATGCAATTTTTGCTGTTGTCCAAAATTCCACTTTAAAAAGGAGGATCCTCACTCCATTTATGACATTTTAATTTTTAGCAGCTGCAAATACTGTAGCTTTTAACAGACAGATATTTATCAGTGGTGACCAGCGAGGTCTTCCCCAGAGCCACCATCTTGGATGTGACTTCCTGATGTCTCACAGTTGGGGGGACATATGGTAACTCTTGCCTAGGCAAGGATTAAAGCAGGGCCATTTTAGTTATAGACTGGGGCGAGGAAGACAACGAGAGGAACGTTCATTTTTGGCTGAAGTTCCACTTTATTATTGTTATAAATACTCATTAATTGGAAGGATAAAGTAGGAGGTGTTGCAAGACAGCAACTATCAAAAGGTTTTCTGAACCCTAAAATATTCCAACAAACTGGTTTAGACAATTACAAAAAAGAAATGATTAATTGGTATGCTTTCACTACTCACTTGTACGGGCCGATGGACATTATTATAGTGCAGTAGGGGACGATGGACCTTAGACAAAAGACGACTGAAGAAGAGCAGAACCTGCTGCCTCATTCCAGGGGGGTACTGTGATGAAGAAAGGAAGACAGAGATTTGAGCAGGCCATGCAATTACTACAATAACTATAAGATATTATAATAGAATATAAAATTATATATATTTTTTGACATACTGTATATCTCAATCATTGGCACCAGTGTCAGAGGTGTGATATCAGACATCAATTTTGTACATGAAGAACTTCAGCTGAAGTCTTTGTAGACAAAACGAATTGGGTTTGATGAGTTCTTTCCATGCCACTGCACCTTTTTGAATTTTATGCTTTTGTGATCACAGAAAAGTTTTAGTTGATGCAATACTTCTTGGAATCCATAAAAAGCCTTTTTATTCCAAATAAACCAGTAACCATGCGTTTTTTCACTATGTGGAGGCTGTTTGGTAGGTTTATGGTTAACAGCATCCATAAACAAACGGTTCTGTGGTGGAGCCCAGGTTCACACTGGGCTGTGGGAATGAAGCCGCGAGAGTTCAGCTGAACTTGCACGATTTCACTCCCGTTGGCAGTCCTGATTTCGGCCGCGATTACAGAGACATCTGTGCAGGTTTCTGCACAGATGTCAATGTAAATGGCGTGCCGAAATTGCAAAAAGTAGTACAGAAACTACTCTTTGCAGATGCAGCGTTGCACCGTTTAGGAAGGTGTCATTGCTGGCAATTGCCACAGATTTGACATGTCAAATCGCACCAGTGTGAACCAGGGGGGGAAAGAGTTTTTTTACCATCTGGGACATTGCCATGCTGATCTAAATACTCACATGCCAGGTCGAGGTTCCCTGAGGTGGCTCAGCTGAAGAGGAGGAATTGCAGATTCGGAGAACCACTCGCTATCTAGACCTTTGATATCAATTGCCTGATTGATGCTACCTTCTGGTAAGCGTATTTAATCTTCTCCCCTGGATGGTGGATCACACCACATAGGTTTTTTTCCAGCAAGAACTCATCTATTTAAGCAGCATACAGCATGGATTCATGAAAGACAGAAGTTGTCAGACAAACCGGATTTCTTTTTATGAAGAGGTAAGTAAAACCCTGGACAGAGGCGTGGCTGTGGACGTGGTATACTTGGATTTTGCAAAAGCGTTCGATACAGTTCCACACACATGGCTCATGTGTAAGGTAAAGTCTACAGGATTGGATATATCGGTTTATAAATGGATAGAAAACTGGCTTAAAGACAGAATTCAGAGAGTCGTGGTTAATGATTCTTACTCTGAATGGTCCAAGGTTATCAGCGGTGTACCCCAAGGTTCAGTGCTGGGACCCTTACTTTTTAATATCTTTATAAATGATATTGGGTCTGAGATCAAAAGTAACATTTCTGCCTTTGCAGATGACACCAAGCTATGCAGTGGAATAACGTCCTTACAGGATGTCGCCAATTTACAAGCCAACCTCAATGCTCTGTCTAATTGGGTGACTATGTGGTAGATGAGGTTTAATGTTGATAAATGTAAAGTTATGCACTTGTGGGCTAAGAATATGCATGCATCATACATGCTAGGGGGAGTACAACTGGGGGAATCAATAGTGGAGAAGGATCTGGGGGTTTTGGTAGATCATAAGCTCAATAATGGCATGCAATGCCAAGCTGCGGTTTCCAAAGCGAGCAAAGTCCTTTCTTGTATTAAGAGAGGTATGGACTCCAGAGACAGAGATATAATTTTGCCCCTGTACAAATCATTAGTAAGACCTCTTCTGGAATATGCAGTTCAGTTTTGGGCTCCAGTTCTCAAAAAGGATATCGGAGAACTGGAGAAAGTGCAGAGAAGGGCAACCAAACTGATAAGAGGCATGGAGGAGCTCAGCTATGAGGAAAGATTAGAGAAACTGAATTTATTCACTCTTGAGAAGGAGATTAAGGGGGGATGTGATCAACATGTACAAATATATAAGGGGTCCATATAGTGAACTTGGTGTCGAGTTATTCACTTTACGATCAACACAAAAGACAAGGGGGCACTCCTTACGTCTAGAGGAAAAGAGATTTCACCTCCAAATACGGAAAGGTTTCTTCACAGTAAGAGCTGTGAAAATGTGGAACAGACTCCCTCCAGAGGTGGTTCTGGCCAGCTCAGTAGATTGCTTTAAGAAAGGCCTGGATACTTTCCTAAATGTAATATAACTGGGTACTAACATTTATAGGTAAATTTGATCCGGGGAAAAACCGATTGCCTCTCGGGGGGGGGATAAGGAAGGAATTTTTTCCCCTGCTGTAGCAAATTGGATCATGCTTTGCTGGTTTTTTTTGGCCTTCCTCTGGATCAACTGTGGGTATAGAATTGGGTATATGCGATTGTATGATATTATTATTATTTTTTTATGGATGACCGGTAAGCTGCAATATATTACATTTTTGGTTTTAAGATCGCTTTAATCTCCCTTGTGTCGCACCAATAATGGAAATATAATGTTGCATTTTCAAGGGCTAAAGTGGTAGTTCTCACACATTCATACAGCTCACCTAACAACTCCCAGCTTGGACTAAGCGACAAAAGCTGACTTGAGCCTTGTGATTCACTTTTATAGTAACAGAGGTTACCACTCTAAAACAGCGTACAGCATTACATTGGAAGGAACTCTATATGACCACATGCGATGCATGTAGCAGTTATATTTGGATAACATAGAACAGCGAGTACCTCTGCTTTTGCTAGGGTGCAAAGTGTTTCCAATATCTTGTGCTGTAAAAGATATTCCATGCAGGGTCCAGTATTGTCTGCAGGTCCGCTTATTTCTCTGTCCCCTGCGCCTTCTCTGGCCGCTAGCTCTCCCTCCTCGTAGACAAGGATGTCCTGGAGCTGGCGGAGCCTCCATGGGATATCTGTATGACGTGCTTGGCAGGATTCATCTGTGGAGAAAACAAAGGCAACAGTAAACACAATGTACGCTTAAACCACTTCTGGACAGGCTCACGCCGATATAAATTGTTTGAATATTCACTTTAAATTATCCAATCATATGAAAAGCAAAAGCCTGTTTACTTATTTTATGTGTACATGAATGGATAACTGAAGCGAATATTCAAACGACTTATTGTGCGGAAAATATCAACTCCTTTAGTAAATAAACCTGATTGTATGAAGTTAGGTAGCCGCCACAGCTACAATTGTCAGACTTCAGGTGCACCCTCACCCCTGACTCTGAAAACTCAGACCAATACCAATACACACTATCAGAAAATCAGACGAAAAATACTGCTTTCGAAGCAATCGTATGAGAATTTGACCGTTAGTACACGAGAACCGATCACGACAGTTCATGCAAAATAATCCGAAGGGACAAGAACAAAAAACATGTTCTCCTACAATACTAGAACGAACAGTTTTCGTTTCATCAGCACGGTATTTATCCCCAAACAGAGTAAAAATGGAAGACCAACACCACGCATGCTCAGAAACAAGAGAACACATTACATCACTTCCAAAGTTGTATTCTGTCGTACGAGAATTTTCGTAAATTTAGTAACCCAACGATTTTTGATATGGGACTAGCATGGAAAAAAAACATAAGATTGTTCGTCCAATACCGTATTCTCATTATGTGTATGAGGCTTAATGGTCCCTACACACGAGACGAAAAATAACTTGAAAATCTGTCATTTGGACCGTTCGTTTTTCATCCAGCTAATGGGCCAAAACAAAATTAAAATACAAGACCAAGAAATCTATTGCTGAACGAATGATGAATTGAAAGGTTAATGTGATTCTCGCCCATTTAAAATGTGAAGCCTCGTACACACGACTGTTTTTTTTTACTATTTTGGCCCAGTTTTATTTTTAGAATTTAATATTATTTAAAAAAAAAAGGGGGGGGGGGAGATATCCATTAACATTTACCATTTAATGAAATCCAAGGTATCATTTACCTGGACATAACAGGTTATACAAGGCTGCTGCAGGCATGTATCCTTACATTCAGAAGTTATCTGTGGTTAGGGACAGCCGATCAGCCCTGGACACCAATCCGCCCCTGGACACCAATCCGCCCCTGGACACCAATCCGCCCCTGGACACCAATCCGCCCCTGGACACCAATCCGCCCCTGGACACCAATCCGCCCCTGGACACCAATCCGCCCCTGGACACCAATCCGCCCCTGGACACAGGGGGAGATTTACTAAAACTGGTGCATTCAGAATCTGGTGTATCTGTGCATGGTAGCCAATCAGCTTCAGTTTGTTCAATAAAAACCGGAAGCTGATTAGTTTCTATGCAGAGCTGCACCAGATTTTGCACCATGCAGTTTTAGTATAGCTGCTTTCACATTGAGGCGTGGAGCCGCGGTGACGGTATAGCCGCGCTATTTGTAGCGCGGCTATACCGTTGTATTTACCGTGATATTCGGGCGCTAGCGGTGAGGTTTTAACCCCCACTAGCGGCCAAAAAAGGGTTAATACCGCCGGCGTTGCAGGCGGTATTACCGAGCTTTCCCATTGATTTCAATGGGAAGGCGCGGTATAGGAGCGGTGAACACACCGCTCCTATACCATGGTAAAGATGCGGCTAGCAGGACTTTTGGAGCGCTCCTGCTAGCGCACCGCTTCAATGTGAAAGCCTTCGGGCTTTCACATTGAACACTACAGGGCAGGTTTTTTTCATGCGGTATAGCAGCGCTATTTTTAGCGCTGTACCGCATGAAAAACGCCTCAATGTGAAAGGGGCCTAAACAGCCTCCAGTCTGCCTGCATCAAAGGTGAAACATCTGTCCCCAACGGCAGGCATTTGCTCGATGTGCAGATACTGTATATGCCCACAGTTTTTTTTTTTTTTTAAGATTCTTGCCACAGATATTCACCGTCCAGTCCTAATCACAGGTGTCAATGACCGCTAAATATTCAGACGCTCCCACAAGTTCAATTTCGTAGACTTGTAAAACAGCTGCGTCTTATGGAAGACAGCAAACAAACCGAAGGCCGTCTCCATACAAAAAGAAATGTTATAGATAAGAAATGATCAATATAAATGCTTGATAACAATGAGTAGGTCATACTGACCAGACGGATGTGTTACTTACCGGTTGTCTCCAGGTAGTACTGAGTCACCCCTTTCCAGTGCTGTACAAAGGACTGCAGCAGGTCCTGGGCCGGCTCACGCTAAAGGGCAGAAGAATATTTGAATCAAAGTTTAGCACATCTTCTTACAATATTTATCAGTGTAGATCGTAACTAACCAAACACCAACATTGCTGAATATTTGTGGATCCACTAAGACCCCCCCCCCCCCAACAATACATTTCCAGTTGTACTTTTGGGATTTCAAATTGTTTAGTGAGGTAACAATCAATTCGATTTAAATCACTAGTAAAAAGGTTAGAATAACCCCTTACGGACCACCCGCCGCAGGAATACACGTCGGCTGTTTCAAGAGGAATACCGTTGTTATGGTAACAGCTAGCTACAATAACCCCGGTACCCTCTTCTTCAGCTACAAGATAAAACTGGTCTATGCAGCAAAATCACTTTTATTGGCGGCGGCGGAAGAGGCCCCTCCCTCCCGAAGCTCACCAGAGCCGTCGGCAGCGGCGGAGGCGTGTCTGTCCCCTTGCTGTGTATGGAGAGTGAGGGGGAAGATGGCCCCCACCCGTCTCCATATCACTGCAGGGCAGAAGCAACGTCACTTCCGCCCATAGCTCATAAAAAAGGGAAAAAATGTTTTATTGCATTTTAGTCCAAATATGAGATCGGAGGTCTTTTTGACCCCAGAGCTCATATTTAAGTGAGCAGCGCCGCATATGAAAACGGTGTTTAACCACTTAAGCCCTGGACCATTTGTAGCTAAAGGACCAGGCCACTTTTTGCGATTCGGCACTGCGTCGCTTTAACTGACAATTGCGCGGTCGTGCGACGTGGCTCCCAAACAAAATTGGCGTCCCCCCCCCCCCCCCCCCCCCACAAATAGAGCTTTCGTTTGGTGGTATTTGATCACCTCTGCAGTTTTTATTTTTTGCATTATAAACAAAAATAAAGCGAAATTTTTGAAAAAAATTCTATACTTTTTTACTATAATAAATATCCCCCAAAAATATATGAAAAAATATCTCCTCAGGTTAGGCCGATACGTATTCTACCTATTTTTGGTAAAAAAAAAAAAAAAAAAAAAACGCAATAAGCATTTATTGATCGGTTTGCGCAAAAATTATAGCGTCTACAAAATAGGGGATAGTTTTATAGCATTTTTATTAATAATTGTTTTGTTTTTTTGCTAGTAATGGCGGCGATCTGCGATTTTTATGGTGACGGCGACATTATGGCGGACACATCGGACACATTTTTGGGACCATTGTCATTTTCACAGCGATCAGTGCTATAAAAATGCACTGATTACTGTGAAAACGACACTGGCAGTGAAGGGGTTAACCACTAGGTGGCGCTGTAAGGGTTAAGTCTTCCCTAAGGCTCCATTCACACCTAGGCAGACAAATTTGCGGCGTTTTGTCGCCGCAAATCGCGGTACAAATAGCGGCGTTTTGTACCGCGATTTGCGGCGACAAAACGCCGGTATTGTCCGCCTAGATGTGCCCCAGATTGACCCCCTCTATGGAGATGGTTCCCATCTCCTAGCCGAACACCGCCTGAAAAAAAGGTCCAGGACCTTTTTTCAGGCGGCAGGCGTCCGGCGTTCGGCGTGGAGAGGTGAACCATCTCCATAGAGGGACATGTGTTTTCATCCCTCTGGCGGCAGCGGCGTAGCACTACAGGCGTTAAAACGCCTAGATGTGAATGGGGGCTAAGGCGTGATTCTTACTGTAGGGGGGCGTGGCTTGCTGTGACACGTCACTGATCGCGTTCCTGATGACCGGGAACACGATCAGTGACAGTGTCAGCTAGGCAGAACGGGGAGATGTTGTGTTTACACTAACATCTCCCCGTTCTATGTCTCCGTGAGACGATCACTGGTATACCCGCGGCGATCGAGTCCGCGGGCACGCTCACGAAGATCGCGGTGGGCGTGCGCACGCCCACAACAACCGCTTCTTAAAGGGGACATACAGGTACGTCCTTTTGCCTGCCCGTGCCATGCTGCAGTGCAGACGTATATCTGCATGCGGCGGGCGGCAATCGGTTAAACCACACATGTGAGATATCGCCTAGTACAAATTCACATATCCCCAAAGCGCTAAACACCCCGCAACTCAGGTACTTGTGAATGTTGCCGTTAGGGGTCACATGCATCGTCCCGGCGATAAGCTGCAGCCGAAAGGTCGCTCACACCAAAACGCAGTGCGGGAAACTCGCAATAGGTGTGCATTTCCCACACCATGTTCAAAATGCACCGGGTGTGCGATCTGCTATGGGTGTCATTATATTCCCAACACCCCAAACAGAGATCACAAACGCAGTGCATTTACCTGCACCGGATCGCACGGTACCGCGGTCTAAATCGCTTTTAATTCTTTTCAAAGGCTCGAGATAAGCACTCATCAATCTTTAGTTGCTATGGGTGATGGCTGGAGATGAGCACTCATCAATCTTTGGTTGCTATGGGTGATGGCTGGAGATGAGCACTCATCAATCTTTGGTTGCTATGGGTGATGGCTGGAGATAAGCACTCATCAATCTTTAGTTGCTATGGGTGATGGCTGGAGATAAGCACTCATCAATCTTTAGTTGCTATGGGTGATGGCTGGAGATGAGCACTCATCAATCTTTAGTTGCTATGGGTGATGGCTGGAGATGAGCACTCATCAATCTTTGGTTGCTATGGGTGATGGCTGGAGATAAGCACTCATCAATTTTTGGTTTCTATGAGTTTCTAATCGCTGGGTCCTCCAGAATATAAGCTTTATCGGCTCCATTTGAAAGCGTGAACGTGGCCGTGTATTACCACAACATGAATGTGAGAACAGGTCCTAAAAGGCATGCCAACCCCATACATATGTAATAGGAGATGTGTGTCGCTGGAACAAACAACTGTCATTTCCCATAGCAACCAGCAATTGAGGAGTGCTTACCCCAAGCCATCACCCGTAGCAACTGATCAGCGTTTAACCCCAACCATCACCTATAGCAACCAGCGACTGATCAGTGCTCATCTCCAGTCATCACCTATAGCAACCAGCGACTGATCAGAACTTATCCCCAGCCATCACCTATAGCAACAGCGACTGATCAGCACTTATCCCCAGCCATCACCTATAGCAACCAGCGACTGATCAGCACTTATCCCCAGCCATCACCTATAGCAACCAGCAACTGATCAGCGCTTATCCCCAGCCATCACCTATAGCAACCAGCGACTGATCAGCACTCATCCCCAGCCATTACTCATAGCAACCAGCGACTGATCAGCGCTTATCCCCAGCCATCACCTATAGCAACCAGCGAGGCAGCGACTGATCACCGCTTATCTCCAGCCATCACCCATAGCAACCAGCGACTGATCACCGCTTATCTCCAGCCATCACCCATAGCAACCAGCGACTGATCAGCGCTCATCTCCAGCCATCACCTATAGCAACCAGCGACTGATCAGCGCTCATCCCCAGCCATCACCTATAGCAACCAGCGACTGATCAGCACTTATCCCCAGCCATCACCTATAGCAACCAGCGACTGATCAGCGCTCATCCCCAGCCATCACCTATAGCAACCAGCGACTGATCAGCACTTATCCCCAGCCATCACCTATAGCAACCAGCAACTGATCAGCGCTTATCCCCAGCCATCACCTATAGCAACCAGCGACTGATCAGCGCTTATCCCCAGCCATTACTCATAGCAACCAGCGACTGATCAGCGCTTATCCCCAGCCATCACTCATAGCAACCAGCGACTGATCACCGCTTATCCCCAGCCATCACTCATAGCAACCAGCGACTGATCACCGCTTATCCCCAGCCATCACTCATAGCAACCAGCGACTGATCACCGCTTATCCCCAGCCATCACCCATAGCAACCAGCAACTGATCACCGCTTATCTCCAGCCATCACCCGTAGCAACCAGCGACTGATCAGAACTTATCCCCAGCCATCACCTATAGCAACCAGCGACTGATCAGAGCTTATCCCCAGCCATCACCTATAGCAACCAGCGACTGATCAGCGCTTATCCCCAGCCATCACCTATAGCAACCAGCGACTGATCAGCGCTTATCCCCAGCCATCACCTATAGCAACCAGCGACTGATCAGCGCTTATCTCCAGCCATCACCCATAGCAACCAGCGACTGATCAGAGCTTATCCCCAGCCATCACCCATAGCAACCAGCGACTGATCAGCGCTTATCTCCAGACATCACCCATAGCAACCAGCGACTGATCACCGCTTATCTCCAGACATCACCCATAGCAACCAGCGACTGATCAGCGCTTATCCCCAGCCATCACCTATAGCAACCAGCGACTGATCAGCGCTTATCTCCAGCCATCACCCATAGCAACCAGCGACTGATCAGAACTTATCCCCAGCCATCACCTATAGCAACCAGCGACTGATCACCGCTTATCTCCAGCCATCACCCATATCAACCAGCGACTGATCAGCGCTTATCTCCAGCCATCACCCATAGCAACCAGCGACTGATCAGAACTTATCCCCAGCCATCACCTATAGCAACCAGCGACTGATCACCGCTTATCTCCAGCCATCACCTATAGCAACCAGCGACTGATCACCGCTTATCTCCAGCCATCACCCATAGCAACCAGCGACTGATCAGAACTTATCCCCAGCCATCACCTATAGCAACCAGCGACTGATCACCGCTTATCTCCAGCCATCACCCATATCAACCAGTGACTGATCAGCGCTTATCTCCAGCCATCACCCATAGCCACTTGTGCGGTATGACTGTCATAAAAGTAACACGGAGGTCTATATATATATATATATATATGAGAGAGAGAAAGCACAGCTGGGAAGCTCCAGCCCTGACCCCGATCTCTGACCATGCCAGCCGGTAGTGCCGTACGGTTGCTGTAACGCTCCGCTGACGATGTGGCATTACCGGGCCGAGTCCTCCTCACTCACCGACTCCACCGCCTGCTGCAGGAAGGCGCCCAGCCGGTTCCACATCCTCCCCGCAGGCCTCAGCGCTCCCAGCCTCACTAATAACACCCGGGGCTCATGAGGCCCACTAGGCCCGGTGAAGTCTCCGGTGTTTCCTGAATGTCTCCCCGCCCCGCCTTCCCCGGCTCCGCCTCTTCCATGGCACTGACACGCCCGGGCCTCCTGGGTGCTGCAGGGTGTCAGGACGACAGGGAAGGGTTGTCATAAGAGCCTGGACTGTGTATTATGGGATGGATATCATGTACCTTCTGTACTCATACTCTATTTACAAGGGACTTACACCTCAACTCCACATAACTTTATGTTTTGGATGGAGCAGGAAAGGGTTAGAGTGTGAGTCGGGTGTTTATGGTTTCTTGTCTATTGACACTAATAGCTGGATTCAGAGAGAGCGCCGCAACTTTAAGGCGGCGTAGCGTATCGTATTTACGCTACGCCACCTTAAGTCAGAGAGGCAAGTACTTGCCTCCTAACTTACGGTGGCGTAGTGTAAATGGAGCCGGCGTAAGCGCGCCTAATTCAAATTAGCATGAGGGGGCGTGTTTTATGTTAATGGGGGGTGACCCGACATGATTGACGTTTTTTACGAACACCGTCCGTGAACATATCCCATTGTGCATTGCTCTAAAGTGCGTCGCAAGGACGTATTGGTTTCGACGTGAACGTAAATTACGTCCAGCCCCATTCACAGGCGACTTACGCAAACGACTTAAATTTTCAAATTTCGACGCGGGAACGACGGCCAGCTATTTGGTGGAATAACTTTACGCCTGAAAATGCCTTACGTAAACGGCGTATCTTTACTGCGACGGGCGCACGTACGTTCGTGAATAGGCGTATCTAGTCATTTACATATTATACGCCGAACTCAACGGAAGCGCCACCTAGCGGCCATCCTAAATATTGCACCCTAAGATACGACGGCGCAGGCTGTCGTATCTTAGATAGGTTTAAGTGTATCTCAGTTTGAGAATACACTTAAATTTAGGACGGCGCAGATTCAGAGTTACGTCGGCGTATCTACTGATACGCCGGCGTAACTCTCTCTGAATCTGGCCATAAAGCTGGAGATGTTTTTACAGCATTGGTTGGGAATGTTCCTGTTGCTGGCCACTAACGCTGGGCAATCTTTGCTTTACAGACATCAAAACGTTTTCCTCTCATGGACAGCGAACTGTGTCCACTCTCCCTTCACTGATGGCCAATGCTGGGGGCACTTGTCCCTTCTCTGATGGCAATAGTCGGGGAGCTTCACCTCAAAGCGGAGCTCCGCCGTAAAAAAAAAATATTAAAAGCCAGCAGCTACAAATACTACAGCTTCTGACTTTTAATAAATGGACACTTACCTGTCCTGGAGTCCAGCGACGTCGGCAGCAGAAGATGAGCATTCGCTCGTCTCTCGGCTGCCTCCACTCTCTCTGGTAATCTTGTGCAGTATGTCCGCAGTCTCTGGTAATCTCGTGCAGTATGTCTGCAGTCTCTGGTAATCTTGTGCAGTATGTCCGCAGTCTCTGGTAATCTCGTGCAGTATGTCTGCAGTCTCTGGTAATCTTGTGCAGTATGTCCGCAGTCTCTGGTAATCTTGTGCAGTATGTCTGCAGTCTCTGGTAATCTTGTGCAGTATGTCCGCAGTCTCTGGTAATCTCGTGCAGTATGTCCGCAGTATCTGGTAATCTTGTGCAGTATGTCCGCAGTCTCTGGTAATCTTGTGCAGTATGTCCGCAGTCTCTGGTAATCTCGTGCAGTATGTCTGCAGTCTCTGGTAATCTTGTGCAGTATGTCCGCAGTCTCTGGTAATCTTGTGCAGTATGTCTGCAGTCTCTGGTAATCTTGTGCAGTATGTCTGCAGTCTCTGGTAATCTCGTGCAGTATGTCCGCAGTCTCTGGTAATCTTGTGCAGTATGTCCGCAGTATCTGGTAATCTTGTGCAGTATGTCCGCAGTCTCTGGTAATCTTGTGCAGTATGTCCGCAGTCTCTGGTAATCTCGTGCAGTATGTCTGCAGTATCTGGTAATCTTGTGCAGTATGTCCGCAGTCTCTGGTAATCTCGTGCAGTATGTCTGCAGTCTCTGGTAATCTTGTGCAGTATGTCCGCAGTCTCTGGTAATCTTGTGCAGTATGTCTGCAGTCTCTGGTAATCTTGTGCAGTATGTCCGCAGTCTCTGGTAATCTCGTGCAGTATGTCCGCAGTATCTGGTAATCTTGTGCAGTATGTCCGCAGTCTCTGGTAATCTTGTGCAGTATGTCCGCAGTCTCTGGTAATCTCGTGCAGTATGTCTGCAGTCTCTGGTAATCTTGTGCAGTATGTCCGCAGTCTCTGGTAATCTTGTGCAGTATGTCTGCAGTCTCTGGTAATCTTGTGCAGTATGTCTGCAGTCTCTGGTAATCTCGTGCAGTATGTCCGCAGTCTCTGGTAATCTTGTGCAGTATGTCCGCAGTATCTGGTAATCTTGTGCAGTATGTCCGCAGTCTCTGGTAATCTTGTGCAGTATGTCCGCAGTCTCTGGTAATCTCGTGCAGTATGTCTGCAGTCTCTGGTAATCTTGTGCAGTATGTCCGCAGTCTCTGGTAATCTCGTGCAGTATGTCCGCAGTATCTGGTAATCTTGTGCAGTATGTCTGCAGTCTCTGGTAATCTTGTGCAGTATGTCCGCAGTCTCTGGTAATCTTGTGCAGTATGTCTGCAGTCTCTGGTAATCTTGTGCAGTATGTCTGCAGTCTCTGGTAATCTCATGCAGTATATCCGCAGTCTCTGGTAATCTCATGCAGTATGTCCGCAGTATCTGGTAATCTTGTGCAGTATGTCCGCAGTCTCTGGTAATCTTGTGCAGTATGTCCGCAGTCTCTGGTAATCTCGTGCAGTATGTCTGCAGTCTCTGGTAATCTTGTGCAGTATGTCCGCAGTCTCTGGTAATCTTGTGCAGTATGTCTGCAGTCTCTGGTAATCTTGTGCAGTATGTCTGCAGTCTCTGGTAATCTCGTGCAGTATGTCCGCAGTCTCTGGTAATCTTGTGCAGTATGTCTGCAGTCTCTGGTAATCTTGTGCAGTATGTCTGCAGTCTCTGGTAATCTTGTGCAGTATGTCTGCAGTCTCTGGTAATCTCATGCAGTATATCCGCAGTCTCTGGTAATCTCATGCAGTATGTCCGCAGTCTCTGGTAATCTCGTGCAGTATGTCTGCAGTCTCTGATAATCTCGTGCAGTATGTCCGCAGTATCTGGTAATCTCGTGCAGTATGTCCGCAGTCTCTGGTAATCTTTGGCATTATGTCCGCAGTATCTGGTAATCTTGTGCAGTATGTCCGCAGTCTCTGGTAATCTCGTGCAGTATGTCCGCAGTATCTGGTAATCTTGTGCAGTATGTCTGCAGTCTCTGGTAATCTTGTGCAGTATGTCCGCAGTCTCTGGTAATCTTGTGCAGTATGTCTGCAGTCTCTGGTAATCTTGTGCAGTATGTCTGCAGTCTCTGGTAATCTCATGCAGTATATCCGCAGTCTCTGGTAATCTCATGCAGTATGTCCGCAGTCTCTGGTAATCTCGTGCAGTATGTCTGCAGTCTCTGATAATCTCGTGCAGTATGTCCGCAGTATCTGGTAATCTCGTGCAGTATGTCCGCAGTCTCTGGTAATCTTTGGCATTATGTCCGCAGTCTCTGGTAATCTTGTGCAGTATGTCCGCAGTCTCTGATAATCTCATGCCCATTTAGAGTCCTTCATTACTAACAGTGTGATTTTTTAGTTTGTTTGTGCCGATCTGTAAGGCTGCGCTACATACCATGATTTGTGATGCTGGGGCTGTATACTCTGTCCTGTGATGCTGAGCTGTATACTCTTGACACTATGAGTGGAAGCAAGTGGAATACAGGGGACGGAGTGGGTGGATTCTATAAGGGGTGTGGCTTATGAGAAGTGGGAGGAACCAAAGGTGGAGGGCGTGGTCTTGCGCCCCCCCATCCTAAAACTTCATCAGCCGCCACTGTTCTAGGCAAAGATTGGGACCCACCTCCCTTGGTTGTGGACTGAATGCTGCTAGCCCATTACCCATTTATAAACATACATATGTATATCTTTCCAATGCAGTATGTGGATATGAAGACGGTTAGTCACTGTGAACACCTCCATTTCTGTGATGAATATATAATCTGACCACCGCCTTTACTGTTGGATAGACTGATATACCATACCCGATACCTATATATGTTTAAACAAGGTAACTACACCTGTTATGTAGAATTTTTTTGGTATTTTTTTCTTTGAATCCAACTGAAATATAGCAGTTGGTTATTTATTTGTAGGCAAATTTATATACTTTTTTATACATTGGTGTATTGCATATGTGCGGCTGCCTCCTCCCGACACCCCTGCATGCCTAATAATTTTGTGTGACCTCTTACAGATAGAACTGAACTCCGTGCCTGTCCCTTGGCTGATTGACCCTCATGAGAATATCCTAGTGTGATGTTTTTTATAATTTACTCTGGTTATAAATAATCTGTTTCCACCGAAGGTAGGACTTATTCCAATATCCTGGATTCCTTTATATACAAGTAGTCTCTAAATGAGTATTTGATACATTATAGATGTTTACATATTTAAACCCTGAAGAAGATCGCATACAACATTAAGATTGAAACGCGTTGGGATTATATTAACGGCAATTCACTGTTGTGAATTGTATACTGTTACTATCAGGCTTCATTTCCATGGACGTTTTTACAGCCACTTTTCTGAGCGTTTTTTGCAGCTTAAAAACAGCTCTCCATGTTAGTCTATGGCCTCATGCCCACCATGACGTTTTTGAGCTGTAGATGGCTGAGCCGTTCTTAAGCTGCAAAAAAAACACATGACCAGTGCGTTCTGAAGCTCCAGCTTTAGAGCTGTAAAAACGCCAGACCTTAAAAAACGCGCAAAAAACGCTACCGCAGCGTTTTTGAGCTCCAGCTCCAAAAAAAAAAAAAAAAAAATATTTTTTTTTTTTTTAAACATGGACAGGCGTTTTTAAGCTGTAAAAAAGGCTAAAAAAAATGGCTGTAAAAACGTCCATGGAAATGAAGCCTCATATTTGGACATCCATTATGAAAAAAATATTGTACACCATAGCTCTTGCTGTTGTCCTTTTTTGTGTATGTATTTTTCCCTCTCCAACCTTATGATATAATTTTTGATGTAATGTAATATAAGAAAACTCTTTTTATAAAAATAATATATAGATTTTTTTTTTTTTTATAAATACAAGTAGTTATTTACTTGCAAGCTGCAAGGGAGTTTTTTTTCTTTTCCACCCTCTTTTGTTTGTCCTTTTAGTGGCTTCAGGATGTCCTCAGTCCAAGAGAGCAGCAAGGCTTGAGGTTATATCTTTGCGTCATGAAGTCATTCTCAATACCTTTTACCAGGATATCACACTTTTGCACAGGAGATTTTTTTCTTGTCGTTTCTACTCTAGGAGGTTGTGCTTAGGTGAGACCCTACCCCCTGAAGACTCCTGGGATTTATGACATTATTTTGGCCTAGGCTAAAAAACAGGAATAAATATTAATTTACATTCATGGTATCCTCTAGGTTGAATGATGCTGGGTGTGGACTGAAAACATCTTGTGGTAAAAACAAACTAGTGTGTGTGCAGCTGCAGATTGAAGGTGAGTGTTGCAGCCTGAGATTTTTTTTTTTTACTCTGACTAGGGACCCATTTTAGTTACAAATAATTACCTGACGTTTGAGGGTCCTTGCACACGACACTGATGTATGAACACTGGAGGCCAGATTCTCGTAAAGCGGCGTAACTTTGCCCGGGCGTAACGTATCCGATTTACGTTACGCCTCCGCAACTTAAGACGGGCAAGTGCTGTATTCTCAAAACACTTGCTCCGTAAGTTGCGGCGGCGCAGCGTAAATCGGCCGGCGTAAGCCCGCCTAATTCAAATTTGGATCAGGGGGGCGTGTTTTATGTAAATCTACTGTGACCCGACGTGATTGACGTTTTTACCGAACGGCGCATGCGCTGTCTGTGGAATTTCCCGGTGTGCATTGCTCCAAAGTACGACGCAAGGACGTCATTGGTTTCGACTTGAACGTAAATGACGTCCAGCCCCATTCGTGGACAACTTACGCAAACGACAAAAACTTTTTCAAATTTCGACGCGGGAACGAGGGCCATACTTAACATTGGTACGCCGCACTTATGCCTCATATAGCAGGGGCAGCTATACGCCGGGAAAAGCCTAACGTAAACGTTGTAACTTTACTGCGTCGGCCGCGCGTACGTTCGGGAATTCGCGTATCTAGCTAATTTACATATTTCGATGCGTAAATCAGCTTACACGCCCCTAGCGGCCAGCGGAAAAATGCAGTTACGATCCGACGGCGTAAGAGACTTACGCTTGTCGGATCTAATGGATATCTATGCGTAACTGATTCTAAGAATCAGGCGCATAGATACGACGGCTCGTACATGGCGCTGCGCCGTCGTAAGTCCTTTCAGAATCTGGGCCTGGATCTTCCTGGCATAAAGTTCCTCACCCAAAAAGTTGGTTGCATGTAAAAATTCTTGCTCCCACACTGCTAAATAATATGAAAAAGGTGTGATTTACGCACCTAAAATACTGAGTAGTAATGCAATTTTTTTTTACTAATCTAAACACAGTGCGAGTTTACTGATATTTACGCACCTGTGTGTACAGGCCTATTGAAAGCAATGGGCTGCGTTCAAATCAGCAACAAAAAAAAAATGCGTGAATGGTGTATTTTTGGATTCCTATATGCAAGAGTTCTAAGAAGAAACAAAATATATACAAAAATAGTGCACTGATGTTTGTATTATTTATTATTTGACCTTTTATTGGTTTTCTAGAGAGGCAGTGATAAAGAGTTTCCAGTTTAATCTAGGGCTGCAACTAACGATTATTTTCATTATCGATTAGTTGGCCGATTATTGTTTCGATTAATCGACTAATCGGATAATCTTAAAAAAAAAGTGTGGTGTACAATTTAGTCAATATGTAAATAAAAAAAAAAGGCAATTTATTCTTAAATATCCATATGCAGTGGTAAATATAAGTAACCAACTACAGTAATTGTAATGCCTTCTATTACCTCCACTTTCTCTGGGTTCAGATGCTGATCTTCCCTGCACAGAGCCTTTTAAAGTGATTTTTTTTTTTTAAAACATACTTGTTATACTTACCTGCTCTGTGTAACGGTTTTGCACAGAGCAGCCCAGATCCTCCACTTCTGGGGTCCCTCACCGATGCTTCTGGCTCCTCCTGCCTTCAGAGTGCCTCAATAGCAAGCTGCAAAGTATAGTATAGAGCGCCCGCTATAGCAAGGTAAAAAAACTTCTGCCTTTAGAACCACTCACTTCCTGCCCAGGACTATATGTCCCATGAGGCATTGCTTCTCACACTTTCACATTCACAAATTCTCAGGCACTTGGTGACATGTATGGATAGTGTACTGAGCTGTATGTGTGCTGCACTGTATTTCCTGATATGTAAACAAATAATGCATACTATATGCAGGCCAACTAATTAACTGGCCGATTAATCGATTATGAAAATAGTTGACAACTATTTTCTTAATCGATTAGTTGTCGATTAATTGATTAGTTGTTTCGGCCCTAGTTTAATCCATATGGTAAAGTATACTTCATATTTCCTGTGAATAAATGTTATTTCTTAGTTTTTTTTTTTGGATGCCCGAAAAACAAAATAGTATCCCATAACAAACAAAATCCACATGCTATTAAGGCTGAATTCCACATATTAATTCAGCATTTTTGCAAAAAACGCAGGCACACTGTGAGTTAAGTCCAATAAGATGTATGTCACCTTCGGTACTTATCTCTATTACTTTTATGTGACGGGTTTATTGTACTCCAGGAGGATACACTCTGACTGTGAGAGGACAAAAACACACTGAGCAGCTATGCTTGCTTTCCCCTCCCATCTGCTGTCCATTCACAGATGCCATTGTATTTTTTGAATGAGTTCAAATATTACAAAGGCTTCTGTGAATGGGCAGAAGGAGGGACTTTATTTCCAGTGACTCTGCTCTTGAAGGAGCTGAGACCACAGTGAGCAATGAAGCACAATAAACCTTTCAGATATACAGTAAATAATAGGTGATAAGTCTATAAGGCACCTCGTTGGACTTAATGCATGGTTTTTAAAAAGTAGCTGAATTCCTGTAATTCAGCTTTAACTAGCATAAGCTTATTCAATTTTGGTATTCGCAAAAAGGGCACTTTTAAAACAACAAAAATTAGAAAGAAACGTTTCTCGCTTCTCTAAAATATAGAAATTGTCCCATAGGACCGGTTCTTTTTCCTGTTCTAACCATGGACAAGATATCTTTATTTCCTTTTTTATCTATCTACATTTTTCATGCTTAGCTGATAATATTCCTGTGACCAGCCAGGTTCAAATCTCTCCTGGTCTGAGGTTACATGGCCACTGTCTGCCCTTTCCTCTAATTCCTTCTCAGTGGCAGCATGGCCTCCTTCCCAGGGTTCTTCTCCCCTCAGCTAGGGACTGGCTTTTTCAAACATGGTGACCACCACCCCAGTCGTTTATGCACATGCGCAAGAAACCGTATTCCTTTGTGCCAGATTCCAAGAAGGCGACCCCAACATTTCTTCTCTTTGCACGTGTGAGGCCGTGACACAGGGCGCTTAGTTACAGCGGCTGTGTATTTTAAAAAAGAAGTATTGGCTTGGTTTTTTTTCTGAATCATACTTACCTATATGGATGCAGCATTTTCCCCCCGCTGGCTCTAACACTTAGAACTGAGCGATCAAACACTGCCAATCGCTTGGTTCTCAGGGCTTCCTGAACAGAGAGCTAGTGACTGTCAGTCAGAAGCTCTCTGCTCTGCCCCCCCCCTTCCACTCACTGAAGCACTGGGATGTGGAGGGGGTGGGAGCATCCGGCTCAGGCTCGCTGAGAGCCTGAGCCGGGTTCCGGTCCAGGCATGTGGGTGGATTCTGACTTCATCGTTGCGTTCTTGCTGGAGCCTGGGCCGGCTCTGTGACGTCAGCCGACAGTGGGCTTCAGCCTGCTGTCTGCTGAAAACGGTTCACATGAGTGCAGAATGAACTGCACTTCTGTGATCCACTGGAGAAGTAAAGCCAAATGAGCTTTGGCTGTGCTTCCCCTTTAAAAGGCACTCCTATGTCAGTCAGGGGTCTCTCTCTGAGCTGCAGGATATTATCATTGCTATAATCCCCCCTTCTATGCTTCACATTTCTGTGAGTACACAGTCTCTCTTGCTCTTTGAATTTCCTGATTGCTCCTGGCCTTTTCTCACCATACAGAATCGATCCAGCAGCTCTTGCAACAGTGACATTTGTAAGAAGCATCATTCTTTCCAGTTCATACAATTTTAATAAATCACACTCTCATTTGTATGATCATTATTGAACTAGATGGACTTGTATCTTTTTTCAACCCGATTAACTACTATATCCCATTGTGTGCTGTCATGATGCTCCAGTAAAACAGAAAATTGTTTACTTACCTTTCTGTAATTTTCTTCTGGCGTTCAGACGCGGGCAAAGGCCCCAAGTGTTACGTCCACCCCCGGGCATTGTCCCTGACAGCATAATGCCCTAAATGTTAGTACCACTAGGTACTTGAGAATTCACTGAGAATTGCTACTCCATCCTTGGAACCAGATATTGATGCGTTAGTTTATCAAAAATAGTGTCAAATATCACAGTAATTTTATGATGCCCTCTTAAATTTAATTTTAAAAACGTATTACAATGAAAAATTACGTTTTATTAGGTACATTATCTATATCAGTGATCATTAACTTGTGATCTATTTCGTCGTTTTCTCTCATCAGCTATCCTTATTGTTACAGTTTTTTTCTGTGCGGCCCAAGACAATTCCTCTTCCGGCTTGTCAATTTTTTATTGTTCATATATGTATGACAACTTTTAATAAACTTTGATACTGTATTTACTTGTCATGTGACTGACTAATCGCATTCACCTCATTTAAAGTCCCAGGGCGACTTTTTGTGTTTTGTTGTATATATTGGGATGGAGGTGCTTTTCGGGTGACACCAGACCATTTTCCCCTCTTTTCATTGTAAGAAAGTTCATTTTTTTTCCAATCATTACTGTGGTCAAATCAACACAGTTTTCTACCACAGTGACGAGAAAATTTGAAGGAGCAAGATGGAAACGTTTTCTTGAATGTACACATTTCTAACAGTGTATACTATATGTGGTGTTCGTTTGGTAAAGTCAATTCATTCCAAAATTGATTGTTAAAAGCAAACAAAATCTTGGGAGGCCATGATAGGCACCCGTCCTCCGGCGTGGACCCTGAGTAGGGTCGCCCCTGGAACCGCCTAGGGTGGTTCTCCACCCGTGGCAATACCAGAGCCCGAAACGCGCTGTGCTTAGATAACTGAGGAGGGTAGGCGAGCCATCCACCCTACTCTCAAGAATAACCTTCTTATGCTTTACTTGTTTTGGCTACCTTCGGATATTTCTTTGTGTTTTCTTTGTTGTTTTGTTGTAATGTAAAAATGTACGTCACTGTTACTAACGAGTATTGCTAAACTGTAAGATGTAACTGAACTCAATAAAATAAGTTTTACAAAAAAAAGCAAACAAAATCTTGAACTGCTTTTGAACGACATTTGAATGTACTGAGAATTTTCTATGAATTTTTAAACAAATTTGTAATTTTGTAAGAAATTCTACCAGTGTACGTATACCCAGCTCTAAGCTAGCAATAAACCCATGGATTTCTTTCATTCAGCCTGCGGGCTGAACAAAAGAAATCCAGATTCTTCTATCCAAAAATAGCATGTATAGACAAATATCCTGCCTGTGATGCCGCATACACATGACCGTTTTTCATGACGAGAAAAATGCCACTTTTTAAATTGGTCATTAAAAACGACCGTGTGTAGGCTGCAGAGCATTTTTTACAACGAGAAAAATGGGCATTAAAAATTTAGAACCTGCTCTATTTTTCTCGCCGTTTTTCACGTCGTCGTTTTTCTTGTCATGAAATGGTCATGTGTAGGCTTTAACGACAGGGAAAAAACGTGCATGCTCAGAAGTAGGTTATGAGAAGGGAAATTTGCATAATCAAGCCCAAAGGGTGGCACCATTCGAATGGAACTTCCCCTTTATAGTACTGTCGTACATGTTGTACGTCACCGCGATTTGCTCAAGCATTTTTTTTCACGATCGTGTGTATGCAAGGCAGGCTTGACAAGAATCACGTTGAGAAAAACTTTGTTTTTTTCCATGATATTAAAAACGGTCATGTGTACACGGCATCAGAGTCCATCAATAGCTCTAGCAAAGATCAACCACTCCTGATCTCAGCATTTTGGTGAGAGACATTTATCATCAATTGGCAATGTAGTGTATTAATTTGTGTATCTGTTGTTCATACTGCAGCCATTGCTTAATTGGATGCCTTAGGCCCCATTCACACCTAGCGACTTGGAATCACCACTAAAATAGGTACGATTCCTCCCATGATTCCAACTTATGGCAAAACGTGTGGCACACATTTGGATGCCATTATTCTTAATGACGCACCAAACACAATGCAATTTTGCTGTGATTGTCGCAGCAAGAGCTACTTTTGGTTGACAAACGAGCACTAAATAGGCCAGAAAGGGAAATCTTTCAATGAGATTTAGAAGTTACAGGGAGAAGCCATGGATTTAGAAAGGCAACTTTTTAACAGTTTTTCATGGATAGGAGAGATTAAAAATTGGGTAATATATATTTTTTATCTCCCCCCCCCCCCTTTAACCAAGTTATTATAGTAATGATATTACTGTATTTATTGGCGTATAACACTCACTTTTTTACCCTGAAAATAGAGGGTAAACTGTGCCTGTGTGTTATACGCAGGGGGCTGTGGAAAGTTTTTTCCCCTGAAACGTCCCTCCTAAAGTTAGGGTGCATGTTATACGCCTATAAATACGGTAGCTATGTTATGTTCTTGTTTCCTATTTCACTCCAGCTAGTCAGCATAAAAAGAACAAATTAAATAAATCCCTCATAATGACTCCTCCCAGTGCTTCACATAACTCTGGTTAATGATAACAATAGTATACTTCTAGATTGTAAGCTCTAACGAGCAGGGCCCTCTGATCCCTCCTGTATTGATTGTATTGTGACTGTACCGTCTTCCCTGATGTAAAGCGCTGCGCAAACTGTTGGCGCTATATAAATCCTGTATAATAATAATAATAATAATATACACCGAAAATCAGAATATTCAGTTACCTTTAATAATTATAATAATATTAATAATTATACATGAGAAGCCCAAAAATAAGAAAAAGAAGAAAAGCGTGAACATTAAAGGTAGACACTGGACACATGTAAGAATGAGTGAAAATAAAACATTAGAGTGCCACATAAGGGTAGAGTAATGGAATATTCATGAGGACAAGTCAGGAAACACATGGAACACGTGGGAGAACACAAGGGTCAGAGTATGTGGTTATATTATAGAATGGGAAAAATAGGAGGTGGGGGTATATAGGGAGAGTGCAGTGAAAATGAGATATACATATTATGACGTAACTTTGGTGAAGATGAAATAGACCAGTAATTTATACACACCACAGGCAGCAATTTTGTGAGCATAAACAACATTCAGCCTAACAGTTAACCGGAATTAGCGGCAAACCCTTGCGTTTTGCTTATGTCACTAGTTACCCCTCCACACCAGTACAGCTGGAATGGTACAGAGGAGACTGGCGTGGCAGCCTCCACGTTACTTTGACCATCAGCTGCTGCGTTTCTAGGTATACTACAAGCCAACAATGCCATATAATTTAGGCTTAGGGCCTGGAGGTTGCAATAAGCTGAAGAGCGGAGATAAGTCTTTTACTAGGCCCCCTTTCCCCTAAGCTCCAAAGTGGCTGCATAGAGCACGGCAGTCTTAGTTCAAACAAAGATGCCTTGGGTTTGAATAAATGACAGGTACACTTTAATGGGAAAGGCATCAGTACATGTACATGTGTACACAGAAGCATAGATATAAAGGGTCTGTAACATGGATGTGGGCAATAAGTTGGGACAGCTGTTGCAAGGAAAAAAACTTGTACCAAAAAATCCAGCATGTCACAAACCACACGCAGCAGGTGAGCATGAAATAAACTGCCTTTTTGGAAATCTGCCATGTTGTTCACTGAAAGACAGGGATGCAGAAAATTGAAAGCACTCACCCATAAACACACACACACGGCACTTGGCAGCATATGACAAAGGGGTAGTAGCACCTCTGCCCCTACTTACTAATGATAGTGTACAGTTGGGAGTGCAAAGCCTGCGTCAAATCTATAATCTGGGGGAGCATTGGAGTGATAGAGGCTGTCCTTATAGAAATATGATTGTAAATTAAAGCCCCTAAAGGCTATATGTGATTTGATATGTCACTGTGATTAACTGTGCGTGTCATCTACTATGTACAGGAGGGTTATATACATTAGTGTAAAGCATCTGCTGTGTACAAATGTTCTTCTCACCGAGTAGTGTACGGTGTATCTGCTGTGTAATAGTGATCTGTCTATATATAGTATCTTGTGTATAAGTGACCCATTCTATTGTACTATATTTTGTATTATAAAGACTGAACTTACATAATGAAAGGATAAATTGTGTATATTAAAACATAATTTGGTCCTAAATGAGAATCTGGGGTTTTCCTTGGTGCTTGATCTTGGCTCCATGATTGGTGTTTGATGTAAGTTTGGGTTGATTTCTAGCCCTGTGACCTCACCCATATCAGACATGCCAGTTACACTCTTTTAATCCCATTACAGTGCAATGTAACAAGAGTCCTTCTGGTTAGATAACCCTATTGACTCCACTCTTCCCACGGGTTGAAAGGAGCAGATTTGTCCCCAGAAGAGTTAAAAAAGAAGCAGTTTCCGTTTCATCTCATTTCTCCTCCACAGTGGCAACTTCACAAACTCTTCTAAAGGCATACCAAAAAGACGCTGAAATTCTTCAGGGGAGAGATGTCGCTGGAGGAAAAAAGCATGAAAAACACTTTAAGGAATGGTGAGTAGCCTGTCCAAAATACTTTACAATATGCCTAGATAAATTCCACAGATACCTGAGGTTCTGCCCCAACCCTATTTCTCAGTCTGCCATGCCAGTTCACTTAATTGACAGTGTCAAATATTGGCTACTATTAGGCATTAATCACGTAGTATCGCATTTTAGTTGTGAGGAACCCATGTCCGCTGTCATTGCTTCCTCTGTCCAGAACCAGCAATATCCAAGACTCTTTAGCCCACCCAGTCACCAGCCACAACACAGTGTAGAGTAGCAAATAACAAACTCATTTATTATCACACATGGATACAATAGATAAAATAACTCAAAGACTCTTTCCCCCCACCCTCGGAAAACAGGCAGGTTAAACTGTCCAATGAAAATAGACACAGGTCAGGTGTGTTCAAACTTCTCATCAGTAAACAGTCTTATCAGCAGGGGAGCTGCTGGAGAAATCCCCATCCCTCTTTCCTCACAGCAAACACACTTACACATCCCATAATAGTTGAGGCAGACAGCCACAATAGAATACAGTCACACCCCAAACGATCACAGCAAATAGTCCACAACAGCATGAGACAACACACAGTGGGGCAGATCCACAAATAAAGTATGCCGGCGTATCTATTGATACGCCAGCGTACTTTCAAAATTCCCGTGTCGTATCTTTGTTTTGAATCCTCAAAACAAGATACGACGGCATCTGGGTTAGATCCGACAGGCGTATGTCTTCGTACGCCTTCGGATCTTAGATGCAATTTTCCGACGTCCGCTGGGTGGCGTTTCCGTCGTATTCAGCGTCGAGTATGCAAATTAGCTATTTCCGACGATCCACGTACGAGCGGGCGTCGCATTCTTTTACGTCGTTTCCGTTCGGCTTTTTCCGGCATATAGTTAAAGCTGCTATCTGGTGGCGTACTCAATGTTAAGTATGGCCGTCGTTCCCGCGTCAAATTTTAAATTTTTTATTTTGTTTGCGTAAGTCGTCCGTGAATGGGGCTGGACGCCATTTACGTTCACGTCAAAACCAATGACGTCCTTGCGACGTCATTTGGAGCAATGCACCCTGGGAGTTTTGACGGACGGGGCATGCGCAGTTCGTTCGGCGCGGGGACGCGCTTCATTTAAATGAAACACGCCCCCTACTCGCCGCATTTGAATTCCGCGCCCTTACGCCGCTAGAGATACACTACGCTGCCGTAACTTATGGCGCAAATTCTTTAAGGATTCAAACCAAAGCCTGGTAAGTTACGGCGGCGTAGCGTATCTCAGATACGCTGCGCGGGTGCAGATCTTTGTGGATCTGCCCCAATATATACATATATACAACATTGAGTCTGACTAGCACAGATCATAGTGGGGTTCTCATTCACCCAGGGTGATGTACACATAAGAGGGCCCGGGGAAGCTGGACACAGAGTTTCCAGAGCTCTCCAAGGTAAGCTGAGTTGCACAAACCCCCCACCCAAAGTGACCCCTGTCACACATACAACCACTGCATCCCTTAGTTTGGCACTTATATTCATGTGGAGTGTTCACCCAATATAATGACAAAAAGCGATAGAGAATTTATATGGAGATGATAGTCACCGCTCCAATTAGGTATGTGGATGAATCCATATCCTCTCAGAGAAACCCAGGTGCCGGCAATGCACGAAGCAATTGTAGAAAGAAATGTTTGGACAGCCGCACTCTGGAAAAACTTCTCGGTTGCCTTTTATTGGTAAAAGTATTCAAACACCACACATCACAGCAAAGACAGGGGCATACAGCTGACGTTTCGCATAGCTATGAGTAAGCACTGATTGATAGTGCGAAACGTCAGCTGTATGCCCCTGTCTTTGCTGTGATGTGTGGTGTTTGAATACTTTTACCAATAAAAGGCAACCGAGAAGGTTTTTCCAGAGTGCGGCTGTCCGAACATTTCTTTCTACAAGAGAATCTATATGCACACTCAAAATATTTTGCATAAAACTTTTTTAGTTTAAAAGAGAGTTTGCAGAGGTAAAAGATGGGCCAGCCCCCACAACATAACGAGTTGATGAAGCTTTATATTCTTCTTTCTCACCTCCAGTTGAGTCCTGTCTACACCAGGGGGCAGTTTTTGACGTCCTCTGTTTGCTATCATCAGTGTCTCATATGGGAGTACCTGGGGAAAGAACATTTCAATACACTTGAAAGACAAAATGTGATATAAAAAAATGGCTAGATCAGAACTGTCCAACTGGTGGTCGCGGGACCTTCTTTTGTCAGGCATCTGCAACCTTGCGCTGTACAGGACCGAACTATTACACTGACAGGTCAGTTTTGTAAATTGCACAAAGAGATTCACTCTTCCTGTGTAATCATTGGAGCTCTTCTGCCAGTGATGGCTACCTGATCTGAATCAGAGTTCCGATGAGAAGCTTTCCCTGTGTAAACTACAGGACTGAGCCATGGGCATCTGCTCCATAGGGCAAGGGGGGGCAATTGACCCCCCCTGGAAAATCGAGAAGGTGTTGAAGAGTCTAGCGGCCGCGGGCTGTCTGAGCGGTCTCGGCCCGGATGTCACACAGGCACAGCGAGCACAGCGAGCAGAGTGAAGCCGCCTCCCCCTCCGGTGTTTATGTGTACACAGGGGGAGGGAACATGATGTGCCTGTGTCATGCTGATGGCTGATCTGAGGTACTGAATGGGATGGGGTAGGGGGGTCCATCTGTGCTGAATGGAGGGGTCTGTGTGGAATGGGGGGGTCTGTGCTGAAGGGGGGTCATCTATGCAAAATGGAGGGGTCTGTGCAGAATGGGGCGGTCTGTGCTGAAGGGGGTCCATCTGTGCTGAATGGAGGGGTCAGTGCTGAAGGGGGGTCTGTACATTCTCTAGGCTATATTTATATGGGCATGGAGTGAAGCTGAATTATCTCAAGAGCTATTTCACACTGCCAGCTGACCGCGTTATTGGTAAAGCGCCACTAAAAAGCAGCGTTTTACCATCGTTTTAGCTGCGCTATTCGGCCACTAGCGGGTTAAATGCGACTGTGTATCACCGCTGCCAAAGCGCCCCCCTCTGAAAAAAATTCAGCGGACGCCCATGGACTGAGCTGTCAGCTTAGTCCTGCTCAACATTAATTTGTAAATGGAAACTACTGCTGTAGCTTTCATTCATAAAATTACAAATTATTATTAGCGCCACACTATTTGATTTATTTGTGCACTAATTTGGTATTGCAGATTTTGGTGTAGGCTGCTTTTATGTGTTAAAATCTTCCATAGCACAGAATTATTTTTGTTTTTACCAATTAATATTTGCCTTACTAGGCCCTTACTATTTAGTTTTAATTTAAATTTGCATTAATTTGTTTTGTAGCACCAAATGTAAAAAATGCTTTGTACCACAAACATCATTCTAGTATTTTAAGAAAGGGAAAATTGCAGCTAATTCTATTTTATGAAGTCTAAAATTTGTAGATGATTTTTTTTGGTAGCCCTGTTTAGTTTTTATCACCTCCTCTAAGATTGTTGTCTGGCCTCTTCTACATATATACACTGTAAACTCATAATTCATGTTCAGGTACACACCTTTTGCTCCAGCATGCTGGGTAGAGAGTTTCCTCTGTCCATTCTGGACCTTAGTCCTTCTCCATTCTGTGGGATACAAAAATATGTCTAGCAGTTGTGATTCCTGGTGTTCACCTCCCAGTCTCTTCTGTTAAACCCTTCTATGTGGATGCTTACCTGGAATCCTGCGAAAACAGAAAAATCATAAGAGTAAAATTTCTATTAGATTAATTGTTTTACAGAACTCTTATGTCCAAAGACAATTAGAAGTCAGTGGTGGATCAATATTGTAGTTTGGGAAAGGGATAACAACGCCAGTCCTTAACAAACATACAGGCCAAATTTTTGAGACAAAAATTAGCTATGAAAACAATGCTTTAGGCAAAGAGAAATTCAAAACAGATATTTCAAAATGTGGTTGGCAAGCTGGGTGCCCTGCCAACTTGTTATATTTTCTACAGAAGTTTGTTGCTCCACCATTCGTAATTGTTGGTTTGTTCTACCTAAGGCCCCGTACACACGAGAGGATATCCGCTGGAAACGGTCCGCCGGACCGTTTCCAGCGGATAAATCCTCTGGCGGATTTGGATCTGATGGCTGTACTAACCATCAGATCGAAATCCGCGTGGAATACATCCGCGGTGACGTGTCGCGCCGTCGCCGCGACGATGACGCGGCGACGTGCGCGACGCTGGAAGGTAAGTACTTCCACGCATGCGTCGAATCATTACGACGCATGCGAGGAAGGGGAGCGGACAGATTGATCCGGTGAGTCTGTACAGACGACCGGATCAATCCGCTGGACACGATTCAAGCGGATAGATTTCTTAGCATGCTAAGAAATTTTTATCTGCTTGAAATCGATCGGCCGGATGAATCTCCGCTAGGCCGTACAGACGACCGGATTTGTCCGCTGGAACTGATCCGTGGATCAATCCCAGCGAATAGATCCGGTCGTGTGTACGAGGCCTTATGGATACTCTGCCAAGAAAAGTGTGACACCATAATATGCAGTTGGAGTAACTGCAGATTCTGGTGTGGAAGATTTGGGTCTGCTGTCCTCAGGAGATATAGGAATTCAGCATGTAACCTAGCTTGCAGTTCAAAGTGCCTTGAAAAAGTATTTATACCCCTTGAAATTTTCCAATTTTTTTCATGTATTTTAGTGGGATTTTATGTGATAGACCAACACAGTACAAATAAATATGTGAAAAGTGTGGCGTGCATTTGTATTCAGCTCCCCTTTGTAGAACCACCTTTTGCTGCAATTACAGCTTCAAGTCTTTTTGGGTATGTCTCTACCAGCTTTACACATCTAGAGAGTTCTTCTTTGCATCTGTGAACAGCAATTTTCAAGTCTTGCCACAGATTCTCAATTGGATTTAGGTCTGGACTTTGACTCGGCTATTCTAACACATGAATATGTTTTGCTTCAAACCATTCCATTGTAGCTCTGGCTATATGTTTAAGGTCGTTGTCCTGCTGGAAGGTAAACCTCTGCCTCAAGTCTTTTGCAGACTCTAATGTCTTGTACACATGATTGGAATTTCCGATGAAAAAAGTAAGACGACACTTTTTCATCGGATGTTCCGACCGTGTGTGTGCCCCATCTGAGTTTTTCCTTCGGAAATTCCGACGGTCTTAGAAAGAGAACATTTTCTCTTTTTTTCTGGAAATTCCGTTTGTCTGTATGGAACTCCGACAGAGAAAAAAACACGCATGCTCAGAATCAAGTCGAAGCTTGCTCAGAAGCATTGAATTTCATTTTTCTCGGCTCGTCGTAGTGTTGTACGTCACTGCGTTCTTGACGGTCGGAATTTGGTGTGACCGTGTATATGCAAGACAGCTTGAACAGAATTCTATCGGAAAAATCCGTCTGAGTTTATCCCGATGGAAATTCTGATCGTGTGTACAAGGCATAACAGGTTTTCTTCTAAGATTGCCCTGTATTTGACTCCATATATCTTGCCAATAACTCTGACCAGCTTCCCTGTCCCTGCTGCTGTGTTGCAAAAAATGGCCTGGTCATTGAGCAGCCAAATCTTTTTGAGCTGATGTGATTAAATTACTAAAATTCTTAAAGAAGAACTGAACTTTGGAAACTCCTCCCAAAATAGAACCAGAAGAGATCAAAGGGCTAGTCACTGGCATTGATTGTTGTCTTTCTGCAGCTGATCTTTCCCTGTACTGATTTTCCATGCCTTGTTTTGCATGGAGGTGGCCATCTTGGTCAAGGCAGGACTTTTGCTTCCTCATGTCAGAGCCTCCAGCAAGAACAACAGTGAGCAGCACAGTAAACCTCTTTCCAAATTTCATGAGACAATCTGTCCGAGGCAGAAAAGCCTTATGCCGCGTACACACGATCGGGCTTTTGCCCGGCCAAAAGCACATCGGAATTCCAAGGGAATTCCACCGGAGTAAGATAGAACATGTTCTATATATAAACTCCAATGGAATTCATCAGAATTTCGGATGGAATTTTTCCGATGGGGCATACACAGGGTCGGAATTTCCTATGGAAAAAGTCTGTCTGACTTTTCCCATCAGAAATTCTGATTGTGTGTGCAGGGCTTTAGATCTCACACTACAGATACATAGCTATGAGGCTGAAGGAATTGCTGGTTTTCAAAAGGAATTCCAGACAAAAGGTACAACTTTCAGGATAGTGATTAGACACAATTAATATTTCAAAATTTTTACAAGAGTGACAGAAAAAGACCAAATAGTCCATCAAGTATGTCCCTTTTTGAGTTTTTTCTTCAACGTCCAAAGCATGAACCACTATTTTGGTAAAATAAAATGTTCTAAGGATCATTTCAAATTTTCTCTCGCTAGTTTGAGGTAATATCTTCATGTAGTTAATCTAAAGGCCCATAAACACAATGGGACTTTCCAACAACAACGGTCTAACGGACGTGTTTTATCGGACAGTCCGACTGTCTGTATGCTCCATCGGACAATTGTTGTCGGAATTTCCACAGACAAATGCTCTCAAACTTTCCGATAACAATTATGTTACATCGGATCATCTGATCGTGTGTATACAAGTCCATTGGACTAAAATCCAAAGTACTAACACGCATGCTCAGAACCAATGCTAAACATCAGACAACAATAGTAGAAGTTGCCCAAAGGGTGACAGTAAACAGCTGAAAAACCAAGTGTTTTGGTGAATGTTGGCTGAAAAAGTTCTGCCGTGTGTATGCATACCAAGTTCACGGCCAACGCCCCTTCGGACAAAAATCCACAAAAATGTCCGATGGAGGTCCGATCGTGTGTATGAGGCTTTAGTTTTGTAAGGAAAATACTCTCCTCCTAAACCTTATTCACACTCTTAATGTATTCATAGGTTTCACTCATGCCCCCCTCTTTCCCTTCTTTCCTCAAGACTGTAAGTATTAGTTCCCCTGATATGTTTTATACTTATGCCGCGTACACACGACTGTTTTTAATGTCCTAGAAAAAATGTTTTCTCAACGTGATTCTTGTCAAGCCTGCCTTGCATACACAGGATCGTGAAAAAAAATGCTCTAGAAGAGTGCGGTCACGTACAACACGTACGACGGCACTATAAAGGGGAAGTTCCATTCAGATGGTGCCACCCTTTGGGCTGCTTTTGCTGATTTTGTGTTAGTAAAAGTTTGGTGAGAGACGATTCGCGCTTTTCAGTCTTCATGCTTTTCAGTCTGTTACAGCGTGACAAATGTGCTATCTCCATTACACACGCTAGTTTTACCAGAACAAGTGCTCCCGTCTCATAACTTGCTTCTGAGCATGCGCGTTTTTTCCCCGTCCTTAAACCCTACACACGACCGTTTTTTCACGACGTGAAAAACAGACAAGAAAAATTAGAGCATGTTCTAAATTTTTAATGGCCATTTTTCACGTCGAGAAAAATGCTCTGGAGCCTACACATGGTCGTTTTTAATGACCAATTAAAAAAATGGCATTTTTCTCGTCATGAAAAACGGTTGTGTGTATGCGGCTTTAGGCAGTTCATAATTTCTGTTGTCTGTCTCTGGACTCACTCTGTCTTATCAATATATTTTTGTAAAGCCTCGTTCACACGATCAGACTTCCATCAGACAAATCTGAGGATTTTGGTCCGAAGAGCGTTGGCCGTGAACTTGTTCTGTATACAGACAGCACAACATTTTCAGCCAACAAAACCTAAATATGTGTTTTTTCTGCTCTTTAGCGCCACCCTTTGAGAAACTTCTGCTAATGTTGTGTTAATGTTTAACATTGGTTCAGAGCATGTGTGTTTGTACTTTGGATTTTAGTTGGACGGATTTGTGTACACACGATCGGATAATTTGACGTAACAGATTTATTGCCAGACAGTTGGTGAGCGTGAGCATCCAACATTTGTTGTTGTTAATTCCGCCAACAATTGTCTGATGGAGCATACACCCGGTCTAATTATCCGACACAGCACATCCATCAGACAATTATTGTCGTAAAATTGGATCGTTTGTACAGGCCTTAAGTGAGGTCTTCAGAAATGGACACCGTATTCTATATGTGATCTAACTAAAGAAATTGGGACGTCCTTCCTCCTGCTGGTACTCTCTCCAACTACAGAGGTTACCTTTTACATTTGTAATGATGGAAAATGTTTTCTGCACTTGAACAAAATGCTCATCCAGAAATATATAGATATATAAGTTTATCCGCCATGCTGGTCTTATCTAACCTGTTAAGCTATTTAGCATGCATCCCTGCTCACCTGTGCACACTCTCTGTGGGTCAGGAGCATAGAACTCTGCAGATAGAAGCTGGAAAAGAGAAAATAATTACTTATCCTGCTTATAAATAAAATCTTACAAATTTGTTATAAGTGAAATGTGCCCCATGGACCACATGTAAGATTTTCTTAATTTGGACTCACCCTTGTTAAGCTACTTCGTCCATAGCCAGAATGTATAGCTGTGAAAAGAGATGTTGAACATCTATAAGCCTGATACAAATATCTAATCTTTGTGATGTGCAATAAACCAGTAATGGGAAAGAACAAATAAATCATGCACTATGTTGTCAAAACCAAATCAATTAAGCTATTTGGCCAATTCAGCACGGACCAGCCGTATTTCGATCCAAGTATGAGCTAGTTGCTTTTACCTGAGTCGATCTGTCAATCAACTTCTGAACAACCAGCCAGTTGTTTTTTTTCTGAATGATCAGTGCTGCCAGTTATGGCTGGGAAGGCTCCCCACCAGCAGAATACAATAGCTCAGTGGGAAGAATCTACTCATTTTTATCCTCGGCTTTCCCCACATGCTTCACAGCAGTGACATAGCTCTCTTCAGTGTCCTACCAACACAGGGTGGAATGTGGGAGGCACATCCATCTAGAGCTGACATCGGAGGCAGGACAGCTCTGGAAGGAGGGTGAAAGCTGCACAACTTTTCCTGGTAACCAGCTGCTAGCAACCAATCACCTGCTGGTTAACTTGAAAAGTTAACTTGGCAGCTCCTGCCCTCCATCCGGAGTTGTCCTGGCTCCAATGTCAACTCCAGACTGATGTGCCTCCTACCGTCTACCTGGAATGGTCCTGCCTCCGCATTTGGCTTGATGAGGATGACGGCGGCTGAGCGGAAGACCTGGCTCCTAAATGGTGGAACTGCGGCCAGTCCAGATGGGACCGTGACTCAGGCCGGATCCAGACCGCGGTCTGCCATTTAGTGATGTCTGGTCTACTATAAGGATAAGAGAACTAAGGGTTTCCCAAACCAGTTATAATAAAGGCATGCTGTGAATAATAACTGTCACAGCTACGTTACGGTTAAACTGCCAATCCATCAAATGGTTGGTGTCCTAACTGATCACATTTGCAGCACCATGGCAACTAGAGGTCAAAAAGAGTCTAAGATGAAAGCGTCCTTGGCTGTAAAGGATGGGAGGTTTTAGTTCAGCTTTGAAGGCAAGAATCCTGTTAAAGGCAACTAAAATTTTTGGCAATGTAATCTTCAGAAAAGGTGGAATAAATGAAAAATCTGTTCCATGCCTTTCCCTACAAAATGCGCGCTACTGTTGGATAATCACTAATATGTTGGCTTTCATATTATATGTTATTTGTAGACTATGGACTGAGGTGAGATTGTGAAGGAGCAAGGTCTATAATGCATAGTGCCATGTTGCCAATAGAGAAGTAGGTCAATTATTATACATCTTTGTTGTATTAAATACAGCATGTTAGATTTATTAGGTAGCTGGAGACACGAAGAAGAAATTACTTACGTGTGTAGATTGGTGTCCTGTCAGGCAGGGAGCGGGTTTTTCTTTTTGGAGTACCCCCTTTCATCATTTCCTCTTTTAGAATGAGTTTCCCTAGATTAGATTGGATCTGTATGTGAAAGATAATAAGTGTGAAGGCTATAAAACATAAATGAAGGACAACCTTAAAGGACACTATTTACTTGTGGGCGTAACGTAGTTCTGTACCTAGGGCATCCACCAATCACACAAGTAACCTATTGGTATTACTTTTTTTCATTCTGGCTCCATGTGATTGTGATACATATCTCTAATGTAAAAACTAAGGGACAGATCAACAGAGCAAGTACGCCGGCGTATCTACTGATACGCTGGCGTACTTTCAAATTTCCCGCGTCGTATCTTTAGTTTGAATCCTCAAACCAAGATACGACGGCATCTGGGTAAGATCCGACAGGCGTACGGCTTCGTACGCCTTCGGATCTTAGGCCCCATACACACGGGAGTATTTATCCGCGGATACACACCATAGGATCTATCCGCTGAAACCCATTTGCTGGGATTTATCTGCGGATGGATTCTATGGTGTGTATGGGGCCTAAGATGCAATACTTCGGCGCCCGCTGGATGGAGTTCAATTTGTTTTCCGCGTCGGGTATGCAAATTAGCGATTTACGATGATCCACAAACGTATGCGCGGCCATCGCATTTTCTAACATCGTCTGTAGTCGGCTTTTTCCGGCGTATAGTTAAAGCTGGTATTTTGCTGCGTATAGATAGACTTGCCATATTAAGTATGGCCATCGTTCCCGCGTCGAAATTTGAATTTTTTTTTTTTTGCGTAAGTCGTCCGTGAATAGGGATGGACGTAACTCACGTCTAAGTTAAAAGCGACGTCATTTAGCGCAATGCACGGCGGGAAATTTCGGGACGACGCATGCGCAGTTCATTCGGCGCGGGGACGCGCTTCATTTAAATGAATCACGCCCCATAATCGCTGATTTGAATTCCGCCACCAGAAATACACTACGCCGCCGTAACTTACTGCGCAAAATCGTTGAGGATTCGAAATTCCGCCAGGTAAGGTACGGCGGCGTAGCGTATCTCTGATACGCTGCACGGATGTAATTCTCTCTGGATCTGGCCCTAAGCTGTTAATACCAGTGGTAAGGATTAGAAAAATCTTCTTTGTCATGAAAACTTGCCCCTTTCCAGTCATTCCTGTGAAGACTCAAAAGAAAAGAAGATGCCAATGTGCCTTTCTTTACTTTGACTGCAAAAACCACACAGCCTGGGTGCAGATGATAAGGTTGTTGGCTTTATATCAAGGTATCTTATTTTACCTTTGCCTAGGACAGCATAACCCCTAAACACGGGCCTTCTTACAATGATAATGTAAATGGTAGCATATATTTTTTTATCTTTACTCTACGATGACGGCCACCTTGTTTATCTCCCTTATCTGTCGATGACTCAGTTCTTTCACATCTTCACTTTCTTCACTTTCCTCCTCCCCGCGTCGAGACTCCCTGCGAAATCGTCTCTCTGACTCTGCAGTGTTAAAAAGGTTCTTAGTCACCACCTTGGCATGGGGCATGATGCATCGTTACTCAAACATATAGCTGAGAAACACTCTTACCTACAACGGCCAAAGAAGGAGGACATGGCCAATAATCTGTCTCAATTTTTGCCAGCTGGTTTGGATCAGGAGGTTTTGCAGCTGGAAATTTGGAAGATTCAACTATGGGGTCATCAGATAGCCTATGGGAGAGTGCTGACTCTGGAGGGCAATAAAATATTGGTTTTCAGATGGTGTTCATAGAGACAACAGCACCTTATGTGACTGACAAATACAACAAGCCCCCAAAATGTCAGGTGCTTAAAGGACTTTGAGTTAAAGCAGTATGGCGGTATGCATTTTTCATACCTCTCTGTTTGTAGATTGGAGGTTTTTTGTACAAGTTAGGCTCTTTCTTGTTAATTTCTGTAAAGAACAAACAGAATAAATAATACATAAATATATATTTAAGTTAATATAGATATTAAGCGCGGAACTAAACTGCTTGAATTATTTTTTTTTTTTTTTTTTTTTTACCACCTCAGCTTTTGTCATATTCTAGAGACCAGCTCATAATTTGATGCTTCTTACGTCTCTGATTGCAGTTTGCATCATATGTGGTTTTTTTTTTTTTTTTTTTTTATTTTTTTTTATGTATACATATGAAGAAAAAAAAAATTGTATATGTCGCCTTCCCACTAGGGTACTAAGAGCTTATCCACACTCCTTTATATTCTTCACCCAGCAAGGGTGGCTGAGACATGCTTTCTCGTAATACATTCACCCCCCGGCCCCCCCTCAAACCCCCCCCCCACCCGCCCCGTGGCTCCCAGAGGTCTAATGCTTATCCAAGGAAAGGCAAAATATAGAGATTCACCAAAATAAATAAAATTTTGCAAATAGCGGTCAGGGAATCAAACTTGAACCGGGACAGCATATAAGTACTGTGTTATCCGGAATATATAAATTAAGGGCCTCTTAATCTCTCTGCATAGCTCCATGTTTTTTTGTATTCCTTCCACTTTTCCCATTTGGCCTTAATGTCACTATTTGTCTCCAAGAGGCTGTCCTTTAGCTCTTCTAACCTATAGGTTTCCTCCACTGCGTCCACCCAGTTCCACAAATGTGGGCTTTCCATCTCGTGCCACCTTTTTGGGATCAATCTCTTGGCTGCGTTCAGAAGGTGAGGAATTAGAGATTGCTTGTATTTCTTTATACCCTCTTGACACCCATGGAAGAGCACTACCCAAGGGTCTTTCTTTAACTCCTTGCCTGTGATCTCCTTTATTTGCTTTAAGATTGTGTCCCAGAAAATTTGTATTTTAGGGCATGTCCACCATAAATGGGCCATAGTTCCCCTTTCAGGGCATCCACGCCAGCACTCCACGGGCTGGGCGGCATTGATTTTGTTAGCTTTATCGGGTGTGATATACCACCCTGAAATGCACTTATAGTTTGCCTCGGCAGTTTGTATGTCTATTGCTGAGGAATGTACTAGTTGCATAGTCCTCTGAAAAGTGTTAGTCCCTCTCGTGATTTTTAACTCCTTTTCCCATTTTTCCAGAAACGGTGCCTCCCCCCGTGACCCTATCTTAACCAATATCCCATATAATTTCGTGATCGTGCCCTTAGAAATCTTAGATTTACATATTTTCTCCAATTGTGTCAGCTCCGCCACCGTCCGCAGAGGGCAGGGGAGGCTTCGTGTAAAGTGAGACAGCTGGGAGTAATGCCACCTATCAAGATCCCAAAAATCTGTTCTAGACTTGAGATCCTCATAGGTCATCACCTCCCCGTCTTTTATAATATCGCCTAAGTGAACCGTGTCCTTTCTAATCCAGTTCCCTCCTATTTTTATTTCCCCGGGTGCAAAATAAGCGTTTTCTTTCAAATTCATTAGTGGAGAATTGAATTTCCTTTCAAGTAGTGACTGGGTCCTATCCCACATACGTAAAGTGTCCCGTGTTATGTCAAATGCTTTGTGATCCAGTGCTCTGTATTGTGCAGGAATCCAGATAGAGTTGCCCAGTTGTGTGTTAGCTTGTGCGTTTTCAATTTGCACCCATCTTTTTTCTTTCCTATCACGCGCCCATTCCACCGCTCGAGACAAAACCGCCGCCTTATGATAGCTTTTTATGTCCGGCAGTGCCAGCCCTCCCTGAAGCTTACCCTGTTTTAGGATAGATAGAGAAATTCTGTGCTTTTTCTTTTTCCATACATAGTTTAATAAGAGGGAATTAAGAATTCTCAAAAATTGCTGAGGCAGGGCAATTGGAATTAGGAGAAATTTATATAGTATTTTTGGAACTATGACCATCTTCAGCATATTTATGCGTCCGATCCATGATATAGGTTTATTTTCCGTTCTTTTTAATTCATTTTTAATCTCGTTTAGTAGTGGTACATAATTTATTTTATATATCTTCTGAACTGTATTAGCAAGTTTAATACCGAGGTATTTTAATTCTTTTTTCCATGGATAAATACAAATTGCTTTGACACAAGCTTCTTCGCTTTTACTTAAGTTTATATTTAAGATTTCAGATTTTGTGGCATTAACTTTAAAGTTGGAGATATCGCCATATTGTTGTAATATCATAGAGAGCTTGGGGATAGATTTAACCGGATTGGTTAAATAAAATAAAATATCGTCGGCGAAAGCCGAGAGCTTATGTTCCTCCTCTTTTATTCTAACCCCATTGATTTCTGGGTCGTTTCGAATGGTGGCCAGGAGGGGCTCCAAAGACAAAATAAACAAAAGAGGGGACAAAGGGCAACCCTGTCTTGTCCCGTTTTTCATCTCGAAGGAATCTGATAGCGAGCCATTTATTTTAATTTTGGCAGAGGGATGGTAATATAGTGTGTTGATCCAGCGGATCATCCTGTTCCCTATTCCCATAGCTGTAAGGGTCTCCATCATAAGCCCCCAGTCTACCCTATCGAATGCTTTTTCAGCATCAACTGACAGGAATAGACCTGGGGGTGCATTCTGCCTTATATTCTGAAGCAGGAGAATCGCTCTTATACTATTGTCTTTGCCCTCTCTGTTGGGGATAAAACCTACCTGATCGGGGTGCACCAAGAAGTGCATCACCCCTTTCAGGCGTTCTGCAAGGATTTTAGCAAAGAGCTTAGTGTCTGCATTGAGCAACGAGATCGGTCTATATCCCGAACAGAGCGAGCTATCTTTCCCCTCCTTCAGGATTATTGCCACTGTGGCCGCTATTGCTTCCCTACTGGCTTCGAATTCGGACCCTAGACCATTAAAATACTTACACATCCTCGGTATTAAGATGTTACTAAATCTCTTATAGTATAGGGCCGAAAATCCGTCCGGGCCGGGGCTTTTCCCGCACGTCGTGTTTTTTAGAGCAATTTTAATTTCTTCTTCAGTTATTGGAAGGCACATATTTAAACTTTCTACCCTCTCCAGTCTGGGAAGGCCCGCTTTCTGCAAAAAATCATGAATTTTATCCTCTTTTTCTCCACCCTGCCACCCTAACTGTTTTATTGTGTATAATTCCTCATAGTAGTTTTTAAAGGTATCTGCAATTTCTCTAGTTGTATGTACCAATTTCCCATCTTTCCTTTTAATTTTTTCAATATAATTTCTGGTTTTCTTTTTTTGGGCCATTTTGGCTAAGTGCTTACTGGGTTTGTTACCCCATAGATACCTCTCTCTGGCAATGCAGTTCAGTTTGTTCCTTGCTTCCTGTTCCATAATCTCCTTGAGCGCATCTCTTTTCACAATTAGATTATGGTAATTCTCTTTGTGCGCGTGCTCCTTGTGTTTACGTTCTAATATCACTATCTCTTTGATCAGGGCATCAGATTTACATTTTCTCTCTTTTTTTTCCCTGGCGCCCTCAGCGATTAGTATCCCTCTAATGTATGCTTTGTGTGTCTCCCACAGGGTTGCGCTTGAAATCCCTTCAGTGTCATTGAAAAGGAAGAATTGTTTTAGTTCCGCCTCCACCCTACTTGCCCTTTCTTCGTCGCGAATCAGACTATCATTAAGGTGCCATACCGGCCGTTGGCTCTTTTGTATGGAGAGTTTAATTTTCATGGTTACTGGCGCATGGTCTGAGACAGTCATAATTCCAATGTCTGTCTCAGTGATCAAGTCAAGCAGCCTGTGATCTACCAAAATGTAGTCTATTCTAGTGTACGTTCCGTGGGGAGGGGAAAAGAACGTGTAATCCTTTGTATTTGGATGGAATATCCTCCAAGCATCCACTAATTGGCTGTCATGGATCTTGTGCTTAATTTTTTGTAACTGCACGTTTATTGTCTCCCTCCCCCGGGACGTACTATCTTCTTTCAGATTCATGGCGAAATTAAGATCCCCCATCATGATAGTGTACCCCTCTGCGAAATTTTTCAATTTGCCCAGGATTCTACTTAAAAAATGGGTTGGATGTACATTCGGGGCATAGATGTTTGCCAGAGTGTAGGCGGTATCACCAAGTCTTCCTTTTAAGAATAGAAATCTCCCTTCCGGGTCTGTCAACCTAGCCTCCAAAATAAACGCAGTCTCTTTTGCGAAACCAATTGCTACGCCCCTAGAGCGCTTAGAGATGGAATCACTGTAGAACCAGGAAGGAAACCTAGGTGAATATAACCTTACGTTTGAATTTATCGACAGGTGAGATTCCTGGAGAAAAACTATGTCCGCTCTGTATGATTCAATCTCTGCTAACACCTTCAATCTTTTAATAGGGGAGTTCAATCCCTTCACATTGTAAGATAAAAATTTTATTTCTGTCATTCCCTACCAGTGTAACCTTTCCCTATATTTTCCAAAAGATCTACTGGGAGCCACTTTCCCTGTCTCTCCTCCCCTCCCCCCCCCTCCCCTCTCCCCTCCCCAACCCTCCCCTCTCCCCTCCCCCCCCTGCCCAGGCCTAAACATGGCCCCCTTTTCTGAGAGAGGGGAGTGCCCTCTCCCCTTCCTGAACCCCCGCCCCACCCACCTCCCTCCCCCCCCCGCCCAGGCCTAGACATCGCCTCTGAACCGTAGGGATCCTCAATCTCCCCTACCCGTCGGTTCTCGTGGATGAGGTGGGGCCTCCCAATGCCCCGCCCTCCCATATTACCCCTCAGGATACTCTTCTGGGGGTTGATCTTATATGGGTAGGGTTATGGACCTGCCCTCCTTACTCCCCTTTCCAATCCCACCCTCCCCCTCCCGTCCCCCCCAGTCGCCCTAAGTCGAACCTCCCCAAACCACTGAAGGTGGCAATCTGTGTCATGTAACTATTCGACCCAGCCGGGAATCTCCAGCACGGGCATATCCAGTTTGCGACAAAACCCCACCAAATCCTCAGGAAATATCAACTTTGCTGAGACCCCCTCTTTGTGGCCTATCAGACATGCCGGGAACCCCCATTGATATTTAATATTAAGCTGGCGCATCTGTTCCAGAAGAGGTTTAAGGTACCTTCTTCTGGCCAGGGTCTCCCAGGCTAGGTCCGTGAAAATCTGGATATCAGTCCCGTCATAGCATAGGGGGGGCTTTCTTCTCAATTTTGACCAGATCTCATCTTTGTCTTCGAAATATCTAAACCTCACGATAATGTCCCTGGGCCATTTGCCTCCTCCCTCTCTCATCTTTCCTACACGGTGTACCCGTTCTATTTTGAGGGGGCCCTCCGTGCCATTATTTAGGAGGGGGAGAAACAGGTCGTTGAGGATTTTTCTCAAGTCTTCACCTTTCTCCTCCTTGATGGATCGTATTCTTAAATTTTGTCTTCTGTTCCGGTTTTCTTGGTCCTCTAAGCGGTATTGCAGCCACCTCTGGTTTTGTTTCATAATCTGATGTTGGTTTTTTAATTCATTTAATTCTAGATCATGTTTATCCATTTTTTTTTTCCACTTCCTCAACCCGTTCCAACATATGAAATAGGTCCTTTCTTAATGTACTGATTTCATCTCTTATCGCGTTTTCCAATCTCTTTAGCATCCCATCCAGTTCCCCCTTTGTGGGGATGTGAGTGTCCAATCTGGGGGCGTCCATTTGACTGACTTCATGTTCACATTCTATTGATGTATCCTCAGTTGGGGTAACCGCCCCCCCTACTCCCTTTTTAGTTGTCCCGGTTTTTTCAGCTTTTTTTGACAGTCCTGGGCTCTTGGAACTCCCCTCGGGGGTCATATAGTGTCTGATCGTGCTGGTGGGGGGGTTATCTTTAGGGATTTTCGGGGCGGCCCCCCTTGTAGATTTATTCATGTTGTATTTCTTTGTCCCTCTAATACGTTTCCCCAGTGTGGACAGCAGGTGGTCACCCCTCCTCTCTTTTTTTTTTTTTTTTTTTTTTATGGTGGTTTTTATTTTTAGGGAGGGAAAGCAGAACCGAGAAGTGGTGGCTTCTCCTTCTAAGGATTTTACGCTGGAGTTCTAGGGGGTCAAGGGGTCATCCCGTGTCGCTAGGCTGTGAGCAAAGGAGAAAATCGCCCACACTCTGTTTTAAGGGGTGCTATACCCCCCGTTGGTTTGTTGAGTACTCAAGGAGTTTTTGAGTTCCAGAGGCCAAGCTGGCTTATTTTCATTGAGCATCGGTAATCCAAGGATACCAACGCGTATGTTTTTTTTTTTTTTTAGACAACCATTATCAGGTCTAGCAGAGGCCAGATCAAGCTATCACCTGGAGTATTTGTGACTAATCTTATATTTTTTGATTCTTCAAAGGGGGGTAGGAATATTGGGTAAGCTATAAGAGTTTGGTGGGATATATATTGCCTTCTTTTCACTCTGTCTACCCTTACACTGTGTTCTATGCTGTGTTCAAATGCGCAACACTCTCTCCTCTATACTCAAGTTTATAGTACATTGAGCCAATATAGCAAACCAAGCAAAGCTCGTGTAGTGGGCCAATGGTAAAAGAGAAGACTCCAATATTTCCACCAGTATTTCAAGTCAAACCCATAATCATTTGGTAGTGCTTAAAACAGAGGGAGGTATAATGTCTCTAGGTAACTTAAGCCTTTCAGTTAAGCCTCCTTATCAGTGTCCTCCATATATATAAGCTATGGATTTGCAGTCCGTGAATTTTTTAATGCAATTAATGCATGCAGTGAAACTATGTAATAGGTGCGGATTAGGTCTTATTAGAGGCTAAGCAGCTGGATGCCCCAAGGTGTTCAAGCAATGTTGCCCAGGTTATTTAGATTATTTAGACTGCATTAGAGGCTAGTTTCACCAGCAAAGTAGCATCAGTAATATATGGAATATACTTTGTATAGCAGTAGTACACGTTACCCTCTTACCACATCCACCTGCCGTCAGGGCTAAATCTCAAGTTCCACATGCTGGTCCAGTTGCATCAATGAAAAAAAAAAAAGGGTTGATGTTACCTGGTAGACGTTTTTTTTCCTTCCCAGCCCCGGGCCGAAATGGCCAGATATCGCAGCAGGCAGGGGGGGGGGGGCGGCTGCCGAGCGCACCACAGATGGAGGTTTCCGTGCCTTTTTTCTATGCTGCACGGCGCCTGCCTTCTCCTCGGGGGGGCGAGGGTTAGGGGGAGGGGGGCTTCCCGGAGAGCAGCGTGAGACGGTACATCGGGCGTTCAGCGGGCTTGACCCCTAGCAGCTCCGCAGACTCTCACTCTGCATCGTAGCTGCTGCCGCTGGAACGCCGCCAGATCTTCCTCCTACCTCCCTCCGTCTCCCGGGTTCAGGCTAGGTCCGTAGCACAGGAGGCTCCTCCCTCGGACGTGCGTGCTTCACGTGCACCACGTCATCTCACGCTAAATTGTTCTCTTGCTTGAATTATTTAATACCATAAAGAACAGAGAGGGGACCAAGTGCTTAAAGAATATTTTAAACTTTATCCTGTAAAACAACACATTTGGTTTAAAATAGAAATGCTAGGCAAAATATTTGTGTGTGTTTTTGATAGAGAAGGTAAGAATGAGAACTCATTCTGTTTTTTACTTCTACTTAGGGCTTCATTTAGAGGGATTTACCCCCAATTCCCCCAAAGAGTGCCCCAGATGACGTCAACTTTTGACAAAACGTGCGTCGGGAAGGTAGCGTGCTGACGCAAGACGTTTCTTCGTTCCGTGTGGACGGGCGTTTGATTGAGCCGGCCGGCTTCTATCCATTTCTGTTTTTATCTTCGTCCTGTAAGTGTTAAACTTTTTTTATTAAAACAACTTAGTCAACATACTTCACCATGTGGGCAATATCATTCTTTTTATGTATCTACTGACCACATTACACCGGAGGACTCCAGGATATATCACCACCGCTCAGGATCTCAAAGGCCCTGGCTAGGGGTTTAGCCGCATGCTCGTATTGCTTTATGCTCTGGTAAGCCTCCCATCTATAGGGTGTTTTGGTGGTGGTGGTCCCTCGAGTCACAAATATCCTATATGTGCTGGTCCTGTTGTACTTCACTATTAAGTTTTTTTTGTGACACGCTGCAATCTTGTGGATCCGTGTTTGGGAAGTCTCAGCATCCATCCCTTCTCATCCCCCTGCGAGGATCATCAAAAGGCCCTGGCTGGGGTTTGCAGCCGCAAGTCTTTTATTGCTTGCCATCCGGTAAGCCTCCATCCTTTTTAATTTAGTGGTGTCGGCCACCACACATGATTTCAACTTATGAACTTTTATTCAATATTGATGAACCTATCCTTAACCATTTCCATTGATACAAAGACTTTACTTTCAATCATGTGTTCTATCTCCTCTTATTTTTGGGGTCTTTCTAATTTTAATTTCACCATATATATTCTTTCCATTATCATTTGATTGTTTAGTCTAATTTATATTAATAGCGCAACGTTTATTTTTTCCTTACCCCCAATTCCTGACCCGATGACAACATTTTAAAAAACAGGAAGAGAGGACACAGATATAAAAATATGACGGGTTCTAGGAAGTTTTTTCCTGACAGCTCCATGTCCGCACACACATGGGTATGGCCCCTCCCACCCCCACATTGATAGGACGTTCAACTCATAAATTGTAGCACCTGAGCCAGCACCACGTTCTTCTTTTTTCCTCCTCACATTGATAGCAGGAGCAATCAGTGACTACCTTGCTGGGGTAAATCCCTGGCTGTCCATCCATGTCTGCTGGGATGCAGTCCCCACTAAGTGCTTCTAAATGGAGCAGGGTGAGGGAACCCCGCTGCTGGTTTTTGTGGTCTTGTGTGGCTGGGTAAATCCTAGCTGTGTGGAGGGTTAGCATGGGTTTTCCATCGTGGAAGGAACAAGGATCCTGGCTTCAGAGTGGCTGGAACGCACGCCCTGCGTTCCGGCCAGACAGCGTCACTATGGTCTTTCTCCGGATCTGTGTGGATTGCCATTGGACTAGGCTGAATCAAGTGACCACAGGTTCACATAAAACAGAATCTCTCTCTCTCTCTTTCTCTCTTTTTGCCTTAATACTTAGCATAATGTTAACCTGACTTTTATGACAGAATGCCAAATCAAGAGCCAACCCCTCCAAAAGATCAGCATATGCAAAGAAGGTATGGCAATTGCTCTCTCTCATATATACTGTGGCCCGGATTCACGTAGCACTTACGCCGATGTATCTCGAGATACGCCGCGTAAGTGCACATATGCGCTGTCGTATCTATGCGCCTGACTCTGAAAGCAAGATACGCCTGTAAATAGGCTTCATCCGACCAACGTAAGTTTCCTACGCCGTCGTATCGTGGGCGCATATTTACGCTGGCCGCAAGGGGCGCTCCCATTGATTTACGATTCGAATATGCAAATGAGTGAGATACGCCGATTCACGAACGTACTGGCGCCCGGCGCATTAATATGCGCGGTTTACGTAAGTCGTACGTCCGGCGTAAAGTTACGACTCATAAAGCAGGTGTAAGTCAGCAGCATCAATGCAAATGGCTGCACCAGGGAACACAGCCGTCGTTTTTTACGTCGTACGTGAATAGGGCTAGTCGTAGGTTACGTTCAAGTCGTAGGCAGTGATTCGACATAACTTAGGCAGTTGTTTCGACGTGATTCTGAGCATGCGCACTGGGAAGCGTCTATGGGACGGCTCATCCGCCGTTCGTTATTCGTATCTTGATGGCACTCGGCCCATCATTTACATGGAGTCACGCCTCATTAGCATGGCTCACGCCCACTGCCACTTACGATGAGTTACGCCGAGGGAACCCAGCGTAGATTAGGGAGCAAGTGCTTTGTGAATACTGTGCTCGCCGCTCTGCGCTACGTCGGCGCTTAGCGTATATTCGATACGCTAAGCCGACATAACTATGCGCCAAGGTATGTGAATCCGGGCCTGTGTGTGTATATATATATATATAATATATAACTTTTTTTGTAATTACCCTCCTCCCTCATGAGCTGTCTGGCTAATGGCAGATTTATTGGAGTCCTTCCAGATCTCACCATTCTACCGATGACTGTGCCTCCTCTCCAAGACGCGGATCCAGATCAAAGGAAAGGCATCATTCCAGTCACAATGTACCCCATCTCTCCACTTCTCTTTCATTTAGACTTCAACCACCTCAGGAGCGTGATGAGTCTGATCATTACTCACAGCCTCAACCAAGGGGATGCTGAGCAAGTCCAAATGTGGCCCTTCTTGGCAAATGGCTTGCAAAACTTGCTTCCTGGATGCCACGAGGGAGAGGGAAGCAGACAAATCAAAAATAGTGTCATTAATGAAACAAATGTTTCAAGACACCTTGGAAGCATATGCTAATCAGACACACTGCAGTGCAAGAGATGGCTTCCACTTCCCAGGATGCAACCCGTGTTGCAGCTACCAATACCTCCTTAAGCCAACGCCTCTGGCTCTGATCCGGGAGAATCCACAGTTGAAGATTTCGATCAGGGGGCAGGTTTTGATTTCACCTTAAAACCAATGATTTTGTGAGGGAGGTCAAACGTACCTTGGTATGGGAGGATGAGCAGGAGTCCTGGCCCAAAAAGAAGAACTATTTCAAGCATAACGGGAAAACAGTTTGGGGTTTTTCTTTTATAGAACAACTCAAAAATACACAGAAAAATGGACCATAGATAAATAACAAATTTTATTTTCCCAACTGTTTTTTCAAACTTTATCCTTTCAGGAAATAAGACCTCAAGTCCCAGGATGTTAGTCAGCATAGGTGTTAGGGAAAAGGGGAAGGGCCTCAGGGTCCGGCCAGTGCACTATTTGGCACAGCCCCTTTTTAATTTCCTAGATATTTTTCTCCCATGTTTGTCACCTTTCACTTTTGTGTGTGTGTTTTATCACAGATGAAAGGTGTGAGTCCTCGGGTTTACCCGGATGTCTAGGGGGAGGATGTGTGGCCATCCAGTTCCTTCCTCCCCTGCCTTTGGGTGGTCTCATTTCCAGAAAGCTACCCTGACTTAGTATTCAAGGGTGCCTTGCACCCCTGGGGTCAGGGTAGAAGTCCTACTCCTTTTGGGGGTGAACTAAAGCACATCCTTAAGTGCACATTTTAGTGTGTGTTTCGCATGCATGTTTTTTTGTTCTAGGTTTTGCACCACCGCAGACTTATTAAAAAAAAGGGGGGGCAGTTTTATGGCTAGTTAGGTGTGAACTGGAATACCACTTTACATTTCACTTCAATAGCTGTTACATTTTTTACCTGGGCAATGAAAGTGTTGCACTCCTGATCTAGGTGAGTTGCTTCCTCCTCGTTGGCCTTGTAGAGTAGAGCTGCTTACTATAGACTTGTTATCTGCCCAAAGTGCTGCAACCTGTTTAAACATCAAATGACATAAATTGAATCCCCTAAAACAGTGGTCTCCAAACTGCGGCCCGGGGACCGAATGTGGCCATTTTCTTGTCCTTATCCAGCCCTTGGGGCACTATTTCACCAACTGACACCAATAAAGGGGCATCATTCCCCCTACTGACACCATCAATGGGGCACTATTCTTCTATTGATACCAACAATAGGGGTACTATTCCTTCCATTAAATCCAATGAAGAAGCACTGATGTTGGTGCATTTTCTACTTCCACTGGCTACAGACCGGCCCTCCTAAAGCCTGTAAACTGGCCTTTTGCTTAGAAAGTTTGTAGACCCCTGCCCTAAAACATCAAAATCTGTGCTTCATCTTATGTGCTATAATCATTTTCCAAATCCAATGCCACATTTATGCCACATTTATAACACATTTTACATGATAAGCATCATTTCCAACATTGCCAAATGGTTGGGTACTAAAAAGGTATGGTGCTTTTCGTTTGTTTTGGTCAAACTTTTGTCAAACTGGGGTATGATTTCAGCTCTGCAGATTAAAAGGAGAAACGTGATCCTTCATGATTTTATTAGCTTAAGGATCTTATGTTTTGTGCATGGTGTATTTTATTTGTGCATGGTGTATCGGTATTTTACTTGTTTTATTAGGAGGATGCAGCAGTACTGTATGTACAGGTGAAACTCGAAAAATTTGAATATCGTGCAAAAGTTCATTTATTTCACTAATGCAACTTAAAAGGTCAAACTAATATATGAGATAGACTCATTACATGCAAAGTAAGATAGATCAAGTATGTCATAATTGTGATGATTATGGCTTACAGCTCATGAAAACCCCAAATCCACAAGCTCAGAAAATTTGAATATTGGTAAAAGGTGCAATATTCTAGGCTCAAAGTGTCCCACTCTAATCACCTAATTAAGCCATAAAAGGTGCACAAGCAACAGGGATGACCGCAGCCTGGAGAGGATTGTCAGGAAAAGGTCATTCAAAAGTGTTGAGGGACTTTCACAAGGAGTGGACTGAGGCTGGAGTCCGTGCATCAAGAGGACCACACACAGACGGATTCTGGACATGGGCTTCAAATATCGTATTCCTCTTGTCAAGTCACTCCTGAACAACAAACGTCAGAAGTGTCTTACCTGGGCTAAAGAAAAACAGTCTGTTGCTCAGTGGTCCAAAGTCCTCTTTTCTGATGAGAGCAAATTTTGCATCTCATTTGGAAACCAAGGAGCCAGAGTATGGAGGAAGAATGGAGAGGCGCACACTGCAAGGTGCTTGAAGTCCAGTGTGAAGTTTCCACAGTCTGTGTTGATTTGGGGAGCCATGTCATCTGCTGGTGTTGGTCCACTGTGCTTCATTAAGTCCCGGGGTCACCGCAGCCGTCTACCAGGAGATTTTAGAGCACTTCATACTTCCTTCCCCAGACAAGCTCTATGGGGATGCTGACTTCATTATCCAACAGGACTTTGCACCTGCCCACACTGCCAAAAGCACCAAAACCTGGTTCAATGACCGTGGGATTACTGTGCTTGATTGGCCAGAAAACTCGTCTGATCTGAACCCCATAGAGAATCTATGGGGCATTGCCAAGAGAAAGATGAGAGACATGAAACAATGCAGAAGACCTGAAGGCCACTATTGAAGCATCCTGGTCTTCCATAACACCTCAGCAGTGCCACAGGCTGATCGCTTCCATGCCACGCCGCATTGAGGCAGTAATTGCTGCAAAAGGGGCCCAAACCAAGTACTGAGTACATATGCATGCTTCTACTTTTCAGAGGTCTGATGTTGTTCTATGTACAATCCTTGTTTTATTGATTGCTTGTAATATTCAAATTTTCTGAGATTGTGGATTTGGAGTTTTCATGAGCTGTAAGCCATAATCATCACAATTATGACAAATCACGGCTTGAACTATCTTGCTTTGCATGCAATGAGTCTATCTCATATATTAGTTTCACCTTTTAAGTTACATTAGGGAAATAAATGAACTTTGCACGATATTCAATTTTTTTTCGAGTTTCACCTGTATGTTCTGTCTAAAGATTGAAAGCATTCCAAATCTACCTTTAGTAGTATCAACATGACATAAAATGAATGGCACTATACTGCTGTATGGGTGTTGCCATGCATTGTGGAAATTGCAGTTCAGCAAGCATTACCACAATGTAATAATGTGAATATTATTTATATAATTGATGATTCTACTGCCCCACTTGATTATATTAGATTTGTCTGAACTTACCTCAGGTGATGGAGGAGGGGATATTGACTTAGGAGACAGAGATCGCTGTAAAAGCAGAGAAAAGTGTCAAATCAACATTTAGCAATCTGCTGTACACATTGTATCATTTTACAGGTTTTGGATTGAAGATTCCGATAAAACAAAAGAGCAAATGTTTGTGTAAATTAGTTTAAGAAATCGTGAGAATGTTTTTGGACCTTGTTCACAAATGCTGTGGTCTCTGAGGAGGAATTCACATTTGGATTGCTCTTCAGAGAGCATTTGACAGGTGATGAGGAAGCATTGTATCGGCTCCTCACCTCCTGTTTTAACCCCATTGATTGCCGTGCCGCAATTACATGCGTTGCATTCACTTGAATAGGTTGTGCTCAGCAGGAGCTGTGCCCCGCTGAAAGCATCAGAGGGTATAATTCCTGCTGCAGCATGTGTAAACCTCAGATCTAAAGGGGGAGCAGTTGGGGCAGTAACAACATGGCTGAACTGCATTGTTTTACTACCCCCTCCCCCAATCACAAGTGTGAACAAGCCCTTAAACAATTCATATGTTGGATGAGGACTCACCTCACGGCTGCTGAACTCACCTCACGGCTGCGGAGTGTTTCTGTGTTCTCCAGAAGTGTGTATGTAAAATGTGGTTCATAGATCATCAGGTCAGGACGCTCAATATCCAATATGGCCTTATCACGAGGAAGGGCTGCCAGATCCTTATAACCAATGACACGGCTGTCCATGCGGGCCTGAATAGAAATCAGGAGAAGTTGTTAAAGCTAAATTCTGGGCACAAAACACTTACATTTGGATATAATCCTCAACAGCTAATAGCTCAATAGGTATCCCTAGTGGATATAAATTCACTTGAAATGCAGACTCACAAGATAAACCCAGCGGGGCAGATCCACATACATCTGCGCCGAGCACAGCGTATGTAAGATATGCTACGCCGCTGTAACTTACTTGGCTTTGGTTTGAATCCTCAACGAATTTGCGGCGTAAGTTACGGCGGCGTAGTGTATCTCTCGCGGCGTAAAGGCGCGGAATTCAAATGGATCTAATGGGGGCGTGTTTTATGTTAATACGTTGTGACCCGACGTAAACAACGTTTTTTTGGAACTGCGCATGCGCCGTCCCGGGGTTATCCCAGTGCGCATGCTCGAAATTAAACCAGAACCCGCCAATGCTTACGACGGTGACGTCATTCTACGCAAATTCCTATTCGCGAACGACTTACGCAAACGACGTAAAAAATTCAAAATTGTACGCGGGAAGGACGGCCATAGTTAACATTGAGTACGCCTCAGTATAGCAGCTTTAGCTATACGCTGGAAAAAGCCGAAGGCAAACGACGGAAAAAAAACGACGGGCCGACGTACGTTCGTGGATCGCCGTAAATAGCTCATTTGCATACTCGACGCGGATTACGACGGGAATGCCACCTAGCGGCCGCCGAAAAATTGCATCTTAGATCCGACAGTGTACGAAGACGTACGCCTGTCGGATCTAGCCGAGATGCCGTCGTATCTTGTTTTGAGGATTCAAAACAAAGATACAACGCGGGAATTTTGAAATAGATCCGCCGGCGTAATTTCTTTGTGGATCTGCCCCAGCATGTCTGGCCACTATAGACTACCAGCAGAAAGCTGCAGGGGTGGATACAGGACCAGTCACCCTGCACAAGGAGAGAAAGTGCAACAGTGACCAGTCTGTATTGTAAGATACTCCTGCACAGAGGTAGGAGTTGCTTTAAGCTGGTTTACTGATTGTGTGGCGGAAATATACAATGTACCCAAAGATTCAAATGAGAACACAAACAGTGCCTTAAAAAAGTATTCCTACCCCATGAAGTTTTACAAATTTTGTGATGTTACAACCAAAAACGTAAATGTTTTTAATTAGGATTTTATACTTTTATAATTTAATCTCAGTATAAATACAGCTGTTCTGTGAAGCCACCAGAGGTTTTCTAGAGAACCTTAGTGACCAAACTGCATTATGAAGGCCAAGGAACACACCAGACAGGTCAGGGATGAAGTTGTGGAGAAGTTTAAAGCAGGGTTAGGTTATAAAAAAAATATCACAATCTTTGAACATGGAGCGCTGTTCAATCCATCATCCAAAAATGGAAAGAGTATGGCACAACTGCAAACTAGGGTTGTCCTGATACCACCTTTTTTAAGACGGAGTACAAGTACCGATACTTTTTTTCAAGTACTCGCCGATACCGATTACCGATACTTTTTTAATCTCATGTGACAGTGGCACATGTGTCAGTAGGTTTTTTTTCTTACAAATTGTTTTTTTTATTTTTTACAATTTATTTTATTTTAGTTATTTTTTTACAATGCTTTTTTTTTTTTTTAGGGGGGGGGGGGTTCAGTGTCAGTGTGTCTTTTATTTTATTTTATTGTTTATTATTTTGTACAATAAATGTTTTTATTATTTATTGCAATTCTTTTTTTTTTATATTAGCCCTGTTGGAGGCTTTGGTAAGATACTCCTGACATCTCCCCTTTGAGACAGGGAAAGGGACTAGGGACACAGATTCCCCAGTCCCTTTCTCAGCAGCCTCAGCTGCAAGGAAAATGAATGGAGAGAAGAAAGCGGCTCCTCTCCATTCATAAACTGAAACATTGTAAACACAGTTTACGATGTTTCAGTTATGTGAATGGACAGAGTCAGTGATCACTGACTCTGTACATTGGGAAAAGTGAGGAGCCAGATTTACCAGCTCCTACCTACGCTCTCCATCCTGACAGATCAAGGGAGTGGAGGAGGGGAAAGGAGGGGGACACCAGTACGGAGTGGGACAGGGAGGGAGACAGCAGCAAGGAGGGGGACATGGAGGGCGACATGAAGGAGAACAGAGGGGGACAGCAGCATGAAGGGGGGACATGGAAGAGAACAAAGGGGGAAGCAGCATGGAGAAGGAGACAGAGGAGAACGGAGGGGGACAGCAGCATGAAAGGGGGACATGGAAGAGAACAGAGGGGGAAGCAGCATGGAGAAGGACACAGAGGAGAACGGAGGGGGACAGCAGCATGGAGGGGGACAACTCCCCCACCACACTGATCACCCTAACTGTCCAGGTATCGGGTAAAGCATCGGAGCATTTGCCCGAGTACAAGTATGCTCGGTATCTGTACCGATACCGATACTAGTATCGGGACAACCCTACTGCAAACCTACCAAAACATGGCTGTCCACCTAAACTGACAGGCCGGGCAAGGAGAGCATTAATCACAGAAACAGCCAAGAGGCCCATGGTAACTCTGGAGAAGCTGCAGAGATCCACAGCTCAGGTGGGAGAATCTGTCCACAGAATAACTATTAGTCATGCACTCCACAAATGTGCATTTGATGGGCACATTGGCTGCATTTAATGGGCACAGTGGCTGCATTTGATGGGCACAGTGGCTGCGTTTGATGGGCACAGTGAGGCTTCAATTGTTTGTTTGTTTTCGTTTGTTTGAGCCCCCCCAAAAATTTTGAGCACCAGCCGCCACTGTCCACCATGGTGATGAAAAGAAAAGAAAATGGCATCCAATTGTTTGGTCACCCTGTATTTATATCATTATGAGCAAAATAGCCGCCAATGCGTCCACGTGCAATCATGTACATGATGTCATCATGCAATTGCGTCATTATGCGTTCGCACATGCGCAAAAGAAATTGCCATTTTATCTATTAGCTACAGCACCATCTATCAGACTATCTGAGAAATTTTCTGGCAATATTGTCCTAAATGTCAAATGGAAATTGATCACTCCATTTCTTCTGCTGTATGTCAGGTATCAGGCCTGTGCTTACCAGTGCAATGCATCTTTGTTGTGCAAGTCATTTTCTCTGCTCTAGGGATTCACTATTTTATCATTCTGCAGGGTTGTATGTCAGGTTGGATTTGTGTAATGACAACAAAGGCTGTGTCTTTTGGCAACAAGATTTTAGCTGGGGGCCTCATTGCCTTATTTATTTTTACATTTTTGTAACGTTATTGTATATTGTATATGTATTAGTACAGGGGTGTCAAACTTAGTTTCCTCTTGGGCCGCATCAACAGTATAGTTGCCCTCAAAGGACCAATTGTATCTAGGGTGCTCTAAATACAGAGTGTAGGGTTTAGGGGTGCACTGTGTGCAGAGTGCAGAGTTTAGGGGTACGCTATGTACAAATTTTAGGGTTTAGGGGTGCGCTATGTACAGAGTTCAGGGGTGTGCTGTGCACAGAGTGCAGGGTGTGCAACCCCAACCCCAATTCTCCCCCCTGCAAAGTTTCCTCGCATCTCTCTCTCCTACCTGTCCCAGCGCTAATACCTCCCTGTATAGGCAACTCTTCCTTGCCTTGCAGGAAGATAGTTCTCTCTCAAAGATTCTGGAGATCTGCCCCAGCCATGTCCCACCGTGAGTGTGTGCAGGTATCTGGAGTGCTCTACGTACAGAGTGTAGGGTTCAGGGGTGCGCTATGTACAGAATGCAGGGTTTATGGGTGCGCTAAGTACAGAGGTCAGGGGCGTGCTACTTACAGAGTTCAGGAGTGTGCTGTGAACAGAGTGCAGAGTGTGCAACCCCAACCCCCTATTCTTTCCCCCCCAAAGCTTCCTCGCATCTCTCGCTCCTACCTGGCCCAGCTCTAGTACCTCCCTCTGTAGGGCGATTCTTCCTCACCTTACAGGAAGATTGTTCTCCCCCTAAAACTCTGGATATCTGTCCCAGCCGTGCCCCACCATGAGTGCGTGCAGGGATCTGTTAGATCTGGGAGTCGCTGAGAGCAGAGCTGTCCCTTGTAAACAAAGAAGGGTTCTGTGTTTACAAGTGACAGCGGGGGACGAGAGCTGAGGTTGAGAGCAGGAGGTGGTGGAATGAAGTTCCACCACTTTTTGGCTGCAAAACTGGGTGCGAGGGCCACATGACAAAGCCTGGCAGGCTGTATTCAACATAGGTATATTTGTATAACTAAAGGCAATTTTTATTTTTAAAGAATGTAGAGTGGCTAGAACACCTGTCAGGATTTTATTGCTGCCTGTGCCCCCATTAGGGGGATTCACTCTCGGTTTGTCCTGGTGACTAATATTACCGAGAGTGGAAGTAAAAGAAAATCACAAATTTAGAGTTGTCACCAGAACTGGAATAGAAGGCAAATCTCGCAATGGAGACACCTCATCTGGTGATCCTGGCATGACAACCAGATATTCCCTTTCTTTGAAGGGATTTTATCTCACTTCCACTACATTACCTGATGGTAAACACAAAGGGGCAGATCCACGTACATTGGCGCATATATCCGCCGGGCGTAGCGTATCTAAGATACACTACGCGCCGTAATTTTTTTTTTTCGAATCCTCAAAGAATTTGCGCCGTAAGTTACGGCGGCGTAGCGTATCTTTGGCGGCGTAAGGGCACGGAATTCAAATGGATGTGATGGGGGCGTGTTTTGTGTAAATACGTCGTGACCCGACGTAAACAACATTTTTTGTGAACGGCGCATGCGCCGTCCGTGGGGGTATCCCAGTGCGCATGCTCAAAATTAAACCGGAACAAGCCAATGCTTACGACGGTGACGTCATTCTACGCAAATCCCTATACGCAAACGACGTAAAAAATTCTAAATTCGACGCGGGAACGACGGCCATACTTAACATTGAGTACGCCTCATAATAGCAGGGGTAACTATACGCCGGAAAAAGCCCAACGCAAACGACGTAAAAAAAAATGTGCCGGCCGGACGTACGTTAGTGGATCGCCGTAAGTAGCTAATTTGCATACTCGACGCGGAATTCAACGGAAATGCCACCTATCGGCCGGCGGAAAAAATGCATCTACGATCCGACGGCGTACTAAGATGTACGCCTGTCGGATCGATCCGAGATGCAGTCGTATCTTGTTTTGTAGATACAAAACAAAGATACGACGCAGGAAATTTAAAGTTACGCGGCGTATCAATAGATACGCCGGCGTAATTCTTTTGTGGATCTGCCCCAAAATTTACTTTCACTTTTTTCAAGTCTACACAAAGTATATAATGTAGAAATAAAACCCATCTTCAGCCTAAACAATTTATTTTGTTTATGGATAGAGTGAGAAAGAATCAGAACCCCTGTCAGTTTTTTTTTTCTGTATGCTCTATTGGTGAGATTTTGCTTCTCTTCCTGTACTGGCAACGTTGTCACTGAGACAGGAAGTGAGGGGAAAACCGTAACAGCATATGGAGGTTTTTACCTTTCTCCACTTATTTTGAAAAACATTTTTGACTCGAGTTATGCCACGTACACACGATCCGAAAATCGGACGACAGATCGTCCGACTTTTTTCATTTACTAGTCGCAAGTAGAAATTGAATAGGTTACTAAAGTCACAAAAATTCTCGTACAATAGAAAAAAAAATCGTAAGTGATGTCATGTGTTGTAATGTATTTGTGTAGTATTTTTGGACGACAACTGTAGACCAAACGAAAATCGTACGATCTGGTATCGTACGAGGAAAATTTTCGCGCATGTCCGATAAAATATTATCGGAAGAACCAAAATGATCGGCTCGTCCAGCCCTGTACTAACAATCCGATTATCGGACGACATTTTTCGTACAATATTCGGATCGTGTGTACGTGGCATTAGTCTACCTAAAACATTGCAACTTTAGAAGATAGACTATGGGCCGGATTCAGATACATTGGAGTATCTGTCGGCGCGGTGTAACATATCTCAGATACGGTACGCCGCCGTAACTTAGGGCACAAGTTCCGTATGCAGAAAGAACTTGCGCCCTTAGTTACGGCAGCGTAACGTATGTGTGTCGGCGTAAGCCTGCCTAATTCAAATGGGGATGATGTGGGCGTATTTTATTTAAATTCACTGTGACCCCACGTACTTGACGTATTTTACGAACGGCGCATGTGCCGTTCGTTAAAAAAATCCCAGTGCGCATGCTCGAAATTACGCCGCAAGTCCTCATTGCTTTAGACGTGAATGTAACTTACGTACAGCCCTATTCACGAACGACTTACGCAAACGACGTAAAATTTTCAAAACTCGACGCGGGAACGACGTCCATACTTAACATTGGCTACGCCTCATATAGCAGGGGTAACTTTACGCCGAAAAAAGCCTAACGTAAAATGACGTAAAAAAAGCGGCCAGCGTAAATATGCAGCCTAAGATACGACGGTGTAAGACACTTACGCCGGTCGGATCTTAGGGAAATCTATGCGTAACTGATTCTATGAATCAGTCGCACACTCAGAGATACGACGGCGTATCCAGGGATACGCCAATGTATCTCCTTTCTGAATCCGGGCCTATCTTTTCTGCATGATCAGAGAGCACACTGGTCCTTTGTGTAGAGGTGCCTACTGTGAACACGGTTTGACATGATTTCATAACATACTGTAAGTGAAGGTTAAATTCCTAATATCTATTGCTGTGGCAAGACCAAAGCCAACAGACGACTCACAGTGATAGTAGAGGGGGAACCCGGTACACTGGACCCTCTGGAGGAAGTGACACTGCCAGGAGATGTAAGGGGGGTCTGAAAATACAAAGAACAATACTGATATACATATATGCATTATTAGAGACTAGTTGTTAAGCACAATGGCATTCATTTATGAAATGCAAATGAAATTATTGTGTCTGTGGCAAGCATTTACATCCTAGTTGTCGTTTTTCTAATGACAGTTAAAGTGCCAATGAAAATTTGAGGATGTTTTGAGGATCCGGTATTTTTCAGCTGTACTGAGCGACTAACTAATATCACTGAGCACCTAAAAACATTGGATAGCAAGGCTCATTTAGGAAACAGTTATTAAATAGGTTGTAAGACCTTTTTTTATGTGCTAATTGCTGATGTTTTCCCTTTTGTAAACTGGCTTGGATGAATCTTACGGATCCCTTCCCTGCACTACTTAGTCACTGACAATTCAATTGGAAGCAGAGGGGACTGTCACTTGTGTCCCATATCCTGGAGTGACAGATTTTTTTAAAGGGCCGGGATGGTGGGAGACTGCAGACATGTTAAGTTGGTGCCCTTTATGAACTTATGTGGAGTTCCTCGCTGACCCAGCTCCCTAAAAAATGTATGGTGCCTGTTATCAGCCTACAGATTTAATTTATTGCTTAGACCAGTAATTCTCAAACTTTTTTGTTTTGCGGCGCACAAAAAATATCAAAAAATGTTTGTGGCACACCTGAAAAGATTTAACAATTTTTGTGGTGAAGAACTTATTTATTTTTACATATGTATTTATTTACATTTAAATTTAATGTGAAGAATGTGCCTGCTTTTGAGAGCAAATCAGATTGAAGCGAGGTTCAGTTCACTACAGCTAGATTCCTACAAAGTTGTCAGGGTGTTTGATATGTCTATTGAGAGGGGCAGAAAATGGAGCAATTTGAGGTGGAGATAAAATACCAATTTTTGAAAGCTCGTTTGGCTGGATTCTCCTATAGATCACAGGAGTGAATTTTTTTTTGCACTCCTGTGACCCGTTTTTAGCAGAGAGTGGCCTGTCTGGAGTTCGCTCTCTGCTGATGTCACGGATATCAGTCCAGTCACTGCGTAATCACAACAATAAAGTCGGGATGTGCCTGGTGCCTGGACTGACACCCGTCTCAGCCTCTCAGCGAGCCGCTGAGAGCCTGAGACAGCCTCTCCCTGCCCCTCCACAGCTCAGTGCTCCAATGAGTGAGGGGAAGCAGAGCGGAAAGCTGTTACTGAAGCCTCGTACACACGACCGAGGAACTCGACGGCGAAACACACCGTTTTCCTCGTCGAGTTCCTTGTTAGGCTGTCGAGGAACTCGACAAGGCAAGTTTCTCCATTCCCGTCGAGGAAAAAGAAGACATGCTCTCTTTTTGGCTCGACGGGATCCTCGACAGTTTCCTCGTCTAAAAATGTACACACGACCGGTTTCCTCGGGAAAAAAAACAAAACAGCAAGTTTCTTGCTGGTTTTTGCCGTACACACTCGGTCGTGTGTACAAGGCCTGACAGTCTGCAGCTCTCTGCTCTGGGATCTCTGAAAACTGAGTGATCGGTGATGTACAATCGCTCGGTTCTCAGTTACCTCTTACCGAGGTAAGTATGATTTGCAAAAAAAAAAATCCTTTACTTCTCTTTTAAATATGTATTTCATGCAAACAAATAAACTTTTTATTGCTATATAGGTTTGTGAATTGGATGTTTTGATCATAAAGTTATCTTGAGGTAAAATAAACTTGGTCAGCAAAATAACATATTAGGCAATTCATTTTTATAGGGTTCTACATACTGTAGAAGATGCTTCCATGGTGCTGGGGGTGCTGGTGAAGTTTGTACAGCCAGAGGTTGGTACACAGGTACAGGGCTCGCACTCTTTTGAGAAAGGAGTGTTGTGGCCTCTCTAGTATGGACTACTATCACGCATGCTCTGAAAACGCGTAATTTTCTTCCGGTGATCCACTTTCCGGCGGGCGCTGCATGTCACGCTGCGCTCCAACCATTGCAGACTGCCGTCTTTGCTGACGGCTACCCAAAATTCACACCGTTTGAGAAACACTGGTACAGTGTAATTTTAACATGCACCATGACCATTACAAACTTTAACTCTAATCTAAAGCCTCGTACACACAATCGGACATCAAACAAACTTTCCCTTGAATTTTTGTCCGGTCACACCCATAGCATACACACGCTGTGACATTTTCGGCAACAAACACGAACGTAGTGACGTTTCATCGAATTGACGAGAGTTTTAAAGAGGATGATCAATTCTCCGGCGTCACCCTTTGGGCTCCTTCTGCTAATCGAGAGTTAGTAGAGGTTTCGTCTGTGTGCATTCGCGATTTTCAGTTGTGTGCAATTTTGTTCGTTTCTGAACGTCCGTTCGTCAAGCAGACATGTTACGCAATGGGGTTGTGGTAACTTGAGCCACAAAAAAATATAGAAATACGTTTGATTCATATAACCAAAATACACTAATCCAAATATACTTTGTACAAAAGTCTGATTGCTTGCTGTACACACGGTCGGACTAGGCACCATCGGACTCTTGTTGACGTAAAGTTTGTCCGTTTGCAGACCAAACTTTTTGTCCGATGAAACCCAAAAAGGTTTGTCCGATGGAGCGTACACATGGTCGGACTATTTTCAAAACTTGCTCATTTTGAAGTTTGTTGGCAAAAAGTCAGACCGTGTGCATGGGCCAATTAAGTTGAACTAACCTATAACCCTTACCATACCCTTAACCGTAATCTCAGTATAACTGTCAATACTAACTTGCATTTGTTTCATGAGGCACCAAAATTCTGAGCATCTAAAGTTTAAACTCCTTGCTCCGAGATCTACCTTTCCGAGATTTTACCAAAAACCAACTGCATGTAAATTGCCAAGTAGCTGCAGCCATTTATTAGTGTATTCTGACAGCAACAGTTAGAATACAATGTCCCAGGAGGGGGATTCCTCTATTTACCTCGTATGTGTGGATGGAGAAATCTGTTAGTTACACTGACCTCGTATGGCCAGCCTTTTTGAACAAGTGATGAATTCATGGAGCATGATACATACACAGGATATGTGTCTTACCTTTGGATGCTTTTCCATTCAGCTTTTGTATGTCAATGTCCTGTGCGTATACCGGAAATCTACAAGAGACATAGTAAAGATAATCTTAACAGATAAATTGTGTTAATCCCAGAATGATGAGCAGGCAAATAATGGTCTAGTCTTGCGCGATCCATCAGTGTATCTGGTTCTGCCACTCTTCTCAGCTGTAACTGACAGTAGTGTATTCTTTGCACAATCATTACATTTTCTGCACTGCTAAGAATTCAGCCAGTGTACTGGGAGATATTCTCCATGCAGTATCAAGCACGTCTGTCTGCAAGATTGCCCCTTCAGGAGTCCATAAATGGACCAATTATCACAGGCGTTGCACTCGGAAACAACTCTTCTTATAATTGGGATGTTTATGACCATCCTAACATTTTGTTTGCCCATTATCCTTGTATAATGGCTTTGTTTGTCCATTAACCTTTGGAGGCTTTTCAATAAAAAAGTAGGAATTTCCCCTCTGGACCTCTATAGTTTCTGCTCATTGTCGCTGCCATAGGCTTCTAAAGGGCATGTGTTAGCATGTTGACATTCGGCTAAAGCTATTTAACTATAAAGTTATTGGCCCGGATTCAGATAGAAGTTACGACGGCGTATCTCCGGATACGCCGTCATAACTCTGAGTGTGCGGGGTTGTATCTATGCGCCTGATTCATAGAATCAGTTACGCATAGATTTCCCTAAGATCCGACCGGCGTAAGTCTCTTACACCTTCGTATCTTAGGCTGTATATTTACGCTGGCCGCTAGGTGGCGCTTTCGTAGATTTACGCGAGGAATATGCAAATTAGGTAGATACGCCGATTCAGAAACGTACGTACGCCCCGGCGCATTTTTTTACCTCGTTTACGTTAGGCTTTTTCCGGCGTAAAGTTACCCCTGCTATATGAGGCGTATCCTATGTTAAGTATGGACGTCGGGCCAGCGTCGAATTTTACATCGATTACGTTGTTTGCGTAAGTCCTTCGCGAATAGGGCTGTGCGTAATTTACGTTCACGTCGAAAGCATTGGCTTTTTGCGGGTTAATTTGGAGCATGCGCACTGGGATTCTTTCACGGACGGCGCATGCGCCGTTCGTAAAAAACGTCAAATACGTAGGGTCACAATTAATTTAAATAAAACACGCCCACATCAACCACATTTGAATTCCGCGGGCTTACGCCGGACCACATACGTTACGCCGCCTTAACTTAGGGCGCTAGTTCTTTCTGAATACGGAACCTGCGCCCTAATTTACGGCGGCGTAACGTATCTGAGATACGTTACGCCCGCGGATAGATACACTATTGTATCTGAATCCGGGCCATTGCCTTTGTGGTGGTCTGATCTCCATGTTAACTTCGGTCCCTAGCTGAAATTCACGCTGGCAGTCGGAACCACACCCTGTCTTATAACACTGCATTGATCCCCTGCTGATTTTGTACGTTTGCCCACTGACAAAAAAATTATCAGTCTATAATTTTAATGGTAAATTTATTTTAACAATGAGAGACAGAATAACAACAAAAATATCCAGAAAAATGCATTTCAAAAAAGTTATAAATTGATTTACACGTTAATGAGTGAAATAAGTATTTGACTCCTTCACAAAAGATGACTTAGTACTTGGTGGTAATACTTGGCAATCACAGAGGTCAGACATGTCCTGTAGTTGGCCACCAGGTTTGCACACATCTCAGGAGGGATTTTGTCCCACTCCTCTTTGCAGATCCTTTCCATGTCATTAGGGTTTTGAGGCTGATGTTTGGTAACTCAAAGTTTCAGCTCCTTCCACATATTTTCTATGGAATTAAGGTCTGGAGACTGGCTAGGCCCCTCAAGAAGCTTAATGTGCTTTTTCTTAAAGCGGAGGTTCACCCTAAATTACAACTTTGGCTGTCTAAAACCACCAGCCATTAATAGTAATGATTCCGTTTTTTTTTTTTTAATCGCCGTCCTTACCTTTGTACCCGAGCCTTTTGTGAGCTGTCACTCACTTTTCCCCGCGGGAGTGGGTGTGGATTTCGAATTCCCCCGACCAGCGCTATGTCTCCTGGGAGTGAGTCCTGAGAATCCCAGGAGACGCGCTGTGCTGAAATCCCACGATATCTCGCGGGTCACGTGACTAGTCAAGCTGGGGGTGACGTACGCCAGCCGTTGTGATGGCAACAGTGCAGTGTTGAAGGCGACGCTCGCCGTCAACACTGCACATGCACGGGATAGAGCGGTGAATGCTGGGACGTCAGCATTCACCGCATCCCGGAAGGAACAGCAGCTGGGCTTCACAGTGCCCACAGTAAAGATGGAAACGTCCATCACGGATTTTTAAAAGATCTTCTTTCCTGGCGATTAGTAAGGGAGCGGGCTAAAAGACTGGGACAGATGAGTGATAACTTTTACAAGGTAAGAGCGTCAGAAGCCATAAAAAAAAAAAAAAAACGAAAACCCGCGGAACCACCGCTTTAAGCCACTCCTTTGTTGCCTTGGCCGTGTGTTTTGGGTCATTGTCATGCTGGAATACCCATCCACAACCCATTTACAATGCCCTGCCTGAGGGAAGGAGGTTCTCACCAAGATTTGACGGTACATTAGCCCGTCCATTGTCCATTTGATGCTGTGAAGTTTTCCTGTCCCCTTAGAAAAAAAAACCCAAAGCAGAATGTTTCCACCTCCATGTTTGATGGTGGGGATGGTGTTTTTGGGGTCATAAGCAGCATTCCTCTTCCAAACACGGCAAGTTGCGTTGATTCCAAAGAGCTTGATTTTGGTCTCTTCTGACCGCAACACTTTCACCCAGTTCTCCTCTGAATCATTCAGATTTTCATTAGAAGGGGGACGTTCCGGGCGCTGCAGGATTTTAGTACTTAATGGCGTAGCGTGTTACCAATTGTTTTCTTGGGGACTATGGTCCCAGCTGCCTTGAGATCATTGACAAAATTCTCCTGTGTAGTTCTGGGTTGATTCCTCACCGTTATCATGATCATTGAAACTCCACAAGGTGAGATTTTGCATGGAGCCCCAGACTGAGTGAGATTGACGGTTATTTTGTGTTTCTTCCTGTTGTTACCCTCTCACCAAGCTGCTTGAGGATGCTCTTGTAGCCCATTTCAGCCTTGTGTAGGTCTACAATCTTGTCCCTGACATCCTTGGACAGTTCTTTGGTCTTGGCCATGGTGGAGAGATTGGAATATGATTGATGGATTGCTTCTGTAGACAGGTGTCTTTTATACAAATAACAAGCTGAGATTAAGAGCTGGTTCACACTGGGGCGACCCGGGATCCGACTTCAAGTTGCCCCAAGTTGCCCCAAGTCGCGCGGTCGAGAAAATGAATGGAAGTGATTGGGAGCCGTCCTAATGTACACTACTGAAGTCGCTCCGACTTCAGAAGAGGTTCCTGTACTACTTCAATCCGACTTCTAGGCGACTTGTAGGCAACATACATTTCTCAGGCAAACCCCTCCCTCCCACAGAGCTGATTGTTGTTTGATTGGCCACTGGAAAGCCTCCTGTCCTGGAAGCAACTTGAAGTTGCCTTGTAAGTTGCCTGATGATTCATACTCAAGTCGTGTCCAAGTTGCCTCCCAAAGTCCTGCTAGAAGTCGTGTTGCCCCTGTGTGAACCGGCTCTAAGAGCACTCCCTTTAAGAGAGTGCTTCTAATCTCAACACATTACCTGTATAGAAGACACCTGGGTGCCAGAAATCTTGCTGATTGATAGGGGAGCAAATACTTTTTTCACTCATTAAAATGCAAATCAATTTATAACTTTTTTTTAAAATGTGTTTTTCTGGATATTTTTGTTGTTATTCTGTCTCTCACTGTTAAAATAAACCTACCATTAAAATTATAGACTGATCATTTCAGTGGGCAAATGTATAAAATCAGCAGGGGATCAAATACTTTTTTCCCTCACTGTATTGTATGAGCTTGTTTACATAGACATGGATGATAACTATGAATAATTCTGACAAAAACTAATGCCACGCACACACGACCGTTTTTTCTGTCGCAATAAACTCCAATGGGTTTATCCGACGGAATTCCACTCAAGCTGTCTTGCATACACACGGACACACCAAATTCCGACCGTCAAAAAAAAGTGGTGAAGTACAACATTCCAACGAGCCTAGAAAAATTAAGTTCAATGCTTCTGAAAATGCGTCGAATTGTTTCCGAGCATGCATGTTTTTTTTTCTCTGTTGGAATTCCATACAGACAGACGGAATTTCTGACGGAATTTTTTTCCGTCCAAAAAATAGAGAACATGTTCTCTTTCTACGTCTGTCGGGAATTTCAGACGGAAAAAGTCCAATGGGGCATACACACGGTCGGCATATCCAATTGAAAAATTTCGTCTGACTTTTTCCATCGGAAATTCCGACCGTGTGTACGCGGCATAAGATGGGGTACAATGCACAATGCTAGCTACAGCAGCACACTATTTCTGGGTCAAGACCTAGAGGAATAATTGTCTCCCAAACGTGCTCAGTGGACACCAACTTTGTATCTAAAGCCACAAGCAGGTGGATTTAAACATAATGGGCTAGATTCATAGAGAGTTACGCCGGCGTATCAGTAGATACGCCGTCGTAACTCTGAATCTACGCCGTCGTAAATTTAACCAGATACGCTTAAATTAGGCTAAGATACGAGTGGCGTAAGTCTCCTACGCCGTCGTATCTTAGGGTGCATATTTATGCTGGCCGCTACGTGGCGCTACCGTCAATTTCAGCGTAGAATATGCAAATAAGCTGGATACGCCGATTCAGAAACGTACATGCGCCCGGCGGATTTTTTTTACGTAGTTTGCATAAGGCTTTTTCCAGCGTAACGTTACTCCTGCTATATGAGGCATAGCCAATGTTAAGTATGGACGTCGGGACAGTGTCAAATTTTTCGTCGTTTACGTAAGTCGTTCGCAAATACGGCTTTGCGTAAATTACGTTCACGTCGAAAGCATTGACTATTTGCGACGCGATTAGGAGCATGCGCACTGAAATACGTTCACGGACGGCGCATGCGACGTCATTTACGTGGGGTCATGTTTTATTTACATAAAACACGCCCCACCTCTTCTCAATTTGAATTTGGCGCGCTTACGCTGGCAGATTTACGCTACGCCGCCGTAACTTAGGGCGCAGGTTCTTTGTAAATCTAGCCCCAGCCTCACTAAGTTACGACTCTGAGATACGCTACGCCCGCACAAACTTACGGCGGGCTATATGAATCTAGCCCAATGTTTTTTTTATGTGTGATAGGGTCATATGGCTGGAGGGGGTACTTAATGTTGCAGCAATGTGTGCAGAGTATCAGGCCCCGTACACACGGCCGAGAAACTCAACGAGCAAAAGACATCGTTTTGCTCGTCGAGTTCCTTGTGAAGCCACCGAGGATCTCGGCGAGCCAAGTTTCCCTGTTGACTAACGAGGAAATAGAGAACATGTTCTCTATTTGGCCCGACGAGTTCCTCGTCGGTTTCCTCGGCCGAAAGTGTACACACGCCAGGTTTCTCGGCAGAATTCAGCTCCGATCGAGTTTCTGGCTGAATCTGCCGAGAAACTCGGTCGTGTGTACGGGGCCTCAGAGTATGCCCTGTTCAGGCATAGTTGGCTACTTATGGTCCGACTTAATTTTTAACGGTGAAGACAACGTTGTTAGTTATTTTCAGATCATATTTGTAATAAAGTAGAAGGATTTTTATGAATACTGACATTTTGTAATTTTTGCATTTTAATAATTCTAACTGATCATCGTAAGGTGCTCTCTGTACCCGGGGTGTCTATGCCCTGGTTTTCTTCTATACCCTTTGGAGCATGCACAATATGTGTTCAGCATACAGTGACTGGTTTTTAATCTTCCTGGAATTTTTGTTAAATGGTTCTAAATACCCTGTGAATCTATACAGTATTTTATATCAGTTTGTAATAAATATAGGAATTAAATTATAAATAGAACTGGTTTCATATTGAAGTTCTTTTTCAATAGGAATCGAAGCTTATGAACAGGGGTATCCCCAGGATCATAGATGCCAATTTTTTTTTTAAAAAGACCATAAGGGACTCTATCACATAGAAAACACCTGCATGGAAAGCTTGTGATGGAAGCGGCCACTCCCCAACTCCTATACTGCATTACAGCTCTAGGGCAGAGATTTTGTGGTTCAGTTTCACTGCCATATAACTATTATGCGAAACATGAGTCAGGCTGCTTCCAAGCCTATCAGCCTAACAGTCTGCTCTGCTTTGTGACAGCGTCCCTAAAAGACCAAGAACACTAATTACATCTTATCTGTTCTGTCACTGTAGTGTAATTTCTGCACATTTATTTTATCCTTAGCAGCTGCTAAACCCACTTGCTGGCTGAACACATCATTATGTTGCCAGAATGAGGGCATATTACTGGCACTTTTTTGCCAGATGTCTTACAGTTGAAAAGCAGTCATTGCTATCGAACCACCAGAATGGCTGGTGGGAAATGAGAAAAGTCAGGACCATTATTCATAAAATGCCAGGCTTAAAGTGTTACTAAATTCAGTAAAATCAGTCTGTATATGCAGTAAAGCATGCTTGTTAAACTCACTGTGGAACCTAAGAGGTTAATCCTCTGCATTGAGTAAAAAGGCTGTTTGATCCTGTCTTCTCTGAGCCTCCCCTTCATCCACATTCCCCAATCCATCTTCTTATAGAACAGAGCCTTGGGGGTAAGCTGCACATACTCAGTTTTGTGTGTATTGCAAGAGTTTTTTTTTATCTTGGTAGAGTGCATTTGATTAACCAGTTAGCAACCGCCCTATAGACAAAATACGTCTACAAGGCGGTTGCTTAACTCTAGGAGGGCGTCAATGTACGTCCTCCTAGAATCGCGCGCCCTGTGGGGCGCGCACACGGGAGTCTCCGTGATCGCCGGGTCCTCCGGACCCGACTGATCACGGATCACGGTAGCGGCGGATAGCGGCGGTTTACCACGTGATCGCTCGTCCAATGACGGAGCTATCACTAGTAAACAAACCGAACGGTACAGTGTGAGAGAGGAGAGGGGAGAGAGCGGAAGCAGCAGCAGCTGCTGCTGCTGCTGCGAGCTGGATCTGTGACACATTCAGTCACAGATCCAGCCATCCATCCCTCCCTGTGCAATACTCTGCAATATTACCCCCATACTCTGCAGTGCCCCCATACTCTGCAGTGCCCCCATACTCTGCAGTGCCCCCATACTCTGCAATGCCCCCATACTCTGCAATGCCCCCATACTCTGCAATGCCCCAAAATACTCTGCAATGCCCCGCAATACTCCGCAATGCCCCGCAATACTCCGCAATGCCCCGCAATACTCCGCAATGCCCCGCAAAACTCCGCAATGCCTCCCAAAACACCACAATACTCCGCAATACTCCGCAATACTCCGCAATACCCCGCAATACTCCGCAATACCCCACAATACCCCGCAATACTCCGCAATACCCCGCAATACCCCACAATACCCCGCAATACCCTGCAATACTCCGCAATACCCCACAATACTCCGCAATACCCCACAATACTCCGCAATACCCCACAATACCCTGCAACGTCGTCTATGGGGATTTTTAAGTAGCGAAGTTTGGCGCCATTCCACGAGCGTGTGCAATTTTGAAGGGTGACATGTTGGGTATCTATTTACTCGGCGTAACTTCATCTTTCACATTTATGCAAAAGAATGAAGAAAAAATACTAAATTTGCCAAATTTTATAACAGAAACAAAGAAAAATTATTTTTTTTTACAGAATTTTCAGTCTTTTTTCTCTTATAGCGCAAAAAATAAAAAACCCAGCGGTGATTAAATACCACCAAAAGAAAGCTCTATTTGTGTGAAAAAAAGGACGAAAATTTCATTTGGGTACAGTGTTGTATGACTGAGTAATTGTCATTCAAATTGTGAGAGCACCGAAAGCTGAAAATTGGTCTGGTTATTAAGGGGGTTTACGTGCCCAGTGGTCAAGTGGTTAACACAGGGCCAATCAGCACTGTCCAGACAGAAGGTCGGGGGTCCTACAGCCTCATAGGACAGTCATAGGAAAATTAAACTCCTCCTACAAGCTTTACCCAGTGCCCTGCTGGACACTGATAGAAGTCACAAGACTGCTTTAACCTCCCTGGCGGTATGATTATGTCAGATTTTAGGTGCTGAAAGCGGTACCATTATTTTGCATGGAAATTTGGCGTTTTGTATTGTAGGCCTGTAATTCTTAGGAATAACTCACCTAAATCTGTCCAAACAAGAGTCTAGTAGACATCCCGGGTATGATAAAGTTTGAAAAACAAAATCATAAATTATAATATAATAAATAACTATAAATAATTATAACAAATAATAATATAATTATAATAAAAATTATTCAATAATGTAATCAAATCAAAATCACTGAAATTTGCTCAGTTGCAGAATTGTCGCTGTCATTACTTTTATTTTTTTATGACGAATTTCCCCACAAATCGCTATCGCTCAATCCTGCAAATGATTATAATTTATTATCCCTGTTTTCTAGCTGGCTTAAAACCATTTTTGACATAAAGGGACACTTTTGGTTGCTATGGACAATCTCCAGTTTCCAGGCAGAAAGAACAGTTTTTATTATATAAAAGTACATGTAGGACACTGGGCAGACCACTAGGGACAAAGGGTGTGTGTATTTTTTTCATACAGTACTGTAATCTATACGATTACAGTATACTATATCTATTGTGTTTATTTACTTTTTTGAATTTGGCGCCGATCTCCTCCCCCGTGCGTCGTAACGCCGCAGGGAACGGAGCTCGGCGGCACACAGGCACTGTGTGAATCGAGCGAGGACACCGCTCGCTCACACAGCGGGGAGGCATCGCAGGATCCAGGGACAAGGTAAGTAAACTCTGCCTGTGGAAACTGCGAGGCGATCCCGAGTCTGGCTCGAGGTTACCGCTTTTGGGTATTTATTCCCTTGAATCCTAAAGGATAAAGCCTAGTACACACGGGCCAAATATCGGCCGGTTCAATAGAAACCAACCGACATTCGGCCCATACGTATGGCAGCCAGTCCGACAGAAGCCGTTCATTCAACTGGCTTTTGTTAAAGGCTCACGACCGAAAATGTCTTATGACCAGCTCCCAATGACTGAGATGACTGGGTGGGTCAATAACTGTGAGCATTGACCGGAGTGTTCTGGTGGGGCACCCCCTGTCAGAACAGAAGAGCACAGCAGGAAAGGTCGCTGTACTAACATCGGATTGTTAATACAGCAGTTCCGACATGAGCTGCCAGAATGAAAAAATAGTGTGTAAGAGGCTTAAGATTACTCATCAAATCTGGTTGGAAACCCCTCGCAGCCTCTTCAGCCAAAAACTACATTCAACAAGGTAATTTTGTCCTGAAGAAAACTTCATTAATTAATGTGATCTGGGGCGGGCACAATGTTTACTAGCAGTGACACTCCATAACTCTCGTAAGAATTAGGAGCCTGCACCAAGCTGAATTTTGGCAAAATGACTCTTGTAGCCAGATTCACGTAGGCGGGCGCAACGTTAGGCAGGCGTAGCATATGGCATATACGCTACGCCGCCGTAAGTTAGAGAGGCAAGTGCTGTATTCACAAAGCACTTGCCTCCTAAGTTACGGCGGCGTAGCGTAAATGGGTTGGCCTAAGCGCGCCTAATTCAAATGTGGAACAGGGGGCGTGTTTTATGTAAATGACTGGTGACCCGACGTGATTGACTTTTTTAATGAACGCCGCATGCGCCGTCCGTGGACATATCCCAGTATGCATTACTCCAAAGTACACCTTTTCGACGTGAACGTAAATTACGTCAAGCCCGATTCGCGTACGACTTACGCAAACAACGTAAAAAGATAGGCCTGTTCCGACGTCCATACCTTGCATGGGATGCGCCACCTAGGGAGCAGCTTTATCTTTACGCCGGTGAATCGGCGTATCTAGTCATTTGCATATTCTACGCCAAACTCAACGGAAGCGCTACCTAGCGGCCAGCGTAAATATGCACCCTAAGATACGACGGCGCAGGAGACTTATGCCGCTCGTATCTTAGCCTAATTTAAGCGTATCTGGTTTCCAGAATACGCTTAAATTTGCGACGGCATAGATTCAGAGTTACGACGGCATATCTACTGATACGCCGGCGTAAAGCTATCTGAATCCACCTATTGGTGGTTGATTTTCAAGAACTGGAAAATGCAAAATCTGGTGCAGCTCTGCATGGTAGCCAATCAGCTTTTAACTTCAGATTGTTCAAATATGCTTTGACAAAAAAAAATGGAAGCTGATTGGTTTCTGTGCACAGCTGTACCAGATTTTGCACTCTCAAGTTTTAGTAAATCAATCCCATAGAGAATAATGATCAGTTTAGACCAGGCATGTCCAAACACTGGCCCGGGGGCCAAATGCAGCCCGCGTTTTGGTTTAATGTGGCCTCACTGGTAATTTGGACATATATATATCTTTTGTGGCCACCAACGAATACCAGAGCACCGTGTGGCACTCTGTGATTCGTTCAGGGTGCCACAAAATATATATACTATATTTATCGTTCTGGCACCTTCGGAGGGGACAGGGAGGGGGGTGGGACGAGTGCTGTCAGATAACATACAGGAGAATCTCCTGTTTACTTGGCGGCCTCTGTAATAGGAAGGCCGCCAAGTAAACAGGAGATTCTTCTGTATGTAATCCGTTGGCGCTCGTTCCGCCCCCTCCCTGTCCCCTCCAAGGCTGTAGATCAGGCTGCACTGATGGCAATAGTGAGGCTGCATTCAGATGATGCATTCAGGCAATGGCGAGGCTGCATTCAGGCAATGGCGAAGCTGCATTGATGGGCAATGACCCTTATTTTGCTTCACAGTTCATTATTTAAAAAAACATTTTTTCCTGAAACTTCCCTCTTAAAGTGATGGTGCGTATTATATGCCTGTGTGTGTTATACGCTGATACATACGGTATATCCAGATAACACGCCAAAGATCATCCTTGGACTCTTCACCACACACAGCGACAAAGGCAGGAGAATTCTCGTTGGGCAGTGTATTAGTTCATTTGCATTTAATTTTAATGGTTCAAAAAATGTCAGGCAAAATGGTCGGCCCTCACGCATGTTCACTTCATCAAATCTGGCCCTCTTTGAAAAAAGTTTGGACACCCCTGGTTTAGACCTAGGACACCCAACCTACCTGATCTTCAGCTTGGTGCAGGTTCTGAATCCTGTTGAAGGTATTGGGGGGAAGGGCACATGCAGGGTTGTATTTACTATAATCATTGGCCAGTGCCTTGGACAGTAGAATAATGGGAGCAGCACCAGGCCATAAAATGTACTGTATTTCTGTAAAGGGTGTTAAAAAGGGGTTGGAAGGGTTCAGGGATTACATAAAACCATATATTTTCTCTCTTGGACTAACCAGCTAAAAAATAGTTCCACATACAAATAAATAGCTTGCTACCTTCAGTATTTTATTCTGACAATAGCTTTGACTAAAATAGCATACTTGCCAACTGTCCCAAATTTCCTGGGACATTACCGGGATTTAGACCCTTCATAGCTAGCTTAAGATTTCGGACACCCTTATTTTAAAGACTCCTTCACGCAAAGGAATCAACCTACAGCATCTGTTTGTCTTAAAGGGGAACTCTCACTCAGGTTTGGCCCAGATTCTCAAAGGGCTTACGACGGCGCAACGCCATGTACGCCGTCGTAAGTCCTAATCTGGGCCGTCGTATCTATGCGACTGATTCTTAGAATCAGTTACGCATAGATATCCATTAGATCCGACAGGCGTAAGGCTCTTACGCTGTCGGATCTTAAATGTAATTTTTTTTTTGGCCGCTAGGTGTCGCCTCCGTCGTTTTCCCCGTCGAGTATGCAAATTAGCTAGATATGCGAATTCCCGAACGTACACGTGGTCGACGCAGTGAAGTTACGACGTTTACGTTAGGTTTGCGCGGCGTAAAGTTGCCCCTGCTATATGAGGGGCAACCAATGTTAAGTATGGCCGTCGTTCCCACGTCGAAATTTGTAAATTTACGTTGTTTGCGTAAGTCGTCCGTGAATGGGGCTGGACGCCATTTACGTTCACGTCGAAACCAATGACGTCCTTGCGACGTCATTTGGAGCAATGCACCCTGGGATATATATTCCGGACGGCGCATGCGCAGTACGTTCTGCACAGGAACACGCTTAATTTTAAATGCTCCACGCCCCCTACACGGCTAATTTGAATTAGGTGGGCTTGTGCCGGGTGATTTACGCTACGCCGCCACAACTTTACAGGCAAGTTCTTTGTGAATAAAGCACTTGCCTGTAAAACTTGCGGCGGCGTAACGTAAATCAGATACGTTACGCCCGCACAGTTTTATGCCCATCTACGAGAATCTGGGCCATTGTGTTTTGTTGTTTCTTTTCTCCTGTGGCTTCCGGGCTTAGAGGGAGTTGACTGAAAAAAAGTATTTTCTCCCTCTTGTACCTGGAGTCATAGGTTTCCTTAACCACTTAAGCCCCGGACCAAAATGCTGCCTAAAGACCCAAGGGGTTTTTACAGTTCGGGACTGCGTCGCTTTAACAGACAATTGTGCGGTCGTGCGACGTGGCTCCCAAACAAAATTGGCGTCTTTTTTTCCCCACAAATAGAGCTTTCTTTTGGTGGTATTTGATCACCTCTGCGGTTTTTATTTTTTGCGCTATAAACAAAAATAGAGCGACAATTTTGAAAAAAAATCTATATTTTTTACCTTTTGCTGTAATAAATATCCCCCAAAAACATATATAAAAACATTTTTTTCCTCAGTTTAGGCCAATACATATTCTTCTACCTATTTTTGGTAAAAAAAATCACAATAATCGTTTATCGGTTGGTTTGCGCAAAATTTATAGCGTTTACAAAATAGGGGATAGTTTTTTTGCATTTTTATTTATTATTTTTTTTTTACTACTAATGGCGGCGATCAGCGATTTTTTTTCGTGACTGCGACATTATGGCGGACACTTCGGACAATTTTGACACATTTTTGGGACAATTGTCATTTTCACAGCAAAAAATGCATTTAAATTGCATTGTTTATTGTGAAAATGACAGTTGCAGTTTGGGAGTTAAACACAGGGGGCGCTGTAGGAGTTAGGGATCACTGTGTATGTGTTTACTAGTGTAGGGGGGTGTGGCTGTAGGAATGACGTCATCGATCGTGTCTCCCCTATAAAGGGGATGACGCGATCGATGCGCCGACACAGTGAAGCACGGGGAAGCCGTGTTTACACACGGCTCTCCCCGTTCTTCAGCTCCGGGGAGCGATCGCGACGGAGCGGCTATAAACAAATAGCCGCGCCGTCGTCCCGGATCGCTCCCCGAGCGGACCAGACCTCCGCATGTACCCGGGGGGGGGGGTCCCGATCGGACCCCCCACCCACGTCTAGCAGAGGACGTACAGGTACGTGATTGTGCCTGTCCGTGCCATTCTGCCAACGTAAATGTACATGAGGAGGTCGGGAAGTGGTTAAAGAGGTTGTAAAGGTACAATTGTTTTTTCCTAAATAGCTTCCTTTACCTTAGTGCAGTCCTCCTTCACTTACCTCATCCTTCAATTTTGCTTTTAAATGTCCTTATTTCTTCTGAGAAATCCTCACTTCCTGTTCTTCTGTCTGTAACTACACACAGTAATGCAAGGCTTTCTCCCTGGTGTGGAGTGTCGTGCTCGCCCCCTCCCTTGGACTACAGGAGAGTCAGGACGCCCACTAACACACAGCTCCTTTCTCTATCTGCATCGTAGAGAGCGTCCTGACTCTCCTGGTGTCAGGAGGCATGCAAGGTCAGTTCAACCTCTGGGGACAGTCATCTTTCAGCGGCACTTTGGGGGTGGTGCTACATATGTTTGTATCTTTGTATCCATTAAGATAAGGTGACCAGATTTTTAAAATGAAATCCGGGGACATATTTTTTCTTTACTACGGTAGTAATGGCAACAATCAGCGACTCTCTGCCCGTCGCCGCCTGCCTCACAGCCTCTCAAGTCTTACTTTCCGGGCCCCCGTCTACTACAGGGTGGGGTGCGGAGGAAGATCACTCCGCTAGGGAAGGCAAGGAGATAGGCAGGTGGCTGGCCAGGATTTCAGCCAAGGCAGAATAACATGTGAGCGGAGCTGAATGGGCATGTGCCCGAAACTGATGAAATATTCCCTCCACTCTGACCAGCACATGATCATCAGAAAGGGGCACAGATAATGGGAAAATACAACCCCCCTATGCTAGTAGGCACGGCGGAACGGGGGGGTGTAATTCTATTTTTTTTATTTTAATTCTGCACTGATTGTCTTTGAAATTGCCCCTGCCCCCTATTAAATCCAATCTGGGGACAAAACCAGGGACAGACTTGGTCCGGGGACAGTGTCCTCAATCAAGGGATTGTCCCCTAAAACTGGGGATGTCTGGTCACCCTACATTAAGGCCCCTTTCACACTGAGAAGTATTTCAGGCGTTTTAGCACTAACAATAGCACATAAAAAATGTCTGAAATACTCCTGCCCGAGGGCTTTCACACTGAAGCGATGTGCTGGCGGGAGAAATAAAATCTCCTGCAAGCAGCATCTTTAGAGCGGTGAGAGGAGCGGTGTGTATACAGCTCCTTCACCCTCCTTTCCATTGAAAACAATAGGACAATGCGGTAATACCGCCGGCAATGCGCCTCTGCAGAGGCGCAATGCCGGCGGTATGAACCCTTTTTCGGCCGCTAGTGGGCGTTAAAACCGCACCGCTAGAGGCCAAATAACGCCGCAATTCCGCGGCAATTCTGACAATATAGCGCCGCTAATACCGCCACCGCACATACTGCCCCAGTGTGAAAAGGGCCTTAGTCATATTAGAATCTCAGCGATTCTATGGGCCAGCTCCCTTGGAACAATGTCTGATACACTTGAAAGTGTTTTTTTTCCAGGACTTTCTGCAACCCTTCCTAATTGTTCAGCTTGGGACTGGCATGCAGAATGTGATAACACATATGCATGCTGAATTTGTACGCATGTACTAGGGCCAATTTGGGCAGGAGTCAATTAACCTACCGGCGAATCTTTGGAGTGTGGGCGGAAACTGGAGTACCTGGAGGAAATCTTAACGAACACAGTAATTGTACAACTGTTAACATTTGCCTTCAACTTGATCTAAGAGTTCTTTTCAGACTTGCAGTGCTTAATTCTTTCATATTTTTCAATTAATATGAGTTACAAAATCAATTAAAGACCTGGCTTTCCAATGCTTAGGGGAGCAAGCCATATATACTTTACATGGTAGGTTTTGTGGCTAGGAATACAGTCCGTTTAAACGTTTTTTTTTTGCAGTTCTTACCAGTCTGTGCGTTTCTCTGCATCACGTGACTCCCTAGGTTCTGCTTCGTCTCTGAAGAAAAGAAAAAAAAAAGAGCGTTAATAAATAAGGCAGACTCCAGTCAAACATCAAAATAAGCCTGTCAGATTCTGAACGCTGGCTAAGCATTCCCTGTGTCCCTCTAGCGCCTCAGGTTTCCAAGTGCAGGATTCATGCTGGGCTCAGACTTCTCTCTCTATGCTCTGCCACCTTATCACAAAGCCTCACCCTCGATATTTAATAGTCAAATGCAGGAAACTCTAATGACGACTGAGGTTATGAGATTCGGCTGTGTGGCTTAGTACTAGGAGGGCCTTAGGCTTAGTGCTTACCTAAAGAGAGGTTAAGGCCTAGTATATGACCTGGTCCTTGAATCCAGGCCCTACAGGGACATTGTTTGCTATGAACAATATCACAGGTACTTGCAAACACCACAAGGTGCTTAGCAACAACATACATTAAAAAAATGGGGGGGGGGGAGGCAGCCCCAGACTTATATTCTATCCTTGACCCATTTTCACCATTTAGGGGGAATAGTATGTGACATTATAGGTCTAATAGACCCCTGATGTCTTCTTAAAGAGAGCATGTAATTTTTACTATGCTATCATGTAGGAGGCTAGTAGCCATCTATGTGGGTAATTTTTGCCTCCCAATGATACCAAGGGAGGTTCATGCCTCCTACTTATGTTAGAGTGTCTTTTCCCTCCAGTGACACTAGGGTTATTCCCATTGATGTCAGGGTGCACCCATTCTTCCCACCCATCCCAGATTCTACAGGGCTGCCCTGGGATTTTAACTAAATCTTGGCATTCCACATATCTGGGCTGTGTCCAAGATCCCAGTGCTAGAATGACTCTCCTGGCACTCAGCTCCATGCCTATGCATATACTGGCAGGCAGAGTGATCTCCTAACTGATAGTATAAGCATATCTCTGGTGGTGATGTTGGCGCATGGACAACAGTGTGGAACACAATGCAGGAGAGAGGTAAGTGTATTTTGCATAAACCCTATTGCTTTTCAGGGACTGGGTTGGGGGGGGGGGCATACCTCTGATCACTAAGCACCAATGTGACCTTTGAATACCAATGCTTTAAGGGGAGGGGGACACCACTGACCACTAGGCACTAATGCTTTTTAGGAAGCGGGGCCAACATTATTGACCATAAATACCTTTGGGGGGAAAGGGGGGGCACCACTGAACACCAATGAATGTCTTTAGGGGAGTAATAGGAAAAGAACACTGACACCAACAGTCAACTCTGTAGAGTGAATAGTCCCTAAGTGACCATCAATGTCTGAAAAGATGGGGAGTGGGTTTCTTTCATTGACCACCAGTTCTTTAGGAGGAGGGGTTCTTTCTCCCACTCATATAAATGCAGATAAATGTTTTATCTGTTTTTTCTTCTATCAAGTTATCCCTGAGGCCTCGTACACACGACCGGATCTCCGCTGGAAACGGTCCGCTGGACCGTTTCCAGCGGAGATTCCTCCTCCGGATTTGGATCCGATGGCGTGTACACACCATCGGATCAAAATCCGTGCAGAATTCCTCCGCGGTGACGTGTCGCGCCGTCGCTGCGATGATGACGCAGCAACGTGCACGACGCTGGAAGGTAAGTACTTCCACGCATGTGTCGAATCATTACGACGCATGCGAGGGAGGGGAGCGGACGGATTGATCCGGTGAGTCTGTACAGACCACCGGATCAATCCGCTGGTCCCGATTCAAGCGGATAGATTTCTTAGCATGCTAAGAAATTTCTATCCGCTTGAAATGGACCGGCCGGACAAATCTCTGCGGATAAATATCCGCTAGGCCGTACAGACGACCGGATTTGTCCGCTGGAACTGATCCGCGGATCAATCCCAGCGGATAGATCCGGTCGTGTGTACGGGGCCTAAGGCTTTAGTTGGACTTTTATTCACATTTATTTATTTGTATGTTTGGATATTCATCATATTAATTATTTGAGTATATTACTTTATGGCACATTATTGAATAAGCGCACCATTCTCCTTTTTTTTCTTTTATATAAATTTTGTATGGGTTCAAATGGTATGAGGTATCGAAGCATTTCCACGTGTACGAGTACTCATGCAAATGCTTAGCATTCAATACCAACATTTTAGGTATCACTGTACGTTAGATAATAAGGGGTATTAAATGGATTCCAAAAAAAACAAGTATAAAGTATGACGCAGGTAGCAAACAGGTTATTGCCTAAATGGCTTTAGGCTGGGTGCACATGGGTCGAAAATGGTCGGTTCCGGTTCGGTAGGACCCACCTGATTTTCGACCTGTGTGTACAGATCCCTGTCCTACAGAAGCCAGTCTCAAGACCAACTTCTGTCAAACGTAAGAAAAAAGGTTTGTCCCAGATAGTTGCCCCAGAGCTACCGGTGAATCTCATCCCGAATACATATAGTAAAGACATGTTCCTCAAATTGGAATTTTAAATAGACCACAGGCAGTAATGTATAAAAATTGGTACAAATTTATTAGTGAATATACAAAAATATTTTTTTTTTAACACATAATCAAACACAAAAAAAGTATTAAATTGGAGAATAATAAAAACAAACACATAAAATTGGTATAAAACCAGCTGAGAAAGAAGCCCAGGGACTGTCAACCAACAGAGCATCTGTCAAATGAACATGCTGGAAAATCAGCATCCGATCAGTGCTGACAGCCAATGGCTGCCAGCGCTAATCAGTGTGTTCTGTCAGAAAACAGTAGATCAGCGGGGAGATAGCCACACCAGCATTGCTTGTGTTAGTGCGACGATCTAGAGCAGGGATATGCAATTAGCGGACCTCCAGCTGTTGCAGAACTACAAGTCCCATGAGGCATAGCAAGACTCTGACAGCCACAAGCATGACACCCAGAGGCAGAAGCATGATGGGACTTGTAGTTTTGCAACAGCTGGAGGTCCGCTAATTACATATCCCTGATCTAGAGTATACCCTGCATAACAATCAAAGAAGCTAGGGAACACTAGATACAATAGATAAGGGAGATAACGTGAGGTGGTTACTTGGTAAGGAATGGTTAGACAAGGAAGAGAAGGTAGTGTAGGAGACTGTTCAATTGTAGGAGCAAACCTGTTAGGATGGGGAAGAGAATTTGAGGTCATTAGGGCTACTCTTTAAATGGGATGATCTTATAAGTGAGCATAAGCAGGTATTTGGTTGAGCAGAGAAGATGGAAATATTTGTGTTGGATAAAGAATATGAGAACAGCTTTAAAGACACATTTTAATAAGTTTGACCTTCAGGCCGATGTGAAGCCAGGAAAAAGATTGACAGAGAGGAGCAGCAAAGGAAGAGAGGTTAGAAGAACATGCAAGTCTTCCAGTAGCATTCATGATTGATTACCAAGGTTAAAGTATATTGTAGTAGTGAAAGTGTTAGATTATGAGGGCAAGGACTAAGAGTTTAGTGGCCTCTAGAGTTATGAAGGGAAGCACTTTGAGGATGTGCAAGTGGAAGTGTCGGGACATGTTCTAAATGTGGGGGAAACAGGATAGCGCTAAGCCAAGGGAGACACCAAGGAAGGAAACTTGTACATTAAACAGAATACTGTGTACAGTTAGTCGATGTCAATGTGAGAAGTGCTTTATGGTGAAGAAGGGAACGTAGTTACCTCACTCTCATGTTGTTTATGTTTTAGAAACCTTTCAGACATTCAAGAAGAAATGTCTACAAAGGCGAGGTGCAACAATTTTTAGGACAGTGGGAGACAGGTCAGGAGTGGTAGATCTGGGCATCATCTGTATTCAGGTGGTATTAGAGCGGGCTCTGAGTGGGTCCTATCGGAGCGGCATTGAAAGGCCCTGGCTGGGTGATTAGCCACAAGCACTTTTGACCTTCAATTATAGAGGGTCCCATAGAGCTGGTAAACGGACAGTTTTACTACACACTGGTGGTGCTCCATTTAAGATCTCACACTTGGTGACGGACGGTGACTACATTTTTGATATCCCAGTCACATTTAAGGATTTTGTTTTAATTTGAATTATTATTTTTTTAATCTATTTTTCAGCATATACTTGATGGTCGTTTATTGAATCCTAAAAATTGTTTTCACTTGGACTGCATTTATCTGCTGTGTATTTTTGCATCAAATATGTGCACTTTATTCATATGCTATGTTTATATCCATTATGTATAGCGCCACTCTTTAAGATTTGAATGAGTTAAAACTATAGCTTTGATTTATATTAGATTAAATCCTTGTTTATGCCAGGTTTTCGCCAATTTCATTATGCCATATGTGGAGCTCTTTACTTGTGACTAAATCATGGGGTTAGTAGGGTAAGGAAAGTATATTTTGGAAGAAGCAACCTTGTTCAGATCAGTAAATGTCTGGATTCAAAGCTTCGTGAAATTAGAATTAGCAAATGAGCAATATTGAAATACGAATCTTAAGCAAATGTTTTATTAATTGTTGGTAGCCAACACAAATAAAACTTCAGCTAAAAATGAAAGAGTATGACTTAAAAATTAAGCCAGTAACTGCACATGAGAACATCTAAATCGCTTTCTTGCATTTACATGGTAAGGAAAACTACTCTTAGGCCTCGTACACACGACCGTTTTCCTCGACAGAATCCATCAAGAAACTTGGTGGCAGAGCTTTTCGATGAGAAACACGTTTGTGTGTATGCTAAGAAACCCGCGCATGCTCAGAATAAAGTATGAGATGGGAGCGCACCTTTGGTAAAAGTAGCGTTTGTAATGGAGATAGCACATTTGTCACGCTGTAACAGTCTGAAAAGTGCAAATTGTCTCTTACCAAACTTTTACTTAACACGCAGTAACATGAGATTAGCAAAAGCAGCCCCAAGGGTTGTGCCAGTGGAATCAAACTTCCCCTGCCATTGTATGTGTTGTACGTCACCACGTTTGAGAACGAGGAGATTTTGTCTTGACTGTGTACGCAAAGCAAGCTTGTCGAGTTCCTCGACAAGCCTAACAAGGAACTCGTCGAGGAAAACGATGTGTCTTTTCCGACGAGTTCCTCGGTCGTGTGTACGAGGCCTTATGCGATACAGCTGAAACTCAAAAAATTTTTAATATCGTGCAAAAGTTCATTTATTTTACTAATGCAACTTAAAAGGTGAAACTAATATATGAGATAGACTCATTACACGCAAAGCAAGATAGTTCAAGCCATGATTTGTCATAATTGTGATGATTAGGGTTTATAGCTCATGAAAACCCCAAATCCACAATCTCAGAAAATTTGAATATTGTGAAAAGGTGCACAAGCAGCAGGGATGACCAGACACCTGGAGAGGATTTTCGGGAAAAGGTAATTTAAAAGTGTTGGGGACTTTCACAAGGAGTAGACTGAGGCTGGAGTCAGTGCATCAAGAGGAACACACACAGACGGATCCTGGACATGGGCTTCAAATGTCGTATTCCTCTTGTCAAGCCACTCCTGAACAACAAACAACGTCAGAACTTGCGTCTTACCTGGGCTTAAGAAAAACAGACCTGGTCTGTTGCTCACTGGTCCAAAGTCCTCTTTTCTAATGAGAAAAAAGTTTGCATCACATTTGGAAACCAAGGAGCCAGAGTATGGAGGAAGAATGGAGAGGCACACACTGCAAGATGCTTGAAGTCCAGTGTGACTTGGCACCTGCCCACACTGCCAAAAGCACCAAAACCTGGTTCAATGACTATGGGATTACTGTGCTTGATTGGCCAGCAAACTTGCCTGACCTGAACCCCATAGAGAATCTATGGGGCATTGCCAAGAGAAAGATGAGAGACATGAGACCGAACAATGCAGAAGAGCTGAAGGCTGCTATTGAAGCATCCTGGTCTTCCATAACACCTCAGCAGTGCCACAGGCTGATAGCTTCCATGCCACGCCGCATTGAGGCAGTAATTGCTGCAAAAGGGGCCCAAACCAAGTACTGAGCACATATGCATGCTTATACTTTTCAGAGTTCCGATATTGTTCTATGTACAATCCTTGTTTTATTGATTGCATGTAATATTCTAATTTTCTGAGCTTGTGGATTTGGGGTTTTCATGAGCTGTAAGCCATAATCATCACAATTATGACAAATCACGGTTGAACTATCTTGCTTTGCATGTAATGAGTCTATCACATATACAGTCCTGATCAAAAGTTTAAGAACACTTGAAAAATGGCAAAAAATCATATTTTACATTGTTGGATCTTAACAAGGTTCCAAGTAGAGCTTCGACATGCAACAGGAAGAAATGAGAGTGAGACAAAACATTTTTTGAGCATTCAATTTAATAAAAACAACGAATAAACTGAAACTCAAAAGTTTAGGACCACACCTCCAAAAAAAACTAAACCCCCCCCAAAACAGAAATCCAACTTCCAAACATGAACTCAGTAATGAGTAGCTCCGCCGTTATTGTTGATCACTTCAAAAATTTGTTTTGGCATGCTTGATGCAAGCGTTTCCATGAGGTAAGTGGGAACATTTCTCCAAGTGGTGAAGACAGCCGCACGAAGGCCATCTACTGTCTGGAACTGTTGTCCATTTTTGTAAACTTCCCTTGCCATCCATCCCCAAAGGTTCTCAATTGGATTTAGATCAGGGGAACAAGCAGGATGGGCCAAAAGAGTGATGTTATTCTCCTGGAAGAAGTCCCTTGTCCTGCGGGCATTGTGTACTGTAGCGTGGTGCTGTTGAAAAACCCAGTCGTTACCACACAGACGAGGGCCCTCAGTCATGAGGAAGGCTCTCTGCAACATCTGGACATAGCCAGCGGCCGTTTGACGCCCCTGCACTTCCTGAAGCTCCATTGTTCCACTGAAGGAAAAAGCACCCCAGACCATTATGGCGCCCCCTCCACTGTGGCGCGTAGAAAACATCTCAGGTGGGATCTGCTTGTCATGCCAGTAACTTTGGAAACCATCAGGACCATCAAGGTTAAATTTTTTCTCATCAGAGAATAAAACTTTCTTGCACCTTTGAATGTCAATGTTTGGTGCTCCCTTGCAAAGTCCAAACGAGCAGTAATGTGGCGTTCAATGAGACAAGGTTTTTGAAGACGTTTTTTGTTTTTGAAGCCCTTCAGTCTCAGATGCCGTCTGATGGTTATGGGGCTGCAATCAGCACCAGAAAGGGCCTTAATTTGGGTCGAGGATCGTCCAGTGTCTTGATGAGAGACCCTGCTTATGCAGTTCAGCAACCTGACCACGTTCAAAAAGGGAGAGTTTTTTTGTCTTTGCCATCACAACGTGTGACTACCTGACAGAAAATGACAATGAATCCACATCTTTGCACAGATTTGGCCTTTTAAAGGCATGTGGTCCTAAACTTTTGATCAGCTGAAAAACAGCCTGTTTCAGTTTATTCATTATTTTCAATTAATTGAATGCTCAAAATTTTTTTTGTCTCACTCTCATTTCTTCTGGTTGCATGTTGAAGCTCTACTTGGAACCTTGTTAAGATCCAACAATGTAAAATATGATTTTTTGCCATTTTTCAAATGGTCTTAAATTTTTGATCAGGACTGTATTAGTTTCACCTTTTAAGTTGCATTAGTTAAATAAATGAACTTTTGCAAGATATTCAAATCTTTCGAGTTTCACCTGTATGATTGCAGAAGTGAATAAGTTATGGTGAGGAGTGACAGGTGCTGGACGTATAGTAAGCTGTTAGGAGCCGGTCACTGTCTGACCTCTTGTGTACTTTCCATGTGTAAGCTTCCCTCTCCAATAGACTCACTTCCCTTCACATAGCCCAGACTTTGCAGGACAACCTCTACTTCCTCTCCCACTTTATAGGACAATGCAGCCCATGAGATCATTGACAAGAGGGAAGATAAATGTATGAACACACTGTACAGAAAATAAAAAGTTTACAATATGCCATGTAAATATCTCCCAATTTTCTGACAGAGAAAAATACACCTTTTAATACCATTATTTTTTTCAAACTGTTGCCACAACTCTGGTCAGACTCTGATCATTACAGAGAAAATGGACAGACCATCAATACTTTATTTCCCAAACATGTTTCATGCATTTACCGACATTAACAACAGTCAACGCCAGCTTAAAAAAGGTATAGTATAAAAAACGCGTACCCCGCTCCTCTCCTCTCCAGTTACCTCTTTGCCAACTCTGAACGTAGTATTGGGACATTTTGCGTCGTTTACTGGTCTGCGGGTAAATCACTCTAAATGTCAGGCTCTCGGCGTCTCCTTACAGCCCCACATAGTTCGAGCTTTGCGTGGAAAGTACCCCTTTAGTTGGCAAGAGGAAGCTCTCCCCTATCTGGGCATTTATTTAACACCCACTCTTACTACATTATATAGGAAGAACTATCCCCCTTTGTTTTCGCAAATTGTTGGAGGACCTTCAGAGGTGGTCAAACAAACCCCCGTCATGGTTCGGTAGGCTGTATTCGGTCAAGATGACCATTTTACCTAAGGTGCTGTATTTCTTTAGAACTCTCCCAATAGCTATAGTAAGTATGGACCTCAAGAAGTTCCAAACCAAACTGCTTGACTATATATGGGATCATAGAAGGCCTAGGGTGAACAGGAAAACATTGTACACCCCTTAATTGGGCGGAGGTTTGGGTATGCCGGACCTCCTTAAATATTACCACTCAGCTCAGTTGGCCCAGCTGATCCGATTTCATACGGGTCGATCCAGGCCACTCTGGATGGGATTGGAATCTTCCCTGAACCCAGACAGAGAGATCAGTCACCTGATGTGGCTGAGGGGACGGGATAGGCCATCTGTGCTATGTCCGTCTCTGTCGTTTTCCCTGAGCCTCTGGAATCGCCTAGCAAAAACGTATAGATTTAAGTCATTACACACCCCGATGGCGTCCTTGTTTCACAATCCCCTGTTCACCCCGGGTCTCCGACCCCAGGACTTCTCTTGGTGGATCAATAAGGGTCTATTGAGGATAGCGGATCTATGCGATCACAAGGGAGCTTTGTCAAAATCGGTTCTACAAGAGAAGTATGGCCTTCCGAATGCTGAATACTTTCGTTACGCTCAAATTGCTAATTTTTTAGAGACTTTGAATCGTACTTCTGACCTCTCTACATCTACGGCTATGGAACAACTTTGCAGAACTTTTGACAAACACTCCGGTCACATATCATTAATTTATGGCTTATTGTCCTCCAATACTCAAAAGATGGTTTATATGCAAAAGTGGGAACATGATCTTGGCACGGTATTGGAAATTGCGGAATGGAGTAAACTGGTACAGGGGGCTTCTAGGTCTTATATTAATACCTCTTTAATTGAGGCTAATTACAAAGTGTTGATGCGATGGTACATGGTCCCTGCGCGAATAGCCACTTTTGTTCCGGGGGCGTCCCCGTGGTGCTTCAGGGGGTGCAATGTGGATGGCACCATGTACCACATTTGGTGGACATGCCAAAAGGTGAGACAATTTTGGATACGCACTTATAACTTTATTTATTCTTTAACCCAAGTTAACCTTATTAAGTGGCCTCTGCATGCACTGCTGGGACGCCCGGTAGAGGGAACGTCAAAACACTTGAGAAAACTGATAGCTTTTATATTTGTGGCAGCCAGAATCTCCATTGCTAAGTCTTGGAGAACACCCACTGTCCCCTTTTGTCTTCTGAAATCTAAACTGTCATGGATTATGGTGAACGAGAGGTTGTCGGCCATTCTGAATGATAAAGTCGGGGCTTTTGACAGGGTGTGGGATCCCTGGATCACTTACCTCACAAATGTACATTGATCTGGATCAACGCAAGGACTTTCCCCTTTTTGGGTTAAGGTAGGGATGCACCATCCTTTCTCTCTCTCTCTATCTTTTTTTTCCTCTTCTTCTATCTTTCTTTCTTCCCTTTCTTCCTTCTTCTCTGCTCTACTATTGTAACTTCCCATTGTTACGATGTTAAATCAGCTATAGTTGACTATTGTATGTTGGCCCTCCGGGCCTAGATAGCGCTCCAAATGGGTGACCCTGAGCCGGGTTTGCAGTTATCCCTATTTGGAGTTAGTTCTAGAGGGAGCGCTCAAAGACATAAGATATGCAAATGTTATGTGTATACTTGCAATAATTTGTATCTGCATAATAGTCCTCCAGATGATGACTGTGAGTGCTTTTCTCCCCCCCCTTTTTTTTGTTGTATACCCCTCTTTTCCTTTTTTTGAAAACTCAATAAAAAATATTGGAAGCGAAAAACACGTACCACATAAATACACTAATGGGCTATTTATGCTGAGGCACAGAGGAAAGACTGGGCCTCATACACTGAGACACAGAGGAGAGACTGAGGCCTCGTACACATGACCGTTTTCCTCGACAGAATCCATCAAGAAACTTGGTGGCAGAGCTTTTTTGCCGAGGAAAACGGTCATGTGTATGTTTTTCATCGAGAAAATTGTTGTGGAACTCGATGAGAAAAAAAGAGAACAAGTTCTCTTTTTCCTCGTCGGGAGTCTCAATTTCCTCGTCGTGTTCCTCGTCGGGCTGGTTTTCGACGAGAAACACGTTCGTGTGTATGCTTAGAAACCCGCACATGCTCAGAAGGGTGGTGCCAGTGGAATCAAACTTCCCCTTTATAGTGCCATCGTACGTGTTTTACGTCACCGCGTTTGAGAACGACGAGATTTTGTCTTGACAGTGTGTACGCAAAGAAAGCTTGTCAAGATTCTCGACAAGCCTGGCAAGGAACTCGTCGAGGAAAGCGATTTTTTATTTACGACGAGTTCCTCGGTCGTGTGTACGAGGCCTAAGCGTCATATATTGAGACACAGAGGAAAGATTAAGCCCCATACACTGAGATACAGAGCAGAGACTGAGCGTCATACACTGAGATACAGAGCAGAGACCAAGCCTCATATACTGAGATGCAGAGACCATAGGCATGTGCACAGGGTGTGCCAGGTCTGTTTAGAGCCCTGATATTTCACCAAAGCCCCCCATTATTCGTAATAAATTGTAAAAAAAAACTTCCCTCTTAAAGTTAGGGTACATGTTATACGCCTGTGCATGTTATACGCCGATAAATACGGTAATAAAAATAAACTACTGACACCAATCTCTGCTCTACTGACCCCATCCTCTGTCCACTGCTCTAGTGACACTGTCCATTGCCATACTGCTATATTTTTATATATATATATATATATATATATATATATATATATATACATACATACAATAAATATATATGTAACACTACCCCCGGAGGAGCTGCTGGTTGTTTTGTGTGGCACATTTACCTCGTGGCTCTTCCGAATTCCTAGGGGTGCATGATGCATTTAGTAGAAGTAAAGGAATGTCCACAACAGGTGCTCTATGCTGTGCTCTTTATTACCCAGCCGGGTAAAAACAATAAAACTTGTGGTGAGGAAAGTAAAGTTGAAAGAAGAAAGGAGAATAGCAAATTCAGGCGTGATGATAGGGAAACAGTCCTACTCCCAAGCGTAACACTTCTCTGCGCCACTCCTGCTTGAGTGGGATTAGTGTACCCGGACAGGCCTCTCTCACTGACCTGGCAGCCGGAGTATCACTCGGACAATTGTAGGATAAAGTCTCTGCCACAGACCCTCCTTGGTGAAGCTGCGGTAGAAAATTAGAAAATCCGCAGCTAAAAGCCCCATTCTATCAGTCCGTGTGAAAGGGGCCTTAAACATGTATCTGTCTTGCCAACTATGATTTTTTTGTGTTTAACCACTTCCATACAGGGCACTTATACACCTTCCCGCCCAGACCAATTTTTAACTTTCAGCGCTGTTGCACTTTGAATGACAATTGCGCGGTCATGCTACACTGTACCCAAATTAAATTGTTATCATTTTGTACCCACAAATAGAGCTTTCTTTTGGTGGTATTATATCACCTCTGGGATATTTATTTTCTGCAAAAAAAAATGACAATTTTTTTTGAAAAAAATACTTTTTTTTGTTTTTCTTATAAAACATTGTAAATAAGTATGTTTTCTCCTTCACTGATGGGCACTGATGGTACTGCACTGACGGGCACTGAAGAGGCGGCACTGATGGGCACCGATGAGGTGGCATTGATGGGCACTTATATGCGGCACTGATGGGCGGCACGGATGGGCACTGATAGGCGGCACGGATAGGCTGCATGGATGGGCTTGGATAGGCGGCACAGATGGGCACAGATAGGCGGCACGGCTGGGCACGGATAGGCGGCACGGATTGGGCACGGATAGGTGGCACGGATGGGCACGGATAGGCGGCACGGATGGGCACTGATAGGCGGCATGGATGGGCACTGATAGGCGGCATGGATGGGCACTGATAGGTGGCACGGATGGCCATAGATGGGCACTATTATATGTGTTGTACTAATGGATGCCAATCAGTGCCAAACAATGCCTGCCAATCAGTGATGCCCATTGTGGGCACTGATTGGCATCCATTGCGGCACTGATTGGCATCCATTTTTTGTGTCCTTCTCATCCCTGGTGGTCTAGTGGGCATCCCTGGTGGTCCAGTGGGCATCCCTGGTGGTCCAGTGGGCATCCTCGGGGGGGCTGTGCTGATAATCGATCAGCACAAACCCCCCTGTCACAGGAGCAGCCGATCGGCTCTCCTCTACTCGCGTCCTGTTTGCGGTCACGGACCTTCAGACCCACGGCTGGGCACTTAAAGAGGACGTACAGGTATGTGCTTGTGCCCAGCCGTGCCATTCTGCCGACGTATATCGGCGTTAGGCAGTCCTTAAGTGGTTAACAAGTTCCATACAAATCACTTAGTACCACAAATGTTACATGCTTCTGTATTCACTAAAAGGGGTGTCCTGGAAGGTGGGTAGGGAGTGGAACCCGGTCCTTTACCTACATATTGGTCCAGGTCTTAAGTGGTTAATGGTAACAAAAACAGCAGTAAAATAGATCCCCTGCAGCCAGCAACAATAGACCCCCCCCCAGCAACAATAGACCACCCACAACAAAATACTTCCTCCAACAATTAACCTCGGCAGCAACAACAGATCTCCCTTCAACCAGCATCAATGGACCACCTACAATAAAATACCTTCATCTGCAAAAAATAGACCACCTGCAGCAATAAGAGATCTCCCCACCGCCAGCATCAATAGACCTTCCAGCAGCCAGCAACAATAGACCTCTCCCTCAACAGTAGATCCCCCCAGCAACAAAGACACACCCCTAGCAACAATAGATCCCCCACCAGCAACAACAGTTGCAAAAGCCCCATACACTGAGGACAGGAGGTAGCATATCATCACTTTTGCCAAAAGAGACCTATACTAGATATTAGCTTGTGTACATGTATATTCACGGTCCACACGTGGCTATAACATATCCTTGTTCTTATCATCCAACACAGCATGGTGAACCCCACCCTGAACATCACACGTCCATGGAAACTATCAGCCCAGCCCATCTGTGTGCTACAGTATTTACATGGAAAGATAATAAAGTGATGTTCTGCAAGACCTGGACAGTGGAGGGAGTAATAGAATTCTAGACATAGAGATAACTCAGCAAGATGCCATGGCCATGGTGCTTTGTTTTCTGGGTGGCATGGCCAATTTTAATGCATGTCTATATACACGTGAAAGGAAAGACTCCAATACAGATAACATGCACACTTGTTACATTAGGTATGCAAGCCTTTGACTTTTATTCCCAAATGGTTAATATGCTTTCCTTGCAGCACTGGGTTCTTGGATTCAATCCCACCAAGGACAAAGTGTGCATGGAAATTGCATGATCTCCCCTTGTTTGTGTGAGTTTTATGTGGCTGTCACCCAAAACTAGACTATTCAGTTCTCATAACTGTCGGGTGAGTCTGCATTAATGTGTCAGGGGTGGATTTAAATCGGTTTGCGCCCCAGATAAATACAACAAAATATGTTGAAATCTTTTTAATATAAGTCAAGGCACAAAGCATGTTCACATACAATGATGTCATTTCATTAATGTAGGCAAGCCAGAGTGCATTTACATACGGCAATGGCACTTTTACTTGATTTATGATCTTTGGAATAATATCAGGCATATTGCTGTTGTATCCAATAAGTCTCAATGCTTCATTTTATCGGTGCGGGACAGAGAGTAACAGCTAAAATCTGATTGGCTGTTACAGGCAACAGCGCTGGGAACTAATAGTTTATAGAAATATATCTTCTGAACAGAAACATATAAAACTGTCTAATACAAATCCCAGCATGGCCATAAGGATGCAGACAAGTACCAATCAATGTGGTCATTCAGGGGTTAATAATAGCTGTCGGAAATCAAGTATTAATAATTAATAAAGTATGAGGTCACGATTTCCGCGAACAAAATGAAAACAACAGGAATACATATATACACAGTATTGATCATAAGAGATGCTGTGACATGTGTACACATATATAAATGGCTTTGTCATTGCTGATCATGTGTTGTCACACATAGCTCTGTCTTGGATGTCCCCTGTGGTCCCCATCACACTTCACCATTATATACTCTCCCTCTGTACATCACCATACACATATATTTCTGTACAGTATTTCGCCCATAACTATAATAAACATGGACATCCTTAGAACGGCTATTTTTTTGCTAGCCGCCCGCCATAGGTAAATTGTAGGATTAGGATGCGATCAAGACAAAACATGAAGTGGTAGAAATAGATTTCCAGCATGCTGGATAATCCATTGCAACACTGGCATGTAACATTGCACTGAAGTAACGGCATGACCGCAGTTTAGAGGATATCCAAATCATATGCCACCTAATTGTCCAGTCGTATGCCGCGTACACCTGACCGTTTTTCGGGTTGTAAAAAATTAAGGCCCAGATTCTCAAAGGGCTTATGACGGCGCAACGCAAGCCCTAATCTGGGCCGTCGTATCTATGCGACTGATTCTTAGAATCAGTTCCGCATAGATATCCATTAGATCCGACAGGCTCTTACGCTGTCGGATCTTAAATGCAATTTTTTTTTTGCCGCTAGGTGTCGCCTCCGTCGTTTTCCCCGTCGAGTATGCAAATTGGCAAAATACGTGAATTCCCGAACGTACGTGCGGTCGACGCAGTGAAGTTACAACGTTTACGTTAGATTTGCGACGCGTAAAGTTGCCCCTGCTATATGAGGGGCAACCAATGTTAAGTATGGCCGTCGTTCCCACGTTGAAATTTTAAAATTTACGTTGTTTGCCTAAGTCGTCCGTGAATGGGGCTGGACGCCATTTACGTTCACGTCGAAACCAATGACGTCCCTGCGATGTCATTTAGCGCAATGCACGTCGGGAAATTTTAGGGACGGCGCAAGCGCATTACGTTCGGCGCGGGAACGCGCCTAATTTAAATACTATACGCCCCCTACCCGCCTAATTTGAATTAGGCGGGCTTGCGCCGGGTGATTTACGCTACGCCGCCGCAACTTTACAGGCAAGTTCTTTGTGAATAAAGCACTTGCCTGTAAAACTTGCGGCGGCGTAACGTAAACCAGATACGTTACGCCCGCACAGTTTTACGCCCAGATACGAGAATCTGGGCCTAAGTTTTTTTTTAATGTCATTAAAAACGATCGTGTGTGGGCTCCAGAGCATTTTTCACAATGTAAAAAATGGGCATTAAAACTTTCGAACATGCTCTAATTTTTCCCAACGTTTTTAATATTGTCATTTTTAACGTCGTAAAAAATGGTCGTGTGTGGGCTTTAGCGACGTGAAAAAAACGTGCATGCTCAGAAGCAAGTTTTGAGACGGGAGCACTCGTTCTGGTAAAACTAGCGTTCGTAATGGGGTAAGCACATTCATCCGCTGTAACAGACTGAAAAAGCGCAAATCGTCTTTTACTAACAGGAAATCAGCAAAAGCAGCCCAAAGGGTGGCGCCATCCGAATGGAACTTCCCCTTTATAGTGCCGTCGTACGTGTTGTACGTCACCGTGCTTTGCTAGAGCATTTTTTTTTCACGATCGTGTGTAGGCAAGGCCATTTTAACGATCGGGTTGAAGAAAACTTTGTTTTTTTCTATACCATTAAAAATTTAATTTTTAACAACCCGAAAACCGGTCGTGTGTACACGGCATTAGGCTCCATTCACATCAATGTGTTGTTTTCATGCTTTTTTTGCAGAAACGCAGGACATTATTTTTAACATGCGTTCCTAAGGAACACGTTCACATCAATGCGTTTTTGTGCCTCTGCAATTTTTGGAAAGGGTCAGAGACTTTTTTTTTTAAAAACGCAATGGAGAAGCAGCAGAAAAACATGGGGTAGATCCACAGAGCGAGTATGCCGGCGTATCTACTGATACGCCGGCGTACTTTCAAATTACCCACGTCGTATCTTTAGTTTGAATCCTCAAACCAAGATACAACGGCATCTGGGTTAGATCCGACAGGTGTACGTCCTCGTACGCCTTCGGATCTAAGATGCAATACTTCGGCGTCCGCTGGGTGGCGTTCACGTCGTTTTCCGCGTCGGGTATGCAAATTAGCTATTTCCGACGATCCACGAACGTACGCGCGGCCGTCGCATTCTCTTACGTCGTCTCTAGTCGGCTTTTTCCGGCATATAGTTAAAGCTGGTATTTTGCGGCGTATAGTTAGAATTGCCATGTTAAGTATGGCCGTCGTTCCCGCGTCGAAATTTGAATTTTTTTTATTTTTTGCGTAAGTCGTCCGTGAATCGGGATGGACGTAACTCACGTCTAAGTTAAAAAAATGACGTCCTAGCGACGTCATTTAGCGCAATGCACGGCGGGAATTTTCGGGACGACGCATGCGCAGTTCATTCGGCGCGGGGACGCGCTTCATTTATATGAAACCCGCCCCCTAATCGCCGATTTGAATTCCGCCGCCAGAGATACACTACGCCGCTGTAACTTAAGGCGCAAATTCTTTGAGGATTCGAAATTCCGCCAGGTAAGGTACGGCGGCGTAGCGTATCTCTGATACGCTGCGCCCATCTATTTCTCTGTGGATCTACCGCCATGTTTTTACCTCAATTTGTGTTTTTAAATCTGCCCAACAACAAATTTTCAAAAGAAAAAAATAAAGCATAAAAAAACGCAAAACACAAATCGCAGCAAAAATTAGGCAAAATCGCTTTAAAAGAAAAAAAACTGCAAAAAGCAATGTAGAAACGCTGAAAAGCAAATTGCATAGGTGTGAATGGAGCCTAAGATAAAAGTATTAATATTGCACAGAGAAGATAGATCATTAATATTAAAATTGCACAGAGAAGATAGATCATTAATATTAAAATTGCACAGAGAAGATAGATCATTTGGTACGTATGTGCTAATATTTTTCTTTAAATCTATAGCTATTCTTGTTTTCTCTACAGCATCCATAACATACAGCATATACTAACCCCTCTACACGGCACATGGCTGATAATGCATTTGTATTGTGTCCTGTTGAGAAATTCTAATATAAACTTGCCATATACATTCCATCTCCTGATCATAGGACATACATGCTCTGCAAGCTCCCATCATATCCCCCTATTCTAGTTCTCCATCCAGAACAACATCTCTTCTGCACACCCCCACAGTCCTGTCACTGAGCCTTGACCCATGTGGTCCCCTCTCTGATCAGACCCCCTTAGCCCCCCACAGCCAGGACAATGCACCTTATTCGAATAGTTGGGTGTCTCCTGCAGGTGCAGTCTCTTTCTGAGGTCTCGTCTGTGTTTCGCAGATATCCAGGCGGTCTCCCACTGCCCCTCCCTACACTCAAGAGCAGTACGATGCAAAGAACTGTCCTAGGGAGGGGATGTACAAGGAGTGCACAGGGTGTCAGTCTCTTCAGAGTAGAAAGGCAGGCAATGAGCCAGGCATAGAAAGAGGTGTTTATGGCGGCGGAAAGTGCAACAGATGCAAGAGTGACAAAGGAAGAGATGAAGGGAAAGAGAAAGCAGTAGAGGTCAGCATCACACAAAAATGGAGAGAAGAGAGATAGCAGGAGGGAGGAGTACAGAACAGGCAGAGGAGACAACCTTCAGGAGGGGAATGATGAAACGGATATATACTAATGGGACGCACTACGTCTCTGTGGGCTGACATTGATATTACGATACATTAAAAGGTTTTGCAGCTTCCTAGTCCATTAACTGCAAATGCCAGGGCGTAACATTGCAAGCTGATGGTGTGCAGAGACATGGTTTGGGCCCCCCTATATGTCACTACTGCCTTGTATATATGGATACCTCCTTACATCCGTATAATCTCATAGTGTACTGTCACCCACATCAGACCTCTTTCCTGTTCTCCGACACCTTTGTATCAGGAAAAGGGAGTCACCGCTCCAGGTGGGTCCTCTAAGCAATCAAGAACCTCTCAGGAAACCAAGGGTGCCGGCAATGCACTAGGCAAATGGTAGAAACTTCAAAAGGATGGACAGCCGCACTCCGAAAAAAACTCTTGAGTTGTCTTTATTTGTAAAATCAATAGAAAATGCACTACAGGAAAGCAGCAAAAATGGGGAAAAAACAGCCTACGCGTTTCACACTGTCTCAGTGCTTATTCATCAGGATGTATCAGGACTTTGTATCAGGACTTGGGTTATCAGCAGACAGTAAAAAGGGCCCTAAACTACCCTTCCATCACTGGCCATTTGAGCACAGATGGGGCTCCCTTGCACCATTAAAAACAGGCTAGGTCTTTTGGCCCATTTGCAAACATAAGCTGCAGATGGGTCAAAATCATAGACGTGCACATAGGGTGTGCTGGATGTGCCTGGGCACACCCTAAAAATGTGCGACAAATAAAAAACATGTCATACTTACCTGCTCTGTGCAAGGGTTTTGCAAAGAGCAGCCCGGATCCTGCTTTTCTGGGGTCCCCCGGCGGCGCTCCTTCATCGAGTGCCCCCATGGAGAGCAGCATTACATGGGGGCACTCATGCGGGTGCGCTCCCGAGTCCTGCTGCTGCGTCTATTGACACAGACAGCAGGACCCGGACCCGCCCCCTGGCTTCTGTGTCACTGGATTTGATTGACAGCAGAGGGAGCCAATGGCTCCTGCTTCTATCAATCTATCCAATAAGGACCCAAGACAGCGACTGGAGCTGCTGGGCTCGTTCTCGTCACTGGAATGATCGGGTTCAGATAAGAAAAAAGGGGGGGGGCTCTGTGAGGCAGCTGCAGCCTCAGAGGGTTTTCACCTTAATGTATAGATTGCATTAAGATAAAAAACCTCAAGACTTTACAACTCCTTTAACCGGTTAAGACCCAGACCAATATGCAGGTTAAGGCGATTCGGCACTGCGTCGCTTTAACTGACAATTGCACGGTCATGCGACGTGGATCCCAAACAAAATTGGCGTCCTTTTTTTCCCACAAATAGAGCTTTCTTTTGGTGGTATTTGATCACCTCTGCGTTTTTTATTTTTTGTGCCATAAACAAAAATAAAGCGACAATTTTGAAAAAATTCAATATTTTTTTTATTTTTTGCTATAATAAATATCCCCCCCAAAAAAAAATGTTTTCCCCTCAGTTTAGGCCGATACATATTCGTCTACCTATTTTTGATAAAAAAAATCGCAATAAGCATTTATAGATTGGTTTGCGCAACATTTTGAAAATAGGGGATAGTTTTATGGCATTTTTATTAATATTTTTTTTTTTACTACTAATGGCGGCGATCAGCGTTTTTTTTTTTTGTGACTGCGACATTATGGTGGACATATCGGCCACTTTTGACACATTTTTGGGACCATTGTCATTTTCACAGCGAAAAGTGCTATAAAAATGCACTGATTACTCTGAAAATTACAATGGTAGTGAAGGGGTTAACCACTAGGGGGCGCTGTAGGGGTTAAGTGTGACCTCATGTGTGTTTCTAACTTTAGGGGGGCGGGGCTGGACGTGTGATGTCAGTGATCGTCGTTCCCTATATCACGGATGTCACGGAGCTTTGGAGCGTGCTGCTCGCGACCCATGGCTGGGCTCTTAAAGGGGACGTATATATACGTCCCTGTGCCCAGCCGTGCCATTCTGCCGATGTATATCGTTGTGCGGCGGTCCTTAAGTGGTTAATAATCAGATAAAAAGCTGTCACCAAAATGAATGTATATACAACCTGTTCAGAAGTGATTAATAAATAAATTGTATCATAAAATGTCCACAGAAATAATGGTGAAAGATATGTGATTCCAACTGCCAAGAATTGAAAATGGTTAAAGACTCCCTCCCTCCACCATAGAGGCCAGTCCCCAACACCCAGATAAGATGTCCTCTTACTGGAATTCAGGGACCCCCTGGGGACAGGCAGGTCAAACAGGCTTATGGGGACTTTCCCCTATAGTAAAGCTGCAGCCAGGTCCCACCAGCCACAGGGACGATATCTCAGCAAATATAGTGGATGCCACCGACTCAAAAATGTGATAAATATGGCTAAAGAACACTAAATAGTGTAAAACTTTAAGACAGATTCTTTACTAAAAGAGGCGTATTACTCACAAAAATAAAAAGAACATGCACATGTCTACAACAAACAATCCTGGTCACAAAAGATGGCATCCTCCTTCACTTCCGGGTAGCGCGATGATGTGACCAAGCTGCTCCTCCCAATGCATTTTGTCACTATAGGACACCATGCCATGGAAGAAGTCCTATAGTGATGAAACACGTAGGGCGGAGCAGCTTGGTTTTCCAATCGTGTGTACGGGGCTTAAGGGTTGATTTCAGATTGCTATAAATGCCTATTTCTGATTGGTTCTCTTCAAGCCATCATATACCATGTCTGATACCTTGAAATATTGTAGAAACAAATATAAATGTAGTCTCGCTTCTAGAGACTAATCTTGGCAAGACTGGCAAAGGGGAGCATGGGGAAAATCCCTTGGGGCCATTATTTGTTTATGACTCAGAGCTGCGCTGTAGATGTGGCAGAGCCTTCATCTGTAGGGCATATACCGTAACTGTGCAATAAAACATAACACACACACACAGTATATTGCATCACGATTTACTGTATCTTTTTTTTTTATAAATGGAATTTACGGTATAGTTTTTAGTGCAGTGATTGTCTTATATACAGTATATGTTATTTTACAAATGTCACTACAGTTTTTGTGAGGAAAAAAAGTTATAACCATGTGTAGCGCTACCCCCTCAGGAGCCGCTGGTTAGATTTGGGACGGCATGATTATGTTACCACTGTGATGTGTCTAGGGATGATGATGAAGGAGAGGATGGTGATGAGAGCGAATGACGGAATGTCCAGACAGCAGGGTGACGTTTTCTGTGCTTTTATTTCTGGTCCAACATGACCAACAGTCAACTCAAGGTAGATAGAATAGGTTGGTGAAAAGAGAGAACTTGCAGATTCAGCCCTTTAGATAAGCGAAGCAGTCCTGCTTCAGGATAATGGCTTTTGCTTTGTCGCCACTCCAGCCGGAGTGGGTGTAGTGCCCCTGGACAGGTCCCTCTCACAGGCCTGGCAGCCAGGGTGTCACTTAGAACTTCTGGGAAGGAACAAGTCTCTGCCACAGACTTGGCTATAGTGAGATTTAGGTTTGCAGTGGCTCTAGTAAGATTTAGGTTTGCAGTGAGACCTCATGAACATGGACGATAGAGCGAATCCTCCCAGTAAACACAATTTCGCCTGAATCTTCCTCAGGTAGACTTGTTAGCTTGGGGTCACCGACTGACAGTTTGCAGCATACAACCTGTCAGTGTCCGGTCACCCAGATCCCCAATGGTTCGTCTGAGCCCTGTTGGATCACCTGCCTCCGGGTTCACCTCAGACCAACTCCCCACCGAACAGCACAACTCACTTGGGATCTTCTTAATAAGAGGTGGGGGACCCAGTAAGTCACTGGGGCCCCTTGGCAGCATTGGTCGCTCCGGGCCATGAGGGCCCAGAGTCAGGAACTCCGCGTGGCACGTGCGCCCCAGCCTGGTAGGCCATATCGCCGGGGCCCATGATGTGCGCACACCCTAAAGGTGGGTGCCGCACCTGGAACCAGGAACGGGCGAAGAACCCCACACAATGGCGTCTGTCACAGAATTACCCTCCCCCAGCATGCCCCGCGAGGGAAACACTCCTCTCATTGGCTGCTGGAGAAAGGCGCTCCGCCTGGACCCCTCTGGCGCCACCTGCTATCCAAAGATGGGAAGGTATCCTTGGAACACATTCTGACACCACAGGACAGCTCAGGACTGACAGAAACCCAATTTAACAGATCAACACGGATGAGAGCATGGTAACTCTCTCATCCCCCAACTAAATTTGATAGTGCACCTGTACTGAAAAGTACACAGGTGCTACACAAGTCTAGCCTACAGGTGAATACAATTGCTGAACTATTTTGACAACACCTCATTACCGTAGCCATAAACGTCATTCCTCATAATCCTCATTTATAAAAAAAAACACGTAACTCCCAGACTGCCTCTGCCAGAAGTAGCTTTCCATGGTTTCTGATACAAATTCCAGACCTTTAGTCTTAGAATGATCGTGCATGGGCAAAACATCATTTTTTGTCTTCTGAAAAACAACCAAAAAAAAATTCGAACATGCTTTAATTTTTTATGTCATTTTTTAAAATGTCATTTTTTGTGTCACAAAAATGATCGTGTGTGGGCAAAAATGACGTTTTAAACCCGCACATGCCCAGAAGCAAGTTATGAGATGGGAGGTAAAACTACCATTCATAATGGAGTAAGCACATTCATCATGCTGTAACAGACAAAAAAGCACAAATCATCTTTTACTAACAAGTAACCAGCTAAAAGCAGCCTCAAGGCGAATAGAACTTCCCCTTTAGAGTGCCGTCACTTTGTTCATCATTTTTCAAAAATGATGGTGTGTTGGAAAAATGACATTTTTTTTCATGATAAAAAATGACATTTTTTTTCATCACAAAAAGTGATCGTGTGTACAGGGCATAATAGTCTGGGATTAAAAATGTAAATTTGTAAGCATTCTTTGAAAGAGCTGCATAAATAGGATAGATCCATGAAACAATTTATAATAATTGTGGCCTTTGAGAATTATAAGGACGTTGTTGACATAAATGTCATGAGACCCACACCTACAGAATACAGGATATGTGATTTCAGACGTGTGATATTTTCCTCTGTTTAGTAGCAGCCTGGAATGAGGAGTAGTGAATTCCTACACTGGGTGAGGATTTGCTGCCCTGCCCAGCACAGAGACGGTCAGCTCAGTGGGTCAGGATCTTCCACCCAGGTCGGATGATGTTGTATGTACAGCTAAAAACATTCTGCAGGAAAACTGATTATGTGGATGTATTACAGTGGCTCTCGTGAATATTGGGTCCTAAGTATCACAGTATTCTTTATAAGGACTGTCTGTGCTGCCTTGCACTGCACTTGAAATTGACAGTTGGAGAATTAGGGCTAGATTCAGATAGATTAGCGGATCTATCTGATTTAAGATCCGCCGCCGCAAGTTTTAGTGGCAAGTGGGTAATCCACTAAACACTTACCTCCAAACTTGCGGCGGCGTATCTTAAATCCCCCGGCGGAATTCAAATTTCGCGGCTAGGGGGAGTGTAGCATTTAAATCAGGCGCTTCCCCGCGCGCGATTTAACTGCGCATGCGCCGTCCGCGAATTTTCCCGGCGTGCATTGCTCCCAATGACATCGCTAGGACGTCATTGGTTTCGGCGTGAGCGTAACTTGCGACGAGCGGTTTTGTGAATCGACGTACGCAAACGATGTAAAAAAAAAACGGGAACCACGCCCATACTTAACATTGGCTGCGCCTCATAAAAGCAGGGAAAACCCTTACATAAACTTCGTAAAAACACTGCGTCGGGCCCGCGTACGGTTGGAATTGGCGTATTTTGCTGATTTACATATTCTCGGCGTAAATCAGTGAGAACGCCCCAAGCGGACATTTTTAAATTGCAGTTAAGATCCGACGGTGTAACACAGTTACACCTGTCGGATCTTAGGCATATCTATGCGTAACTGATTCCATGAATCAGTCGCATAGATACGACCGGCCTAACTCAGAGATATGACGGTGTATCAGGAGATACACCGTAGTATCTCTATGTGAATCTAGCAATTAAAGTTTTGTAGGATAAGGAGGTATACACAGTGGTGTAGGAACAGGGGTAGCAGGGGTTGTGGTTTCAATCTGGTCTCTGCTATTGGGGGACTCATAAGAGCTATTTAGCACCACCCAAGTTTAGAATGAAATGATTTTGCTTAGAGAACTAGAGAAATAATGTGAAAGGGATTACAGGAGGTTTGGGGGCTTATGCCGCGTACAGACGGTCATTTTTTGTGATGAAATAAAATGACATTTTTAAAAATGTCAATTAAAATGATCGTGTGTGGGCAAAATGTCATTTTATGTCTTCTGAAAAATGACAAAAAAAAAATTCGAACATGCTCGAATTTTTTGTGTCGTTTTTCAAAATGTCATTTTTTGTGTCAATGAAAATGATAGTGTGTGGGCAAAACGACGTTTTTAAACCCGCACATGCCCAGAAGCAAGTTTTGAGACGGGAGGTAAAACTACCATTCATAATGGAGTAAGCACATTCATCACGCTGTAACAGACAAAAAAGCACGAATCATCTTTTACTAACAAGTAACCAGCTAAAAGCAGCCTCAAGGCGAATAGAACTTCCCCTTTAGAGTGCCGTCACTTTGTTCATCATTTTTCAAAATGATGGTGTGTATGCTACATCGTTTTTGAAAATGAAGTTTCAAAAATGTCGTTTTTTTTCATCACTTCAAACGTCATTTTTTTTTCATCACAAAAAATGACCGTCTGTATGGGGCATTAGGTGAAGAGAAGGAGATATGAGGGCCGATATTAGGTACAAGAGGTTGCAAGGTGAGTGTGTTATCTATGGAGGGAGTTCTAGGGAGTGGGGATGTTAGGTCTAGAACAATGAAACAGTCTCATAACCTCCCATTGGGGCCCAGGTGTAACAAGCTATACTAACAATACAGACATTGGATATTAAAAAAATGGAAAAATAAGGCCCACTGACTCATAAAGACTTAAACAGTGTTAATTTCGTTGACTAAAACGACTAAAACATTTTAGTCGACTAAATGAATACTAGTTTTGTCAACTAAAATACGACTAAAACTAAAACAATTGAGATGATTAAAATACGACTAAAACGAAAATGGCATTTTAATCAAAAGACTAAAATGGGACTAAAACTAAAATGGCATTTTAGTCAAAAGACTAATACTAAAACTAAATTAAAATTTGACTTCAAAATTAACACTGGTCTGTAGTGCATGTTCCATCCCTTAAAGCGGATGTGCCACTAAAAAAATATATTAAAAGCCAGCAGCTACAAATACTGCAGCTGCTGACTTTTAATATTAGGACACTTACCTGTCCTGGAGTCCAGCGCCGTCCGCAGCAGATGACGAGCGTTCGCTCGTCACTCTGCTGCCCCCCCCCCCCCCCGCTATCCACTGTGAGGGAACCAGGAAGTGAAGCGCTCCGGCTTCACTGCCCGGTTCCCTACGGCGCATGCGCGAGTCGCGCTGCGCCCGCCGATTGGCTCCCACTGTGTGCTGGGAGCCGAGTGTTCCCAGCATACAACGGGGGACGGACGGGAAGTAAGGAAAAAACCCGTCTTTTGCCCGTATCGTGTGGCCGGAAGTGGGTGCAGATACCTGTCTGTAGACAGGTATCTGCACCCCCCTCCCCCCTGAAAGGTGTCAAATGTGACACCGGAGGGGGGAGGGTGCCGATCAGCGCGACTTCACTTTAGAGTGGAGATCCGCTTTAATACCTTAACAAATAACATATGAGATTTTTCACTCCAGCAGTATATAATGAGTTTGGATGTTGTAGAGAAATGTCAACTAATGCATTACAATTTAATTACACCCATTCGATTTTAGACGACTAAAATTAGTTTTTAGTCGACTATAATGTAGTGGAGATTTTAGTCGATAAATACGACTAAAAACATTGTAGACTAAAATGGGACTAAAACTAAAATGCTATTTTAGTCCTAAGACTAATGCCCTGTACACACGATCGGTTCATCCGATGAAAACGATCTGATGGATTTTTTCATCATATATCCGATGAAGCTGACTTTCATCAGTCTTGCCTACACACCATCAGTTAAAAAAACGATTGTGTCAGAACGCAGTGACGTAAAACACAACGACGTGCTGAGAAAAATGAAGTTCAATGCTTCCGAGCATGCGTTGACTTGATTCTGAGCATGCGTTGATTTTTAACCAATGGATTTCCCCACAGACGATCGTTTTTTTCTATCGGTTTTTTAACCATCAGATCATTTTAAAACAGGTTCTAAGTTTTTTCACCGATGGGAAAAAAAACTGATGGGGCCCACACACAATCGGTTCGTCTGATGAAAACGGTCCATCAGACCGTTTTCATCAGACGAACCGATCGTGTGTACGCGGCATAAGACTAAAACTAAATTGAAATTTTCTGCCAAAATTAACACTGGACTGAAAGCAGAAAAACAAAAATCCCTCTAAGAGAGCTCCGGCACTTCCTTGTGATCATAACTGAGCTACTCCACCTTTATGTTTTATTAACCTGTTGCCGACCGCCCACCGTAGTTTTACGGCGGCAGGTCGGCTCGGCTGCGCAAAATCACGTGATTTTGCATTGCAGCCACTAGGGGCGCGCGCACTCCGCCGGAGGCGCGCACGCTCGCCCCTGGTGCCGATGCGAGTGCCTGGCGGGCGCGATCACCGCCAGGCACCCGCGATTGCTCGTTACAGAGCAAGAACCGGGAGCTGTGTGTATAAACACACAGCTCCCGGTCCTTTCAGGGGGAGAAATGACTGATCGCATGTTCATACAATGTATGAACAGCGATCTGTCATTTCCCCTAGTCAGTCCCATCCCCCGTTCAGTTAGAACACAATGAGGGAACATAATTAACCCCTTCCTCGCCCCCTAGGGTTAACCCCTTCCCTGCCAGTGATATTTTTACAGTAATCAATGCATTTTCATAGCACTGATCGCTATAAAAATGCCAATTGTCCCAATAATTTTTTTAGAAGTGTCCGCCATAAGGTCGCAGTACCGATAAAAATCGCAGATCGCCGCCATTACTAGTAAAAAAAATATATTAATAAAAATGCCATAAATCTATCCCCTATTTTGTAGATACTATGGGCCGGATTCACAAAACACTTACGCCGACGTATCTACAGAAACGCCGCGTAAGTGTAAATGTGCGCCGTTGCTTCGTATCTGTGCGCTGTGCCCATAGAACTAGATACGCCTGAAAATAGGCTTCTTACGACCGACGTAACTTGCCTACGCCGGCGTATCTTGGGCGCATATTTACGCTGGAGTCATATGGGAATTTCGATTCCCATATGCAAATGAGTGAGATACGCCGATTCACGAACGTACTTGCGCCCGGCGCATTAATATACGCTGTTTGCGTAAGTCGTACGTCCGGCGTAAAGTTAAGCCTCATAAAGCAGGTGTAAGTCATGTTAAGGTATGGGCCAGGGAACAGTATTTTACATTGTTTACGTAGTAGTACGTGAATAGGGCTGGGCATAGGTTACGTTCAAATCGTAGGCATTGAGCCGTCGTATCTTAGGGAGTATATTCGACGTGAGTCGGAGCATGCGCACTGGGATACGTCCATGGGACGGCGCATGCGCCGTTAGTTCGGCCTATCATTTGCATGGGGTCACGCTTCATTTAAATGGATTACGCCCACCTTCCACCTACTTTGAATTAGGCGGGCTTACGCCGACGATTTTACGTTACGCCGGCGCAACGTTGGGAGTATTTGCATTGTGAATTCGGTGCTTGGCTCTCTGCTTTACATCTCATATGCGCTACGGCCGCCTAAAAATGCGCCGATCTACCTGAATCCGGCCCTATAACTTTTGCGCAAACCAATCAATAAACGCTTATTGCAATTTTTTTTTTGGAAAAATATGTAGAAGAATACGTATCGGCCTAAACTGAGGAAAAAAAATGTTTTTTTTTATATATTTTTGGGGGATATTTATTATAGCAAAAAGTAAAAAATATGATTTTTTTTATCAAAATTGTCGCTCTATTTTTGTTTATAGCGCAAAAAATAAAATAAAATAAAGGACGCCAATTTTGTTTGGGAGCCACGTCGCACGACCGCGCAATTGTCAGTTAAAGTGACGCAGTGCCGAATTGCAAAAAGTGGCCCGGTCATTGACCAGCAAAATGGTCCAGGGCTGAAGTGGTTAACACGGAGCAGCACAGTGGCTGAGTTCAAATCCCAACCAGGATATTACCTGCACGGAGTTCACATGTTCTCCTCATGCATGTATTGGTTTCCTCCACACTCAAAGGACATGCTGGTAGGTTATTTGGCTGCCGTCTAAATTGGTCCTAATATGCATATATGCGATGTGGGGCCCTTAGATTGTAAGTTTCTGGAGAGTGATGTGAATATACAATATGAATTGAGCTGCTTAAATTGTTGGCACTATATAAATACCTGCTATAAATAATTAAACACTTCAATAAATTATAATAAAATATTAATAAAGAATGGCACACCAGTCCACACTGTACATATGTGTCCAACTGTAATTGTCAGCTCATGTGTACCTTTACGCACTCCTCTTTTACAATGTCTACAGAAATAAACAATAAATGTTATAGAAATCTGATGCAACCCACTAAACTGGACAAAATCATAAATAAATAAATAAAATGTCAATCAGAAATTCATGAATAATGGATGCAACTATCATTAAAATGTATGATGCAGTATATATACAGAGATATAAGATATTTCATAATAATTCCATCGCTGATTTCACATGTCAGTAATAAATTAGACATTACAAAAATGGTAAATTCATAGTTCACATATCCAATAGGGATAGGGTCACAAAGGTTTTTTTTCAATTAAGTTTTTCAGTCTCAAGAAAACCTTAAGGGGGCGTGGCTGACCGGAGCTGAAGATGGCAGCCTAGCTTCACAGCTCGTCAGCCCAAGGAGAACAACACCGATACGACGGCCCTCTCAGCGACTTCATCCACCGCCATCCTTGCTCCTGAACTACCCAGGATCTCAGAGACCATGTCGAGGAAGAGGCTGACCGAATATAAGCCTCAGAAACTGACGGAGTTCTCCTTCAAGCCGGTGGGGAAGGTCAGTACTGACAGTAATGGCGCCGGCCAGGCCATGCTGGGGGACACTCACAATGTTATCCCAGATGCTAATCCGGATGGATCAGGCGGCCAGACCCCCCCTATACCCTCTGACCACCCCCTGGACAGGGACCCCTCACCAGCAGCCCAGCTAAAACTAAGATGCGGCTGGACGCGCCGCCGAATCAGCCGGCCATGTCACTAATTAAGGCCCCGGCTTTTCTGTCCAACCAGTCCTTACACTCCTCAATGGCCTCTTTCCCCACTTCAGGCCAACCGGTGCTGGACTCTACGTTAAAGGATATGCTCCTGTCTTTGCAATCTTCCCTGATGACTGACTTATCCTCTCTTTTCACCAAGATTACCTCAGACATCCACTCTCTGGGGGACAGAGTCTCCCATATAGAAGGCAGTATGACTGAGTGTACCTTGACAGTGAATGGCATTATTGATATGTATGATGCTGTCAGAGAGGAACAATCGTGGATGCGCGCCAAACGCGCCAAACTCGCGGATTTAGAACACAGATCTCGCAGGAACAGCGTTAAGCTGAGGGGGGTTCCTGAATCCATACTTCCTGCAGATCTCCCTAAATACGCCAAAGAGCTCCCAGAAGCACCTCCCCGCGACATCATAATTGATCGGATCCATAGGATCGCAAAACCGTCCCATCTTGCTTCCACGGTGCCTAGAGATGTGTTGATGCGAATACACTTCTTCCATGTCAAGGTAAGGCTCATGTATGGTGTTAAACCTAAAACACCTTTACCAGCTCCATATACGGGTCTCCAACTGTTTCCAGACCTCTAAAAATACACCCTCCAAATGCGGAGGCAATTGAGCCCAGTCACCAAGGGTCTCCAAAATCACAATATCCAATACAAGTGGAGACATCCAGCTTCGCTACTCATCACCAACAACGGAAAGTCTCATGTGGTCACCGACCTCAACAAGGGTATCCACCTCCTGCGCACCTGGGGTATACTGCCTGAGCCCCCCACTCCACTCCCGCCTCGCGATGACCGTAACTCATCCCACCTACTTCGACCCTTCTCCCACGGGTCATGACTGAACGTTCCCTGAGTTACTTCAGCTCCTGTTGTGTTGGACTGTTCTGCCCCCTGACGGAGATCGCGGTTAAGTTAAACTCCACCTCCTTTGTTGTGCTACCTTCGGAAGTTGGTACCACACAGTTTCTACCACTCAGTTTTCTCATCAAGATTTCCTCCTCCCCGAGGGATAGTTCTCTTTTATTTTTATTTTTCATCTCAATTTATTTTTTGTTATGGTGTGACTTTATTGATCCGCAAATTTTCTCACATACTGTCACGATATTGTTTTTTCTCCTGTTGTAACATATTGTTCTATCCGCAGCTCTAGCCTCAATTCTACAGCTGAGTCCTGGTCTTTCTCTGGTTCCCAGGAAGTGTGGAGATCAGAGCAGTTTTACAGCAACATCAAAGCAAAAACGAGCAATGAGGACATGAAACCAGTACTGCAGTAAGGTAAAGGAAGCTATTTAGCTAAAAAAAAAATTCCTTTAGTGATCCTTTAAGGCTTTTCATGGTGATATTGTCTATTGTCTACTCAGGAGACGCACCTCCTCCAATCGGACACGCATCTCTGCAATAACTCTCACTTTCCCCATATCTACTATGCCCCCCACTCTACTAAAACCAGAGGAGTCATGATAGCGATCCACAACTCCGTTGACTTCCAGCCCCTAAATGTGATCTTAGACCCTGAAGGCCGCTATATATTTTTGATATGTACCATCGACAAAAATAAGTTCACCCTTGTCAACATATATGCCCCAAATACCCACCAGAGAAAATGTTTCCACAAAGTCTTACAGACACTCAAGCCTCTACAACAAGGTCACCTGGTTATAGGTGGAGACTTTAACCTTGCCCCCGATTCCCTCCTTGACACCACGTCTGCAACCGGACGGCGAGACTCCCCGTTGAAAAAAATTATTTCGTCCCACAACTTGTTTGACATCTGGAGATGCCACCACGAAACTGAGAAGGACTTCACCTTTTTTTCCCCTAGACACAACTCGTATTCGCGAATTGATTTGTTCCTATCAGATAAATGGCTCTTACAGCAAATATCCGCCTCGGCGATCCACACTGCCACTTGGTCAGACCATGCCCCAATCTCGATCGCCATCGAAATCTCCACTCGGCCCCAAAACACTTTTATGTGGAGAGCGAATAATTATATTTTAGAACACGCCGATTATGCAATAGAGATTGCTGACCACATCAAAGACTTCTTTGCACTCAACATAGGCTCAGTGTCTGACCCTGGGGTACTGTGGAGAGCCCACAAGGCTTATATGAGACCAGAATTAAAGCGGGGTTCTGGGCGTTTTTCTTTTTTTTTTTTGCAAGCTAAAATTAATCACATTAAATAGTCCCTAAAACATATTAAAAGCTCCCCAATCGTTCCAGAAATCATTGAAAACACTTGCCTTATATCCACCAGCTCATGTTGTGGCCGTGTTCATCATATGTGTGGGCATGTGAAGCCCAGTTCCTTTTTCTTCCTGGTTTTTAGGGAGAGGTGCATGCTGGTCGATTTTTAGGCACAGTAATGCCCAGAGACTCCTGGGAAATGAGTGTCATCATTTCTCAGGAGGCAATGGGGTCTTAGGACAGGAAGTTGAACCAGGAACTAGGCAGATTACGAATACTGCCTAGTAACAGCCAGATATAAGTGAGTAAAAAATTTTTTTTCTTTTTACATTAAAGGCAAGCTGTTAATAGAAAGTACATTTTTAGGGTGAAACTCAGCTTTAAGGAAGAAAAAACAGCATTGGTGGTCAGTGATAAGAAGAATGGCCCAGAATTGGTGGTCAATAAGAAGAAGAATGCCCTAGCATTGGTGGTCAGTGAGAGAAGAATGCCCCTTTTATTGGTGTAAGAAGGAGAAAGAATGTCTACATTGGAGCAGTGGGAAAAATATTGTCCTTTATATTGGTGTCAAGCATTGGAAGGCTGTCCCTTATGTTGGGAGTCAGTGGATGGTAGACTGCTCTTTACATTGATGACATTAAGACTGCTACAGCATTGGTGTCAATGGTGACTAAACTGAGGAGATACTTCATGTCCTACGTCCCTGGCTCTGGTTCTGCCAGATGCCTTGTTATCCAGGGGCCATGCCAGCATGTGAGTGGTGGATAACAAAGCAATTCGGACATAAGGTATAAGTATATTATGGAACTTGGAATGGTCAATAAGGAGTGATATTTACAACTGTTATTCCCAATAATATGTGCTGCTTCCATCTTATCAAACTTGCATAATATACAGCATAATGGCTACATCTATCTAACATCTCTATGATATTAGCCTGGCCACCATATACACCTTATACACCATATACGCCCCACAAGCACGCTGACTAACCCCCAGCCAGAATGGCTCGGATGATGAGGACAAGCTTACTGAGGAGGAACAGGAAGTGAGAAATTCAGACAAAGAAAAAAAACATTTAGAAGGGAAATCGAAGGAAATGGTAAGTGAACCAACAATGCACTAGCTTAAAGGAACCTATTTAGAAAATAAAAAACAAACCTTTACAACCCCTTTAATCATGATAAAGCATGATAAGGCAATTGTTTGTTATTGTATCATTGCAGTTCCATTTTTATGTATTTTTTTCTAAATGATTCAATTGTTCAAATAAAGAATAACTTCCTTTTTGAAAAATATTTAAGTGCCTTAAAAGTCCAACCATTTTACTCCTTTATATATAAGAGACATCACAACCGACACCATTTGCTTAGAGACACAATTTGTCGGACTTAAATTTCAGACTTGATAAATGGTGAGGCCCCACTCTGACTTACTGAGGTCTATAAACAGACTTTTTGCATCAAAGAAGCAAATGGAGAGGCTAATAAAGTGTAACTAAAGCCAAAACATTTTTTTTTCCCATTTTGGATAGCGTAAAGGAGGATTGTAACCTGTCAGTTTTTTTGCCATCTGCGTCCCATTGGGGAGATTTCCTTTACTTCCTGTCACATATCCAAAACAGGAAATCTCTCCAAAGTGAGGGAATCTCAGGGTGTCACCATAACTAGTGTCCCCTTTGGAAGATTTCCTCTTTATTAGTGTGCTGATGTTAACCCAAAATGTAGGATTTTCTCTTACTTTCAGCATCTATATTACGGTGAATCACATACGGTAATAAAAACTTACAGGTGTTCTAATCCCTCTCCATTCTGTCCAAAACCAAAAAAAAAAAAAATCTGAAAAGGAACCCAAAGCTCCACCTGCTGGCTCAAATGAGTCCAACAAAAAGAAAGAAAAAGATGCTACAAAAGTGCTGTGAACAAAGCCGCCATGGCTGAAACGTGTTAACATCTGCTGTACCTACATGTTTTTTATGGAGTATCAATGCATTTGAAAAGATTGAAGAGCATGTATGGAGTTGCGGATCATATTTTACTGATTATCAAATGAAGAGTACTGAATAATAACATGCAATGTTTTATATTTACCTGACTAAAAGTTATTTTAAAGAACATCTTAAGGCTCCTGTGTGGCAATCTAATCCCAAGTTCCATGTGATGTACAGGCCTTACCTTCCTTAGGTGATCTAAATCTTCTTTTGCTTGTGTCTCATAAGTTCCCCCTCCCAGACACTTCAGCTCACAGTGGGAGGGTTTCAGCAACAAAGGCAATTCTGCCAATCCAGAAAAAAGTAAGGGCAGATGCACTTCCAGTTTTGTTCTGAACCACATATTTTTTATAAATGTAGCGCCTGTGTACTTTCAGTACAGGTGCTATGTTAAATTTAGAGGGGGATGAGAGAGTTACTTTGCTCTCATCCATGTTGATTTGTTTAATTTGGGTTTCTGCCAGGCTGGGCTGTCCCGTGGTTTCATTCTGTGTTCCAAAGATACATTTCCATCTTTGGATAGCAGGTGGCGCCAGAGGGGTCCAGGCGGAGGCGCCTTTCCCTAGCAGCCAATCAGAGGAGTGTTTCCCTTGCAGGGCATGCTGGGGGGGGGGTATTTCTTAGGCAGACACCATTTTGTGGGGTTCTTTCATCTTGGCCTGTTCCTGGTTCCGGGTGCGGCACCCACCTTTAGGGTGTGCGCACATCACGGGCCCCGGTGAGATGGCCTACCAGGCGGTGGCGCACGTGCCACGCGGAGTTTCTGACTCCGGGCCCTCATGTCATGGCCCGGAGCACCTAAAGCTGCAACGGTGCCCCAGTGACTTACTGGGTCCCCACATTCTATGAAGGAGATCCCAAGCGAGTTGTGCTGTTCGGTGGGGAGTCGGTCTGAGGTGAGCCCAGAGGCAGGTGATCCAATAGGGCTTAGACAATCCATCGGGGATCTGGGTGACCGGACACTGGGAAGTTGTATGCTGCAACTTGTCAGTCGGTGACCCCAAAACCAAGAAGTCTACCTGAGGGAGATTCAGGCAAAAGTATAGTCATTGAGAGGATTCGCTCTAATGTCTAGGTTCCTGAGTAGAGGGCCTGTGGCAGAGGTCTCACTCCTAATTCTAATCCTACTAGAGCCAAGTCGGTGGCAGAGACTTGTTCCTTCTCAAAAGTTCCGCGTGATACTCTGGCTGCCAGGTCGGTGTGAGAGGCCTGTCCAGGTACACTTTACCCACTCCGGCTGGAGTGGCAACGTGAGTTAAAGTCCCATTGGAGGCAGGACTGCTTCCGTTATTCATAGGCCTGAATCTTCAAATTCTCCTTTCACCAACCTATTTCTATCTACCTAAAGTTAACTGTTTGCCATGTTGGGCGAGAAATAAAAGCACAGAAAACGACACCCTGCTGCATCATCATCATCATCCCTAGACACATCACAGAGGTAACATAGCATGCCGTCCCAATCTAACCAGCGGCTCCTGAGGGGGTAGCGCTACATAAATGTGAAGCTGCAGTTAATTTTTTAAGTCCTGACTATGATAAATAAATAAAAAATCTGTACAAAACCAAAATGCATTCCCTTAAAAATGTATACTATTATACTATTTGTATAACCGGGGTCACTCATTCATTGTACACATCATTGCATATTATAACAGTAGGAGCTGTGTTTATCATATGGAAACTTCACTAGTTTACCTCCAGTGTGCAACTCTATTTCTTTACAATACATGCTTTAAAAATGAGTTATTGCCCCACGCCATAACATTAGTTTTAGAAACTTTGCTTGACAACCTGGAATATACTGCTGTGCAAGAACTTATTCCAGCAGGTTCAAGAAGGTCAAAACTTAGAGGCCAGTACTAGCTGTGGTGCAAAGGGAGGGTAGGAGCCAAAGGTGGGTAGAAAGTCATCAGGGCTCCTAGTGTTAGGACCACAAAAGAAGCTTGATAGTTTATGGTTTTACAAGTTTATGAATACACTGATACACTAAGGCCTCGTACACACGATAGGTTAACCAGAGGACAACGGTCTGAAGGACCGTTGTCCTAGGTTAACCTATGAAGCTGACTGATGGTCCGTCGCGCCTATACACCATCAGTTAAAAAAACGAACGTGTCAGAACGCGGTGACGTAAAACACAACAACGTGCTCAAAAAAACGAAGTTCAATGTTTCCAAGCATCCTTAGACTTGATTCTGAGCATGCGTGGATTTTTAACCGATGGACGTGCCTACTAACGATCGTTTTTTTTCCCATCGGTTAGGAATTCATATGTTAATTTTAAAGCAAGTTGGCTTTTTTTTAACCTAAGGTTAAATAACCTATGGGGCCTACACACGATCGGTTTGGACCAATGAAAACGGTCCATCAGACCGTTGTCCTCTGGTTAACCTATCGTGTGTACGAGGCCTAATACTTCAGCCATGATTAGCTCTATACCACTTCCAAAACCAATTAACTAAATTATATTTACATTCTACTGCATAGAAAGTGTTTTTTTAAGTACTGCAACTCAGCAGTATGGCCTAAAATTACTGTACAGGTAGGTCATTTGGGCATAGCTCCCAACGGTCCCTGATTTCGAGGGACTGTCCCTGATTTGGAGCAATGTCCCTCTTTCCCCCTCATTTGTCCCTCATTTTGGTCTGATCCATATAGTTGTATAGAAAATGCACTTTTTATCTTTCAAAAAGTGTTTCCCAGTGCTAAACCATTCTTCCAAATTCTAAATAGCTGCATTTGTAAATTTTAAAAGCCAATATAAAGGAAAAGTAGTGATATAAAAAAAAAAAGCCCTTGTGGATTTAATTAACCTTTTTTGGGGGTTAATTCTCCTTTAAGGGGGCGTGGCAGGGGGCATGTCCCCTGCCCACATATGTTTGCTGGTAGGTGTCCCTCATTCCCATCTCGAAATGTTGCAAGGTATGTTTGGGTGAGCATTTTGTTTTCTCCATGCGTCGACCCTGTGATCATTTGAACAGTATGTATAGCAAATTAATGTTTGGTGATCGTCGGGCTCAGGATTGGTCAACATCTCTGTCTTCACAAGAAGGACTAGCACCCCCCCCCCCCCCCAGCTTACCCCAATGAATTTTCTTTACTTAATTTGAAAAATTTAAATTTATTATTGACTGATTATGTGTATGGCCAGCTAAGGATGGATTACAGACGCTCCTATAGACAGAAGAGGGCAGCTGGCAGAGCAGACACTATCCAACCTTCTTCTGGCAACCACAAGGCCTAAGTACTCCAAGAACGGGATTGTTCAGAGCAGCTAAGAATTCCTGTTAATAGTGGGAGGGGAGGGGAAGGGGGAAGATGAGTGGCGCCAGAAGAAGCTGCCAGTACTGATTATCTCAGGTCAGGCATATGACAGTGCAGCAACTATAAGGCTCCATGCACACTTGATGCCCAAAATTCAGTAGAAAACGCTAGCGTTTTTGGTAAGGATCAGGCGTCCCTAACCACTTCCCGCCCAAGGATGTCATATGACGTCCTGGACTTTCAGTGGGTATATCTGTATGATGCCTGCGCCGGATGGGATGCCAGCGCCGGATGAGAAGCATAGAGATGACTGGTGACCATGGAGGCATTATGACGCCTGGGTACCCAGAAATAAACAAAGCCGCATTCGCGGCTCTCGGCATGAGATCAGTAAATTTTTTTCACAATCTCATGTATTCCAGCCTGGAGGAGAGTTGTGGGGTCTTATTGACCCCGCATCTCTCCATAAAGAGTACCTGTCAGGATATATTCCTATTACAAGGGATGTTTACATTCTTTATAATAGGAATAAAAGTAATCAAAAAAAAAAAAAGTGTAAAAATAATTAAGTAAAATAAAAATAATAAAAAAAATATATTTAAAACGCCCCTGTCCCCGGTAGCTCGCACGCAGAAGCGAACACACACGCAAGTCCCGCCTATATATGTAAACACCATTCAAACCACCTCTTCTGTAACTCTAAACTGGTAACTGGTATTCATGAAACCGTTTTTTCCCCCAAAAAGGCAATTGAAAAATGAATGCGCAAATACTGTGTGAGATAAAAAGTTGCAATGACCGCCATTTTATTCCCTAGTGTGTTTGCTAAAAAAACATATAGGTATAGTGTTTGGGGGTTCTGGGTAATTTTCTAGCAAAAAAATTATGATTTTTGCATGTAGGAGAGGAGTGCCAGAATATGGAATGGAAGTGGTTAATAACGGATGACTCATCAACTGTCAGCGGGGGGTGCCCTCTGATAGCTGAATGTAATTACAATCATTTCTGGCAATAAAAAATTGAGGAATAAACAGCGTTTATTCATACCAGACCCTTATCTGAGTGAGCGTCCCCCTGCTCCTCTTCTGAATCATATCAGGCCACATGCCCCCAAAACACTTTGTCCCCATGTTGATGAGGATATGGGCCTCTTCCCCAAAACCCTGGCCTGGTGGTTTTGGGGGTAAGGGGGTGACTTATTGGAATCTGGAAGTCCCCTTTACAAAGCATTCATCATGATTAACAATGGATCTATACCGGGGGACTTTTTTTTTAAAATAAAGATCAGAAACTGTGTGTGTGTGTGTGTGTTTTTATTAACTTTAAAAAAAAATGGGTGAATGAGTAGGGGTACAATGTATGAAGAGTTTATTTATTTTTATTTTTTATGGCAGCAGCAAGGGGGAGTGATATAAGTACATTTTTGACTTTATGTTTGCTTTAACTACTTCCCGCCCGCCTACAGTAGTTTTACTACAAGCAGGCAGCAGCTTCAGGCCGAGCGACGTACCTTTCGGTTGTGTCCTTTCTTCTTGGTTCAGGGCGTGCATGCGCACGTCCCCTCCGGCCCCATGCTGTAATTGGATACAGCATGAGATGGGCAGATGATTTCAGCCAATGATTTTGGCTGAAGTCACCTGATCAGCTGTGGCCAATCACACAGAGTTCAGTGTTTATAACAGAAAGTAGAAAATATATATATTTTTTTTAATTTGAAGGGGGTAAAACCATCCGAAGGTCAAGTTAATCTGTCCACCCCTAGGAATCATGTATCTCCATTATAAACTAGGAGCTCTCGAAGGAGTGTGCAAACTAAATACTTATCACCAAACCTCATTGTTTGCATGGGAACTTCTGGTTGTGTGAAGTCCTAAAAGGCAATACCAGTCACTAGGGGTGTACACATGTCGCAGCTGCAGCAGGAGTTATACGCCCTGCCATGGTTGGCGGGTTTAGTACCTGCCAAGCATGACCCATTCAAGTGAATGAGGCCACTCTGCAAGTGCTCTGCAACCTTGTGCAGTACAGCTTTCTCACCACCTGCTTTAACCCCATGGACCCTGCAGAAGCATACAGTTGTGGAGCACTCACAGAGTGGCCCCATCTACTTGAATAGGTCGTGATTGGCAGGCGGTAAAATCCATCAAAAGCAACATGGTGTTAATTCCCTCTGCGGCATTTGTACACCTTTGGCTTCTGCCTCAACAGCTAAATGAGGTAGGGAATGGGGCGATAAAACCACGCCTCAACCGCAGGGTTTTACCACCCCCCAACTCTATGTGTGAACAAGCCCTAAGGGTGCTGATGGCGAATGCAACTAAGGGCTCATTCATAAGTACAGCAGGCCCTGCTACTCCTCCGAAAAGTGTTCCGAGTGTGTTTGACAAGTGGTGAGGAGGTGATATGTTGCCTCCTCACCACCTGATTTAAACCCATGATTGCTGTACAATGCAGGCGATTGTGACACGGTAGTGTGGCAATTAGAGCTTTAAATAAGGTGTGAGGAGGCGACACTGTGCCTGGTAATCTTTGACTTCTCCCATGTTGTTCAGGTAGATCTCCATCTTTTTAAGGTTGCCTACCCCTCTATAGTCTGTGCAACATCATTTGTTTTGCACGTGAACTTGCGCTGCCACCTAGTGGTCAAGTGTGGAAACTATTCCTAAACATCCCTGTTACTGAGATAGCTTCAATGACTGTTATTCATTTCTAATACTATTACATAATTTTCCACCATTCTATGGCCCGGATTCACAAAGCACTTACGCCGACGTATCTCGAGATACGCCGCGTAAGTGTAAATATGCGCCGTCGTATTTGTGCGCCGTTCCCACAAAACTACGCCTGAAAATTGGCTTCATCCGACCGACGTAACTTTCCTACGCCGGCGTATCGTGGGCGCATATTTACGCTGGCCACAAGTGGTGCTCCCATTGATTTCCAATTCACATATACAAATGAGGGAGATACACCGATTCACGAAAGTACTTGCGCCCGGCGCATAATATACGCGGTTTGCGTAAGTCGTACGTCCGGCGTAAAGTTATGACCCATAAAGCAGGTGTAAGTCAGCAGCATCCATGCAAATGGCTGCACCAGGGAACCCAGTCGTCGTATTTTACATTGTTTACGTAGTACGGGAATATGACTAGGCGTAGGTTACGTTCACGTCGTAGGCAGTGATTCGACGTATCTTAGGGAGTAGTTCCGACGTGATTCTGAGCATGCGCACTGGGATGCGTCCACGGGAACGGCGCATGCGCCGTTCGTTATTCGTATCTTTCCTGGCGCTCGGCCCATCATTTGCATGGGGTCACGCCTCATTTGCATGGCTCACGCCCACTTCCACTTACGCAGACTTACGACTAAGAAACCCAGCGCAGATTTGAGGGCGAGTGCTTTGTGAATTCTGTGCTTGCCTCTCTGCGCTGCGTCGGCGTAGCGTAAAAAAGATACGCTACTGCGGCATAAATATGCGCCGATGTATGTGAATCCGGGCCTATCTGTTTAGTCAAGTCACCCTGGGCTAGATTCAGATAGGTTAGCAGATCTTTAGATCCACGTAACCTATCTGATTTACGATCTGCCAACGCAAGTTTTTGAGGCAAGTGCTTTATTCAGAAAGCACTTGCCTCTAAAGTTGCGGCGGCGTATCGTAAATCCCCTGGCGGAATTCAAATTCCGCGGCTAGGGGGCGTGTAGAATTTAAATCAGGCGCGTCCGCGCGCCGAACGAACTGCGCATGCGCCGTCCGCTAAATTTCCCAGCGTGCATTGCTCCAAATGACTTTGCTAGGACGTCATTGGTTTCGACGTGAACGTAAATTACGTCCATCCGTATTCGCGACCGACTTACGCAAACGACGTAAAAAATTCAAAATTCGACCCGGGAACGACGGCCATACTTAACATAGGATACGCCGCATATAGCAGGGGTAACTATACGCCAGAAAAAGCCGAACGCAAACAACGTAAAAAAAAAGCGCCAGTCGGTCGTTCGTTTCTGAATCGGCGTAACTCCTCATTTGCATATTCGTCGTGTATACAAACGGAAGCGCCACCTAGCGGCCAGCGTGAGATTGCAGCTTAAGATCCGACGGTGTAAGTCACTTACACCTGGCAGATCTTAGGGAGATCTAGGCGTAACTGATTCTCTGAATCAGTCGCATAGATACGACGGACGGAACTCAGAGATACGACGTCATATCTCTATCTGAATCTGGCCCCTTGTGTTTATCCAGTCTGCCTGATCATTTGGCTGATGCCGTTACATAACAATATCACTAAATCACCCTAACTAGTTAACCTGTTATCATTTTCCCTAAAAGTGGAGAGAAGTTAATGTGCAGTTATTGCAATAATAAAGCCAGCCTTTTTCTTTTTTCTAAGGCTAGGTTCACACTTGTGCGGTTCGGGACACCGCATGTGATTCGCACAGGAATCGCACTGCATCCACATCAAAATGGTGCAGGATCCCCAAATCGCATGAACAGAATGTGATTTCAATGCGGTGTGGGAAATGCACAGGATTCGCTGTGTTTCTCATCAGTGTGAACCATTGTCACCTGTTGATTCTGCCAATAAGTCTGTTATTTTTCAACCTTCTTTAACAGATGAAGATGAAGATGTCCAGCAAAAGTGTGCTCTCAGCAGCATCCTCACATTACCGCAGCCTATGAACGTTAAATGTTTTTACTTGGTGATCTGGCCAGTAACACACCTTCTGTATTTGATTGCCCCCACTCTGGATAAATGAGCACAGGGGGTAACTTTGGACAGCAGCATTGCCAGTCTGGTGGAGGGGAGTGTTAGATGTCGTAGCAGATTTAAATACACTTACTCGTTTAAGTCAAACTCCAGCAAACATTTTTTAAGCAATTACATCAACAGTTTTTTTCCCTCTTTTGGGATAAAAGTGTTACATAAATAAATAAAAGCTGATCATTCTAAGCACCTCTGTCAGTGTTAAATAATTTGTGTCATCTCTTTTTTTTTTTTAAACAGATGTACTGGCTGAATCATCAGATAAAAAGAAAAAAAAAAGAAGAAAATAAATGCAGCCATCATATCTAAGAAATGGTAAGCTGTGATGTAATACATGTTTGCTTTTGGGGTTAATATCATTTGAATGTACTTTTATACAAATAAAAGCTTTTTTATGATGCTTATGTATCCATTATTTGCATTAAAGAAGATGCACCATGTACCAATTTTGATATAATACATATACATCCATCACATATCTGGCACCATGTACCAATTTTCATATAATACATATACATCCAGCACAAATCTGGCACCATGTACTAATTTTCATATAATACATATACATCCAGCACAAATCTGGCACCATGTACTAATTTTCATATAATACATATACATCCAGCACAAATCTGGCACCATGTACCAATTTTCATATAATACATATACATCCACCACAAATCTGGCACCATGTACTAATTTTCATATAATACATGTACATCCACCACAAATCTGGCACCATGTACTAATTTTCATATAATACATATACATCCAGCACAAATCTGGCACCATGTACTAATTTTCATATAATACATATACATCCAGCACAAATCTGGCACCATGTACTTATTTTCATATAATACATATACATCCACCACAATTCTGGCACCATGTACCAATTTCGATATAATACATATACATCCATCACTTATCTGGCACCATGTACCAATTTTGATATAATACATATACATCCAGCACATATCTGGCAACAAGTACTAATTGTCCATATAATACATATACATCCAGCACAGATCTGGCACCATGTACCAATTTTGATATAATACATATACATCCAGCACATATCTGGCACAATGTACTAATTTTCCATATAATACATATACATCCAGCACAGATCTGGCACCATGTACTAATTTTCCATATAATACATATACATCCAGCACATATCTGGCACCATGTACTAATTTTCCATATAATACATATACATCCAGCACAGATCTGGCACAATGTACTAATTTTCCATATAATACATATACATCCAGCACAGATCTGGCACCATGTACTAATTTTCCATATAATACATATACATCCAGCACATATCTGGCACCATGTACTAATTTTCCATATAATACATATACATCCAGCACAGATCTGGCACCATGTACCAATTTCCATATAATACATATACACCCAGGCCATATCTGACACTGATTCTGTGCATGCACCTCCCTCCCTACTTGCATTGACTTTCCTATAGGACTTTGATATAGTGACAACTTCTGAACATGTCCTCATGCAATGACACACGTGTCTGCTCCTAAAGCTCTGTCCATTGTCTTCACCACACCGGACACAATGAAGACCTTTCTGTTTAGGAACTGCTATATTTAATCTGCTTGTACATCTAATACCCTACCCAAGTTGGAATTATATAGGAAAAAAAAAAAAAAAGTGCACTCCTGTATGCATATCCTATGTACCACACATACTGAACAAAATACAAGATTCACCTTTGACTATAGTTGCTATAGATGAACTACAAGTCTCAGCATTCCCTGCCAGCCTCCCGTGGGCGTTTGCAACTCCCCGGCAGCTTAATGGTCATGGTATAAATGTCTGAATGGCCGCTATGTTGCTATGATTTTAGGAGTCACATTCATGCCAAAGCCATGCCATAGCCATAGGTGTCGCCATGCTATAGCCATGCCACATTCATGCCATAGGTGTATTTGAATGATTTATGCCACATGCAATCAACAGTGATGTACCACCCATGAATCTAAGTGCATATTCAGATTTATTTGTACACCCGATCACACTAACAAATAATCCATATGTATAAGTATAGACATACTATGCACAAAAAAGAATACTAACACACCTGGATATACATTAAATATATATATACCTACACCATGGCCAGGCCCAGCTCAGTGTTACGCAGTCAGAAGATGCACAGTCACATTTCCGCCTCCCTCCCCATGTTACCACTTTACATACCCTCAACTCTCCCCCATTCACCCTGCCCACCCCTCTGTGCTTGTCAGCCCCCCCCCCCATCCCCTCCCACCGTGGCATTACCGTAGGTTCCCGTGCAGTACAGACACTGTCAGCATCATCTGCTTCTCCTGAATCCTGTAACTATGGTAACAGCTAATCCTCAGCATCACCAGGGAGATGGCCGGTCCCCTCCCTGCCTGCAGAGCAGCAGCAGCCCCTCCCTGCAGCACATCTCCATCCCTTCCTCCCAGCCACCAGACTATTTATTTCTACACAACAACAGTCGTTTCACCTTGCTGCTGACAGTCACCCTCTCCGGCTGTGGGCTATTATCCTCTCAGTAGTTCTAAAAGGGGGGCAGATACAGTTCAAGATTAAAATAATCACTTACAGAACAAATCAGCTGCAAATCTGGTGCATCCCCTCTCGCAACCTAATTGCAGGGCACAACGAAATGACCTTTCATCTCAGTAAATCTTTCTAATGGTGCCGTACCCAACCCCCAGCCCAAGGCCGCGCAGCATCGCAGTGTGCGCAAAGATTAAAATGGATGTAAACATTTAAATATTATTGCTTCAGTGATTCACAGACGCCCCACATCTACAGAGACATTAGACTTCCCGAAATAAATTGCCCTAAATGATAGATTAAGATGCAGCTACTAACACCAGGCTACAGCTCATTATACAATGTTTAACGCAAGAACAAGGAAAAAAATAGTTTTTTCATCCAACTTTATTGATCAAATCCTTTCCAAGAGACCAGAATATCTAACCTAGGACAGTCTCGCTGTGTCATATTTCCCAAACAGAACTATAACAAAAAATATGTATATGTTTTAATGTGCTTCTTCAACTCCAATAGTCTCTAAAAGACAGAGAGTGAAGATAATAAGAACTGACTTAAATTTTCCAAAAACAATTTTTTTTTAGCAAGCCCGGGCTGAGGGGTAGGCAGAAGAATTGGCAGACTTAGGCACTTCAGCAGGAGGAGGGGGTGGCGCAAAAGGGGCAAGACCTGAAACCTATCCCGCTGAAGTAGTTCGCAGTTCATGAGGGTAGATGTGTGACATTTCACCTTGGGTGCTAAGGGGCCTTGTCCTGGAGGTGCTCTTAGTTGAATCTTGCTTGCCCAATTTTAAACTTTAAAAGCCCAACTCTAGGAATTTGACATTTCCAAGAAAGGTTTTGTCTGCTTTTTTCTCCTTGCTGCCAGGAACGTGATTCAGAGACATTAGAAATTGACTTCCACCCATACTATGAAGGAATGGAGTGCTGAATTGACCTGTTTAGAACGATTATTTCACACTGGTGCGACATGGGATTCGACTTGTGAGAGCACAAGTCCTGTTACATGTCAATATTTCCCTATGAGAGCCATCTTAAAGTGGAAGTAAACCCTCCTATCGTTTTAAACGAAGGAAGCTGCCATCTTGGCTTCTGTTTCATCCTCAACTGCCATGATGCTGCACATGTGATCAGTTATGACACCAGCCATTGGATGGTTTGACAGTTCAGTTGAAATCACAACCAATGTGAGGCCCCGTACACACGTCCGAGGAACTCGACGGGCAAAACACATCGTTTTGCCACATCGCTGAGATCCTCGTCGGCTTCCTCGGCCGAAAGTGTACACACGGCCGGGTTTCTCGGCAGAATTCAGCTCCGACCGAGTTTCTGGCTGAATTCTGCCGAGAAACTCGGTCGTGTGTACCGGGCCTGACAGTTAGCATTGCCAGCATGTCGGGAATGGAACTGTTTTTTGAAACTGTTAAATCGATGGGTTTATTCCACTTTAACTGATCTGACACAAGTCACTCAAAGGTTCCTGCACCACTTGGTCCGACTTTGATACGACTTCAATGCCATAGAGCAGGGGTCTCCAAACTACGGCCCGCGGGCCACATCCGGCCCGCCAGGCCATTTATTCCGGCCCGCAGCGTGAATCCTTAGTTCCCCTGTTAGTTGTGGAACCTGCGCTGCATATTCGCCCCAGGCAATATGCAGCGCAGGTCCCGCAATCCCTCCCGGCGTCTCACTGTGTGTGTTGGCTGCTGGCTGGGACCACGGCATCCCAGCAGCCAATGAGGTGTTTAGGGCAGACCTGTTGCCGCCTCCCTGCTCCCGCCTCCCGCCTCGCTGTTAACCAGTAACGAGTGTGTAATACCAGCGGGGCGGGAGTCGGGAGATGCAGCAGGTCTGCAGTGCACAGCCAGTGATGGAGAGTGGAGACGCGCTGGACAAATGCAAGGAGGGGGGCTTATACACTTGTGTGGGGGTGGGTTGAATGGCGCTGATGGGGCACAAACATCTGGGGGCTGATGACTCTGATGGGGACACACGTGGAGGGGGTTTTTCATACTGATGGGGACACAAATTTTGGGGGACTGATGACTCTGCTGGGGACAAACGTGGAGGGGGTTTTTCATACTGATGGGGACACAAATTTTGGGGGACTGATGACTCTGCTGGGGACACACGTGGAGGGGGGGTTGTAGACTGATGGGGGCACAAATGTTGGGGGGCTGATGACTCTGATGGGGACACAAATGTGGGGGGGGCTGATGACTCTGATGGGGACATAAATGGGGGGGGGGGCTGATGACTGATGGGACATAAATATGGGGGGGGGGGTGATGACTCAGATGGGGACATAAATGTGGGGGGGGGGGGGGGGTGATGACTCTGATGGGGACACAAATATCTGTGGGGTTTGATGGGGACACAAATGTGGGGGTGCTGGTGGCTCTTATGGGGACACAAACATGTGAGGAGGGGGGCTGATGGCTCTAATGGTGACACAAATATGCAGGCGGGGGTGGGCTGTGATGGGGACACAAATGTGCAGGGAGACTCGGATAAATGATGGGGGGGCTCTAATGGGGACACCAATTTTTGGGGATACTGATGGGGAAACAGATGAATGCGGAGACTGATGGGGACACAGATGAATGGGGACACAGATGAATGGGGACACAGATGAATGGGGACACAGATGATGGGGACACAGATGAATGGGGACACAGATGAATGGGGACACAGATGAATGGCGACACAGATGATGGGGACACAGATGAATGGGGACACAGATGATGGGGACACAGATGAATGGGGACACAGATGAATGGGGACACAGATGAATGGGGACACAGATGAATGGGGACACAGATGAATGGGAAGACTGATGGGGACACAGATGAATGGGGACACAGATGAATGGGGACACAGATGAATGGGGACACAGATGATGGGGACACAGATGAATGCGGAGACTGATGGGGACACAGATGAATGGGGACACAGATGAATGGGAAGACTGATGGGGACACAGATGAATGGGGACACATATGAATGGGGACACATATGAATGGGGACACAGATGAATGGGGACACAGATGAATGGGGACACAGATGAATGGGGACACAGATAAATGGGGACACAGATAAATGGGGACACAGATAAATGGGGACACAGATGAATGGGAAGACTGATGGGGACACAGATGAATGGGAAGACTGATGGGGACACAGATGAATGGGGAAACTGATGGGGACACAGATGAATGGGGACACAGATGAATGGGAAGACTGATGGGGACACAGATGTATGGGGACACAGATGAATGGAAAGACTGATGGGGACACAGGTGGATGGGGAAACTGATGGATGGGGACACAGATGGATGGGGAAACTGATGGATGGGGACACAGATGGATGGGGAAAATGATGGGGACACAGATGAATGGGGAGACTGATGGGGACACAGATGAATGGGAGACTGATGGGGACACAGATGAATGGGGAGACTGATGGATGGGGAGACTGATGGGGACACAGATGAATGGGGAGACTGATGGGGACACAGATGATGGTGACACAGTTGGATGGGGAGACTGATGGGGACACAGATGAATGGGGAGACTGATGGGGACACAGATGAATGGGGAGACTGATGGGGACACAGATGATGGTGACACAGTTGGATGGGGAGACTGATGGGGACACAGATGAATGGGGAGACTGATGGATGGGGAGACTGATGGGGACACAGATGAATGGGGAGACTGATGGGGACACAGATGATGGTGACACAGTTGGATGGGGAGACTGATGGGGACACAGATGAATGGGGACACTGATGGGGACACAGATGATGGTGACACAGTTGGGTGGGGAGACTGATGGGGACACAGATGAATGGGGAGACTGATGGGGACACAGATGATGGTGACACAGTTGGATGGGGAGACTGATGGGGACACAGATGAATGGGGACACAGATGAGGACACAGATGAATGGAGAGACTGATGGGGACACAGATGGATGGGGACACAGATGATGGTGACACAGATGAATGGAGAGACTGATGGTGACACAGATGATGGTGACACGGATGTAAAGCCTCATGCACGCTGGAAGTTTAGCCCCGCTGCATGATGCTCCAGCGTTTAGGTGCCAGCAAAGAATAGAGGAGCACCATTCAATCTTGCTGTCAGCAGTAAGTCAAATTCTATTCTATTTCTACTGTGGATTTATTTATAAATTATGTTTCCGGCCCGCGAATATGTGTAAAATATAGAATGTGGCCCTCGAAGTAAAAAGTTTGGAGACCCCTGCCATAGAGTGTAAAAAGTCACATTAGGTCAGATCAAAATCAGGCTGAAGTTGCAGGGCAAAGTAGGATCGGAAGTCGCATGACTTTCATGTCGGAGCAGTGTGAACCTGGGCTTAGAAGAATTATTGGCTCAACATCATGATAGATAATCTGCGTATATATAAACCGTCTGGACAAAACCAATTTAAAGCCATTATTTCCTGAGTCTCTCAATTAAGCTGGCCATAGATAGATAGAATTGCAAATTAAAATTCTAAGGAAAAGTCTTAGGAAAATTTGTATGAAAATTCTCAGAACATTTGTTTGTTGGTCAAAAGTTTTAATTTGATTTTAATTCTTGATTTTGGAGTGATTGGAATTTCCCCTTGAGGCGATTTAGTTTGCATTTGTAGCGCTATATAAGTTACTCACTCACTCGTCTTGCCCCTTTGATTTTTCTCGTCACTGCAATCAAAAACAAATTTCGATTTCACTCACCAATGATTAGGAAAACAAACTTACTTAGAGCCTTTTCCCAAGAATTTTCGTTCGAAATTCTACCCATCTACGGCCAGCTTAAAACTTGGACATTGGGGGTGCTCGTCCCTGAATCGATCCCTTGCCCAATATGTTACCCATACCCAGCCAGAGTGGGTGAAGTGCCTCCGGACAGACCCCTGCCACAGGCCTGGCAGCCGGAGTGCCACTTTAAGGCGGGGATTCACCCGAAAAAATTTTTTAACATAAGATTGAGGCTAATTGTGGGTAGCACAATCGGGTGTTTTTTTTTTTTTTAAATCAATGCAGTACATACCGTTTTAGAGTTCTCCGCGGCTTCCGGGTATGATCTGCGGGACTGGGCGTTCCTATTTGATTGACAGGCTTCCGACCGTCGCATACAACGCGTCACGAGTTGCCGAAAGAAGCCGAACGTCGGTGCGGCTCTATACGGCGCCTGCGCACCGACGTTTGGCTACTTTAACAAAAAACACCCGATTGTGCTTCCCACAATTAGCCTCAATCTAATGTTAAAAATTAGTTTTTCGGGTGAACCCCGCTTTAAGGTTGATGGGAGAAACAGGTCTCTGCCACAGACCTGGCTCTAGTGGGGCCTCTGCCACAGGCCTAGAACTTGGTTGAGCTAAATGATTGAGCTAATCCTCCCAGTAAATTGTGCTAGGGTCACCGGTTGACAGTGCAAGTGTACCTGTCAATGTTCCGGTCACCAGATCCCCGATAGTTCGTTCAAGCCCTCTTGGATAACCTGCCTCCGGGTTCTCCTCAAGCCAATCCCCCACCGAACAGCATACAGCTTGGGATCTCTTCAATAGAAGGGGGACCCAGTAAGTCAATGGGGCTCCTTTGCCGCATCAGTTGCTCCAGGCCAGGAGGGCCATAGTGGTGGGGCCCGCGATGTGCGCACACCCTAAAGGTGGGTGCCGCACCTGGAACCAGGAACCCGCGAAGAATGCAGAACAAAGGCCTCCGCCTGGACCTCTCTGGCGCCACCTGCCGCACAGGGATGGTACCGCATCCCTAGAATGCAGTCTGACCCACAGAACAATCCAGATTTGGCGACAGCCAATTTTAACACAAATTAGGAATGAGAGCAACTTTCCTCTCTCATTCCCCCACTAACTTTAGCGTAGTGCCCTTACTGAAAGTAAAGGGGGCGCTACACTTGTGAGAGCAAGGAAAAAGGAGAGAAGTCCGGCAGACAGGCACAGCGCTAGATCGATATAGGACTCAGGTAAATATTATGGGGGGAGGGAAGGACCAGCGCATTAAGGTAAAAATACATTTTTAACTTTAGAACCACTTTAAAGCTTATTTGATATTTTAGTGGAAGGGTTAACATCTAGTAGTTATTTAATGTTTTAAAAAATATATTTATTCCTTTAGCTTGTAATTATACTTATGTAGCACCCTCTAGTGTGCAACTAGTGATAGTGTAGGTAAAATATAGTTTGGCTCAGGGCTGAGCCTGAACTGTTGAATCTGGGTCAGGGTTCATTAGAGTTCAGGGCTGGGTGACTCATTCAGGCAGCTCTCTGGTGCCTTCCCCTGGTTCTAGAATGTTGGAGAACATTCTAGAAATGAGTGGGCGGAAGCTAGAAAGGCTGTCTTGCATAATTAGGGGTCCTTACCTCAGCCAATCCCCAGGAGTTGGGCCTGGCAGGGGACTAAGAAAACCCTTAAATAGAGATGAGCCACGCCAGCAGGGGAGTCAGGTGAAAGATGGAGATACAATGCTATGGTAAAAAAGTAGTTTCTGTAATACTATGATTTCAATAAATATCTGTGGAGAAACCCGCACAGATGTCTCTGATATCCCCCCCGAAGTCGGGACTGACATGCAGGAATTAAATTTTGCAAGTTCAGCTAAACTCGCACAATTTCATTCCCGCTGTCAGTGTGAACCTTCACTTAAAGCCAAAGAAGGTAATACAAGGCAATCAATTATTGATCAAAGATCAAGTTAGAATACCTTAAACTAACTAATTTGAATATTAGCCTTAAAGGGGTTGTAAACCCTTGCGGTTTTTCACCTCAATGCATTGAGGTAAAAAACCTCTTGTAGTCCACCAGCTCCCCAGAGCTCCCCTTTTACTTACCTAAGTCTGATCGTTCCTGCGACGGGGATGAGCACACCCATTCCAGCTGGTGTCTCGGGTCCTGATTGGACAGATTGATAGCAGCGCAGCCATTGGCTCCTTCTGCTGTCAGTCAAATCCAATAACGCAGGAGCCGCACTAATGAGAAACCACATGTGTAGTGAGATATACAGTAAAATGACAGTAAAAGAAAACTCACGATAACTGTGCTAAAAACAATCAAAGAAAGTGTCCTGGAGTGCACTCTGTAGTGATACCCCAGGTGTGGGTGTGCATAAGTGTTCCTAAACAGGAGACCCATGGAGGCGGTTACCAAGTACCTGGTGCCTAATTGTCAATATTAACTGGCTATCGTTTGGGCCCTTCTGTAGTGTGGTGCGCGTGAAGCTGTCCTTTGAAGACTGTGCAATGAATGGCTGATAGCCTTCTCAGTAAGACGTAGTCCATATAGGCATTAACTATGGGCAGTAAGGGTTTAAGCTCAGTTGTTCTGCTCACCACTGCTGGCAGGCAATAAGTCTGGTCCCATACGCTTGGCTGTCAGTTGTCCCTGAAGTCTCAGTCCTCACAATCAGGTCCATCTGATCAGGTCCTCTCTGATGTGTGCAAACATGGCAATTGGTCTCCCAGCTCTGGTTCCTGGACACATCGAATTTCTGCGGCTCAGTCTCTCTGGGTGCTTAGAACAAAGCAACAAGTCTGCACCGCCTGGTTCCCATGCTGCTTTGTTTCTTCTATAGCTGTCTCTCTGGTGGGTAATGGCAGGTCCAAATGGCAGGTCTGTACACTCTTCTCCCCCCTGGCAAAAGAACTAGCTCTCCACTGAATTGTCCAGGAAAAGTCCTGTCTCTCCTCTTTTATTTTGACATGTCATTAGCCCCAGCAGACTCCTAGCTGTCACTCAAGTGACACTCTAAGTCTATAGTATTCCCCTTTTGCTCCTCCCCTGACAGCTACATAAAAGGTCACCTCCAAATACGGAAAGGTTTTTTCACAGTAAGAGCTGTGAAAATGTGGAACAGACTCCCTCCAGCTCAGTAGATTGCTTTAAGAAAGGCCTGGATACTTTCCTAAATGTACATAAAATAACTGAGTACTAAGATTTGTAGGTGAAGTTGATCCAGGGTAAATCCGATTGCCTCTCGGGGGATCAGGAAGGAATTTTTTCCCCTACTGTAGCAAATTGGATCATGCTCTGCTGGGGGTTTTTGCCTTCCTCTGGATCAACTGTGGGTATGAAGTTGGGTGTATGGGATTGTACTGTGTTTTTTATTTTGTTTGTTTATTTTTTGTGATTGAACTGGATGGACTTGTGTCTTTTTTCAACCTGACTAACTATGTAACTATGTAAGGTGTTGAGGGGAGGGACAGAGAAGCTGGACAAGCACAGAGACTAATTCCATACTCCTATCAGAGGAAAGGCTATGTAGAGAGGGGGCTGTGCTAGGATATTGACTCTTCCTGGAGAAGTCACATTTTCTAGCAGGTTTAGGCACATTGCATTCAAAGGGTAACTCCACTTCCGTGGGGAAAAAAAAAATTGCAAAAAAAAAAAATTGCAAATAAATGTAGCACTACCCCCATAGGAGCTGCTGGTTTGAATTTGGGCCTTACCCGTTACCTCGCTCTTCGTTGTCTGGGGGATGAGATGAGAGTCTAAGAAACTTCTATGTCCACGCAAGTTGTAAATCCCTTTTCTGTCAGGTATTATTTCACACAAACTTGTATAGGTAGACGGGTGGAGGGTCAGGGGAAGGTTCAGGCACACAATGCAGATCCCTGGGGAACTTCTACGTTTCAAAAGTCACACTCACCACTTTCCTCAGAGTGGGTATTGCTCACCCGGATAGGCCCCTCTCACTGGCCTAGCAGCCGGAATGATAGACGGACAAAAAGAATAGAATACAGTCTCTGCCACAGACCTTTCTTTGAAAGTAGAAATAAACTGTTCTAGAATCCTCTGCCACAGGATTTAGTACCCTGGATTTCCAGCCGTACAGTTTAGAGCCTTTAAGCTGACCCGGCAACACTGTAAGGCATCATAGAATACGGTGCATTCTCCAATAAAGTTACCAGGCCTCTGCCGAGATACCAGCCTTCCGCTTGGTCCTCCCCAGGACAAGTCCTCCCCTGGTTTCCTCCACTAAGTGGCTTGAGGACGGACAGCACAGGATCACCTTCAAATTGCAGGCCCAAGTCAAGATAACTGGGCCTACATGGCGGAATTGCAGCCTCGGGCCAACGTGGACCCGGGGCTGAAAATGGACCATCACATACCTCGAGCCAGGAGGGCCACGAGACGAAGAGCCCAAGAAAACGGCATCTGCCCCTCAAAGCACAGCCATAGCCAGAACAGAGGCTGATTTAGCCTTAATCATCAGAGTCTGAGCTAACTACCAGCTCAGACACCCACTAAATTTAAACATAACGCCTGGTCATCAGGAGCAGGGCACTACATAAAAAAATATATATATAGCATATACAATTGTGACCCACGACATATTATAATTGAATGTTATTAAAAATTACTTTTCCTTTTCAATCTGTAGCTCTGTAATTTTCTGGAAAATCCAATGCAATATGGCTACCTGGGGGTGTTCTATACACAGAATGTGTACAGAACGCCCCCCCCCCCCCAGAAACATAATTTCTTGCTTGTGTGATTGGCTCACTGATTTTCCCAGAAGTCTGCACTAAGATACAAGTCAGATATCAGGCATCCCCTGCAACAAAAATTTCATTTTTGTTGAGATACTCCAAATAGGAAATCACGTCTAAGGCCTTGTACACACGACCAGACATGTCCGATGAAAACGGTCCGCGGACCGTTTTCATCGGAAATGTCTGCTGGGAGGTTTTGGTCTGATGTGTGTACACACCATCAGACCAAATTCCCGCGGACAGAAAACGCGATGACGCGGCGACGTGCGCGAACCAGGAAGTTCAATGCTTCCACGTATGCGACGAATCACTTCAACGCATGCGGGGGATTTAGGTCCGATGGTTAGGTGTACTAACCATCGGACATGTCCGACAGACAGGTTTCCACCGGACAAGTTTCTTAGCATGCTAAGAAACTTTTGTCCGCTGGAAACCTGTCCGCTAGGCCGGAAAACTGTCCGCTAGGCCCTACACACGGTCGGACATGTCCGCGGACCAGTTTCAGCGGACATGTTCGGTCGTGTGTACAAGGCCTTATGGAATGCAGACCCAGCAATTTTCCTCATCAGAGCCCATGCAGCTGACTGATGATTATGAAACCACACCCAATAGATTCACTTACCACATGGACACAGTCAAACACACAGGGATCCTTCAGAATAATAAAATGTAGGAATCTGCAACATAGTTTGTTTAAATCCTTGAAATGTACATAGATCACTCAGAGGGGAATGTTTTTTATCAACAAAAAGTGGAATAATAAAATAAAATAATTTATGGAAAGGAACAACACTGCTAGCAAGCATTGATTTTTCTGAGCATTTGCTTGCAAGTTTTTTTTTACAATGGTGACAAGGACTCTTTAAGGAAGAATACAATCTATGACTTGCTTCACCTCTTCACCGTGTCAGAAGTCAGCATGATCACCCTGATCCAGCAAGGCAGTGTGGCCTCTACAGAACATATTTTACATTGTTCATGAAGTACTGCTCACAGTGAGAGAAACCTGACCCAACACATACAAAAACAGTATTTGGATGTGTTAAAAGGAAAGGTTGGGGATGTACAATGTCAGCAAATACCAGAGAGAGAGAGAGAGAGCGAGAAAAACAGGGAGGGGGAGCGAGTGCACTATGAAACACTAAACTGAAGCCCAAGCCAGAAAAGTCCTATTATATCAGTGGAATATACGTCATCGATAGATCTGGGAGCCAGGATAATGCTGACAACAGCTGACACCTAATATTTTTCTGTTTTTATTACTGCTGTTTTTGGGACATTTATGAATTGCTTGTAACCTGCAGACAGTTTTTGCTCTGCTGCCACCCCATCGTCAAGTCCTAAATACAAACCTGATTTGTTTTGTAATGGCATAGATAACTGCACTTTTAACACCGGTTCGTCATCCATTGAAATAATGTATTAGGTGTATAAAGCCAAGTATTTTCGGTTGTGCCAAATTACATAGGAAGAAAATCTCTATCCAAGGCTAGTGGGCAGTAAAAGAACTGTCCGTGCTTCCATTTATTGCTGCTAGGACCCCTGCAACTATTTTTGGCCAGCATTCCTTTGCATACAAGTTGGAGGAAAGATACAACAGCTGAGTGATCAAACATACACTGAGGCCCAGATTCACGTCCAGCGGCATATCTCGGCGGCGGCGTAACGTATCCGATTTACGTTACGCTGCCGCAACTTAGACGGGCAAGTGCTGTATTCTCAAAGCACTTGCTCCGTAAGTTGCGGCGGCGTAGCGTAAATCAGCCAGCGTAAGCCCGCCTAATTCAAATTTGGATCAGTGGGGCGTGTTTTATGTAAAACTACTGTGACCCGACGTGATTGACGTTTTTGCGGAACGGCGCATGCGCCGTCCGTGAAATTTCCCAGTGTGCATTGCTCCAAAGTACGCCGCAAGGACGTCATTGGTTTCGACGTGAACGTAAATGACGTCCAGCCCCATTCACGGACGACTTACGCAAACGACGTAACTTTTTCAAATTTTGACGCGGGAACGACGGACATACTTAACATTGGTACGCCGCACTTATGCCCCATATAGCAGGGGCAACTATACGCTAGGAAAAGCCTAACGTAAACGTCGTAACTTTACTGCGTCGGGAATGTTTGGGAATTCGCGTATCTAGCTAATTTGCATACTCGACGCGGAATTCGACGGAAGCGCCACCTAGCGGTCCAAAAAAAATGCAGTTAAGATCCGACGGCGTAAGAGACTTACGCTTGTCAGATCTAATGGATATCTATGCGTAACTGATTCTAAGAATCAGGCACATAGATACGACGGGTCGAATTCGGACTTACGACGGCGTACATGGCGCTACGCCGTCGTAAGTCCTCTGAGAATCCGGGGCCTATATTACCAAAAGTATTGGGACGCCTGCCTTTACACGCACATGAACTTTAATGGCATCCCAGTCTTAGTCTGTAGGGTTCAATATTGAGTTGGCCCACCCTTTGCAGCTATAACAGCTTCAACTCTTCTGGGAAGGCTGTCCACAAGGTTAAGGAGTGTGTCTATGGGAATGTTTGACTATTCTTCCAGAAGTGCATTTGTGAGGTCAGGCACTGATGTGGACAAGAAGGCATGTCTCCTAGTCTCCTCACTAATTCATCCCAAAGGTGTTCTATCGAGTTGAGGTCAGGACTCTGCGCAGGCCAGTCAAGTTCCTCCACCCCAAACTCGCTCATCCATGTCTTTATGGACCTTGTTTGTGCACTGGTGCAAAGTCATGTTGGAACAGGAAGGGGCCATCCCCAAACTGTTGCCACAAAGTTGGGAGCATTAAATTGTCCAAAATTACTTGGTGCCTTAAGAGTTCCCTTCACTGGAACTAAGGGGCCAAGCCAAACCCCTGAAAAACAATCCCACACCATAACCCCCCTCCATCAAATGCATACCTCCCACCTTTCTGAGATGGGAACAAGAAACACCTATTAGCAAACATATGTAAGCATAGGAAACACCCCCCTGACACACACCCTTAAAGGAGAATTGTAAAAAATAATAATAGTTTGGCTCACAAGTGCTTTATTTTACCACTACTATTCCTATACATTGGTTTTTGAAAATTACAAATGCAGCAATTTATAAATTGTATGAAAGGTTTAGCACTTGGAAACACTTTTTTAAAGACAAAGAGTAAAATTTATATATATATAGATAAGACCAAACTGAGGAACAAACGAGGAGGAAAGAGGGACAGAGGGACTGTTCCAAATCAGGGCCAGTCCCTCAAAATCAGGGACAGTTGGGAGATGTGCAAAAGATTTGGACCAGTGCACAAAGCAAGGTCCATAAAGATATGAATGAGCGAGATTGGGGTGGAGGAACTTGACTGGCCTGAGTCCTGACCTCAACCCAATAGAACACCTTTGGGATGAATTAGAGTGGAATCAGGCCTTCTCGTCCATATCAGTGCCTGACTTCACAAATGCGCTACTGGAAGATTATTCAAAGATTTCCCTTAGGCCCCATACACACGATAGAATCCATCCGCTGAAAAATCCCAGCGAATGGGTTTCAGCGGATAGATCCTATGGTGTGTACACTCCAGCGGATCTGTTTCCGCGGATATTTCTTCCCTGGGATGGATTTCCAGCAGATAAATATTTGATGACATGCTATCAAATCTATCCGCTGGTCTGTATAGACTCACCGGATCCATCCGTCCGAAGGGATCCCCCGCATGCGTCGTAATGATTCGACGAATGCGTGGAATTCCTTATATGACAGCGTCGCGCACGTCGCCGCGTCATAATCGCGGCGACGGCGCGACACGTCATCGCCAGAGGATTTCGGCGCGGATTTCAATGCGATGGTGAGTACACTCCATCGCATGGAAATCCGCACAAATCCTCTCGTGTGTATGGGGCCTAAGACAAACTCCTTGGACAACCTTCCCAGAAGAGTTGAAGCTGTTATAGCTGCAAAGGGTTGGAAAACTCAATATTGAATCCTAGGGACTAAGACTGGGATTCCATTAAAGTTCATCATGGGCTAGATTCAGATAGATTCGTCTATCTTTATGCCCGGCGTAACGTATCTCAGATACGTTACGCCGCCGTAATTTAGGGCACAAGTTCTGTAACGTATCTGTGTCGGCGTAAGCCCGCTTAATTCAAATGTGGATGATGTGGGCGTGTTTTATGTATATTAACTGTGACCCCGCGTATTTGACTTTTTTTACGAACGGCGCATGCGTCGTTCGTGAAAAAATCCCAGTGCGCATTCTCGAAAATCCGCCGCAAAACGTCATTGCTTTCGACGTGAGCGTAAATTACGTACATGACGGGAATGGGAATGACGGCCATACTTAACATAGGATACGCCTCATATAGCAGGGGTAACTATACGCCGAAAAAAGCCTAACGTAAACAACGTAAAAAAATGCGCCGGCCGAACCTACGTTTCTGAATCAGCGTATCTAGCTCATTTGCATATTCCTCGCTTAACTATACGAAAGTGCCACCTAGCGGCCAGCGTAAATATGCAGCCTAACATACGACGGTGCAAAACACTCACGCCGGTCGTATCTTAGGGAATTCTGGCCCATATTCTCTGTAAATGTCCGCGGGCGGCGCGTAAGGCATTTACACTGCGCCGCCCCAAACTACAGGAGCAAGTGCTGTATTACCCAAACACTTGCTCCGTAGTTTGGGGCGGCGGAGTGTAAATGGCCCGGCGTAGCCACGCGTATCTTCAAGGGGGCGGCTTCTATTCAAATTAAGCGCGCCCCCGATTCTAAGTAACTGCGCATGCGCCGGGCTTAAAAAAGCCCAGTGCGCATGCTCCAGTTCTCGGCGGAAAACGTCAATGACGGAAAAACACGACGCGGACCCGACACTATCCGTAACATGGCCTACGTGGCAGGAGTAAGTTTCCGCTTACGCAAACGACGTTCGCGGACCGTTTTCATCGGACATGTCTGCCCGGGGACTGCCCGGGGACTTCTGTTCGATGGCCGTACACACCATCGAACAGAGGTCCGCGCTTAAACAATACGCGGGGCGTGTCCGCGGTGTCGCTGCGTCGATGACGCGGTGTCGCCGCGACAATGACGCGGTGTCGCCGCGACAATGACGCGGCGAAGTGGGCGGCCTGCCTTTAAAAGGCTTCCACGCATGCGTCGAAGTCATTCGACGCATGCGAGGGATGGCGGGCGGCTGGACATGTACGGTAGGTCTGTACAGACGACCGGACATGTCGGGGGGACAGGTTTCCAGCGGACTGTTTTAAAGCAAGTCCAGGAAACAGTTGTCCGCTGGAAACCTGTCCGATCCGCCCGAAAATGGTCCGCTCGGGCCTACACACGGCCAAACATGTCTGCTGAAACTGGTCCGCGGACCAGTTTCAGCAGACATGTTTGGTCGTGAGTACGGGGCCTAAGAATCAGTCGCATAGATACACGGGCCAAAAAAGAGAGATACGATGGAGTATCCTGAGATGCTCCATCGTAACTTCTCTCAGAATATGGCCCTCTATGCGTAACTGATTCTATGAATCAGGCGCATAGATACGACCGGCCCGACTCAGAGATACGCCGGCGTATCTGGAGATACGCCGGCGTATCTGGAGATACGCCGGCGTATCTCCTCTCTGAATCTAGCCCCATGTGTGTGTAAAAACAGGTGTCCCAATACTTTTGGTAATATAGTGTGTTTTCCAACACACTAAAGTTTCACTATATGCAATGATAACCACTTAGGACTAGATTTCCAACCAGGCTACATCGGCTATGTCTACAGCAGTGAGACCAGGGCCCTGCAAATTCTTCCAAAACCTTCCATGCCCCAACAGAAAAAATAAAAAAGTTTATACTCATACAAAAAGCACGGGAATGCAAAATGTGTATTTCAAATATAAAAAGACACACATTTTATAGCACAATGCACAGGACACCATGGGGTCCTTATATAAAATATTCGCTGTATGAATGTGCCAAACATCCGTAAGTCAAAATTAAAGATCACTGTATATGTGTGTCTCCCATGTCATCAGCACCATCTAGTGCCCATAATGCATCTTTCCCCCCTGATTGAGATATTTCTGGAAAAAACGCATTGTGGTCACTAGATGATGCAGACATTATAGGAATTATACAGGTACATTACCATAGTGATCTTTCTAACTTTGGATAGTAAAACATAAAAAAAATAAAAAATAAAAATATGGTGATCTTTCATTCTGACTGTGCAGATGTTTGACACACTTACTGTATACAGCAAATATTTTATACATAGACCCCCATGTGTTGTGCTGTGCTGCAATTCACATGTGTTTTAATAGAAAATAGCAACATTTTATGAACTATGGGTTCATAATTATGGCAACATGCGATTCCTGCCATTCCACACTCATAAGTTATAAATGATCACTAAAATAACAAAGCCAATGGTGCAAAGAAAACAGAAAAAGTCTGCAGACCCCCATGGGGTCTGTTACTCCCGACCCAAAATTTGCATTAAAAACCTGCTGCCAGTATTTACACGGGCACAAAGTCATACATGCCCAGGCTGTAATTGAACCCTTTTATACAGCATTAAGGTAACACTGATATGCAGTCGGCGTGTAGGTGGGGTACAGCATGGTGCAGTGCATAGGTGTGCGCTGCCTCTTGCATTACGGTGTGCACCCCAAAGCTCAAACACACATGCGTGTGTGTATGTATATATATATATATATATTAGAGCTGCACGATTCTGGCTAAAATAGGAATCACGATTTTTTTGCTTAGAAGACAGATGATGATTCTCTTGCGATTCTCGCGGCGTAACATCATCTTTCACATTAAAACAAAAAAAATTGGGCTAACTTTACTGTTTTTTTTTGTTTTTGTTTCTTTGTTTTTTTAATTCATTGAAGTGTATTTTTTCCCAAAAAATTGCATTTGAAAGACCGCTGAGCAAATATAGTGTGACATAAAATATTGCAGCAATTGCCATTTTATTCCCTAGGGTCTCTACTAAAATATATATAATGTTTGGGGGTTCCAAGTAATTTTCTAGCAAAAAAATATTGATTTTTAACCTAAGAAACAAGTGTCAGAAAAAGATTTAGGGCCAGATCCACAAAGAAATTACGCCGGTGTATCTATTGATAAGCCGCATAGTTTCAAAATTCCCGCGTCGTATCTTTGTTTTGTATCCACAAAACAAGATACGGCGGAATGAGGGATCGATCCGACAGGCGTATGTCTTAGTACGCCGTCGGATCGTAGGTGTATAATTCCGCTGGCCGCTAGGTGCCGTTTCCGTTGAATTTTCGCGTCGAGTATGCAAATTAACTAGATACGGCGATCCACGAACGTACGTCTGGCCGGCGCATTTTTTTACGTTGTTTGCTTTCGGCTTTTTCCAGCGTATAGTTTCCCCTGCTATATGGTGGCGTACTCAATGTTAAGTATGGCCGTTGTTCCCGCGTCGAAATTTGAATTTTTTACGTTGTTTGCGTAAGTCGTTCGCGAATAGGGATTTGCGTAGAATGACGTCACCGTCGTAGACATTGGCTTGTTCTGGTTTAATTTCGAGCATGCGCACTGGGATACCCCCACGGACGGCGCATGCGCCGTTAAAAAAAAAACGTTGTTTACGTCGGGTCATGGCGTATTTACATAAAACACGCCCCCATCACATCGATTTTAATTGCGCGCCCTTACGCCGCCAAAGATACACTACGCTGCCGTAACTTACGGCGCGCATTCTTTGAGGATTCGGAAAAAAAAAAGTACCTTACGGCGGCGTAGTGTATCTTAGAAATCATCTGATTTCTAAATTGCTGCATTTGTAAATTCCAAAAGCCAATATAAAGGAATAGTAGTGGTAAAAAAAGTACTTGTGGGTTTAACCAATCTTGTTTTTTTGTACTATTCTCCTTTAAGGGGCATGGCAAGCGGTGTGTCCTGTGCCTGCATACTTTTTCTGATAGGTGTCCCTCATTCCCATCTCAAAAAGTTGGGGGGGGGGGGTGTATTTGCTCCAATTCAGCAGGGGATCTCCACACGTGTGACAGGAGCCTAAAAAAGTGTAGTCTTCTGCATGCTATTCCTGTGTGCAGGGAGGTTTCTAAATCACCCCAACTCTAAGTCAAGGTCATCTGAAGTATTCCCAAATACAGAAATAGTGTGAAAAGTGTCCCACAATATACGCAGTTCATAAATGGTGTGATATGCAAACAGATGAAAGTCATTTAAATCAGTACAGGTAGAGTATACACGGTTTACCATCATTTATATACAGTGGAACCTTGGATTATGAATGGTTGTAATACAAAGCACTCGCATATCAAAGCGAGTTTCCCCATAGAAGTCAATGCAAACTAAGGTGATTAGTTCCACATTGACTTCTATGGCATGCAATACCGCATGTAGCCAGAGGTGGGGGGGGCACCGGATAGACTCGGAAATACTCAGGCCCCGTACACACGGCCGAGGAACTCGACGTGCCAAGCACATCGAGTTCCTCGTCGAGTTCCTTGTTGAACTTGTCGAGAAGCTTGACAGGCTTGCTTTGCGTACACACGTAAGAGACCAAAATTTGGTCGTTCTCCAGCGCGGTGACGCTCACCACGTATGACGCGACTAAAAAGGGGAGGTTTGATTTTGTTGGCGCCACCCTTGGGGCTCCTTTTGCTGATTCCGTGTTTACGCGTGTTAGTAAAAGTTTGGTGAGTGACGATTCGTGCTTTTCAGTCTTTGTGCTTTCAGATTGATCTCTGCCGTTCAGTTTGTGCTTGTGGGGGTCGTATCTAGGCAATCGGGACGTGCGGTCAGGTCGTATTGTTTTACATTGCGGTCCTGTCCCCGCGTTTTTCATTGTCAGGGTCGTTCTTCATAGGTCTTGCTGTTCTTCACTGCGGTCTGTTTAGTGCAATTCTGATTTGTCGTTCGTTCCTAGCCTTGTAGCCATGTTGCAGGCACCTAGTCGTCGCCGACTTAGTGCTAAGCATCTTCTGTGTGTAGGTCTGTTTGTTTATGACCTAGACGATGAGGAGTTCATGAACAGGAGGAGGACGCGTTCATGGACCAAGAATTGGTTGCTCCGTAGGAACCAATTCTCTCACATGCCTTTGCTGCGGGAGCTTCAGGAAAATAATCCTGTTGATTACAGGAATTTCCTGAGGATGTCTGATCCCGTCTTTCAGCACCTGTTGGCTTTGGTGTCCCCCTATATTACCAGGCAGGACACCGTTATGCGGGAAGCCATCAGTGCTGAGCAGAGGCTAGTTGCCACCCTCCGTTATCTGGCAACTGGGAGAAGCCCAAGGACTAAGGACTTAAAGTTCTCGACGGGCATCTCCCCCCAGGCTCTGGGCCTCATCATTCCTGACACCTGCTCTGCCATCATCCAGGTTCTGCAGGAGGAATATATGAGGGTAAGTTTGCTCCTTTAATATCACATTTTATGTCTATAATGTATGCTAATGTCTTGTAGTTATCTCCTCCTTCCCTAATTACCATGTCTGGAATATGCTGTGAATGTCCCCTTTGCCCCCATGCATGCTGTAAACTTTGATGCCCCTTTTTTGGCCTACATGCATATTTCCCATCACTTACCTCCCCAGCATGCTATCCTGGGCCCCAACCTACCTAGTCTAGTCACTTCCCAATGTATTGTGTTATATCCATTGTAATGTCCCCCCCCCTCCCCTCCAAAATGTGTTGTAAAGTCTATGTTCACCAATATTCAATAATTTTTATTTTTGATTTTTGGACTCCCAAACTCATCTAGCCCTCCCCTCCCAAATGTGTTGTAAAGTCTATGTTCACCAATAATCCTAATTATATTATTTTTGTACTCCCAAACTCATCTAGCCCTCCCCTCCCAAATGTGTTGTAAAGTCTATGTTCACCAATATTCAATAATATTTATTTTTGATTTTTGGACTCCCAAACTCATCTAGCCCTCCCCCAAACTTGGGCACTGGCCCATCAGAGGGGGTGTTTAATGTGTTAATTGTCTAAATATATTTAGATATAATATGCTAGTTCCCAGAAATGTTATAATGCTTATAATGTCTTTGTATAATCTGCTTGCAAGGTTATGTGGCTAATTTTTGCATTTTTTCTTCCCCAGCTTCCGTCCACACCACAGGAGTGGCAGTCTGTGGCTTTGGACTTCCAGACCCGTTGGAACTTCCCCAACTGCGGGGGAGCCATCGACGGGAAGCACGTCCGCATCGTGCCTCCACCCCGTTCAGGATCCCAGTTCTTTAACTATAAGGGGTTCAACAGTATTGTGCTGATGGCGGTGGTGTCAGCACAGTATGAATTCCTTTTTGTGGATGTCGGGATGAATGGACGGATATCGGATGGGGGAGCCTTCAGGCAGACGGAGTTTGCGCTTCGCCTTCAGGATGATGATCTGTCATTGCCACCGGATGACCAGAATGTAGAAGGCCTGCCATTTGTTTTCCTGGCTGATGAAGCGTTTGCCCTGGGACCCCATCTTATGAGGCCATACCCTCAGCGCACCCTCAGCGCACCCTCACCCCAGAGAGGAGTGTCTTTAATTTCCGGCTGGGCCGAGCACGCAGAGTGGTTGAGAACGCCTTTGGCATCATGGCCAGCCGGTTCCGCCTTTTCCTCACCTCTCTCCACATGGCGGAATATAAGTGGAATACAATTATCTTTGCATGCTGCATTCTCCATAATTTTTTGCGGAGACAATCTCCTAATTATATGGCCCTGGTTGGGCCTGAGGCACAACTTTTGGCTCCATCACAAACTTTGGCGGGCCTTGAAGCTGGCCACACAGGACTGCCCCCCCAGAGTGCCCGTGAAGTCCGGGACAAATACATGGACTATTTCATGGGTAGGGGGGCAATACCATCTCAAGCAAATTTGCCATAATTTAATCTTTCCCAAAAATAAATCCTAATATTTTTTCAAAACTTGTTATGTCTTGCTTGTGTTGCTTGGAGTTGTTTACTAAGTGTAACTAAGTGTATTTTCATTATCAACTAGCAAACATTTCCCAGGTGATCCCCAAACCAAACACATAGAAAATTTAACGTATTTTAGGAAAAACACCACACACTTTTTTCAGGTTCAAAAGCTCTTTATTTTCTTATTATTTTTTTTGTTTGTTTTACCAAATACCCTCAAAAAACATTTTTTGTTTTTTTATATACAATCATTTTTGTCATTTTTTTTGTTTTTTTTATCATACAATATACAATCATTTTTGTCATTTTTTTGGTCTTTTTTATCATACAATATACAATCATTTTTTTCATTTTTTTGGTCTTTTTTATCATACAATATACAATCATTTTTGTTATTTTTTTGGTCTTTTTAATCATACAATATACAATCATTTTTGTCATTTTTTTGGTCTTTTTTATCATACAATATACAATCATTTTTGTTATTTTTTTGGTCTTTTTTATCATACAATATACAATCATTTTTGTTATTTTTTTGGTCTTTTTTATCATAAAATATACAATCATTTTTGTCATTTTTTTGGTCTTTTTTATCATACAATATACAATCATTTTTGTCATTTTTTTGGTCTTTTTTATCATACAATATACAATCATTTTTGTCATTTTTTTGGTCTTTTTTATCATACAATATACAATCATTTTTGTCATTTTTTTGGTCTTTTTTATCATACAATATACAATCATTTTTGTTATTTTTTTGGTCTTTTTTATCATACAATATACAATCATTTTTGTCATTTTTTTGGTCTTTTTTATCATACAATATACAATCATTTTTGTCATTTTTTTGGTCTTTTTTATCATACAATATACAATCATTTTTGTCATTTTTTTGGTCTTTTTTATCATACAATATACAATCATTTTTGTCATTTTTTTGGTCTTTTTTATCATACAATATACAATCATTTTTGTCATTTGTTTGGTCTTTTTTATCATACAATATACAATCATTTATTTTTTTTGGTTTTAGAATATTTTGATTAAATAATCCTTAAAAAAAAATTTTTATTTTTTTTAAAAAAATTTTTTATTAAATAAACATTCAAATCTGGTTTTGTTATTTTTTTGTGTTTTTTTAATTAAATAAACATTCAAATCTTGTTTTTTTTTTTTGGTGTTTTTTTAATTAAATAGACATTCAAATATGGTTTTGTTATTTTTTTGTGTTTTTTTAATTAAATAAACATTCAAATCTTGTTTTTTTTTTTGGGTGTTTTTTTAATTAAATAAACATTCAAATCTGTTTTTTTTTTTTGCTGTTTTTTTAATTAAATAAACATTCAAATCTGGTTTTGTTATTTTTTTGTGTTTTTTTAATTAAATAAACATTCAAATCAGGTTTTGTTATTTTTTTGTGTTTTTTTAATTAAATAAACATTCAAATCTTGTTTTTTTTTGTGTGTGTGTTTTTCTAATTAAATAAACATTCAAATCTTGTTTTTTTTTTGGTGTTTTTTGATTAAATAAACCTTAAAATCTGTTTTTTTAATATTTTTTTGTTTTTTTTTATGATTAAGATAAAATAATAAAAAATCAGTTTTTTTTGGTTTCATAAACTTATTTTTTAACATTCAGACTCTCCCCAAAACATCGATTACATTTTTTAATTTATTTTCCACCCTCCTTGTTCTTTCTTTAATTTTTCTGTTGGCCAGATGTATCTCCTCCACCTCTTCTCTGCAGGCCCAGATTTCAGAGATCACCATCTGGACAGTATGCCTGTCCAAGTCCAAGCCACCACCTGCTCCTGAAATGTGGGACAAAACCATTTTTTAAAATTAGGCAGGCCTACATCTACATTACCTGAAGCTGGGTTAGTTATATGTTACTTTACCTGATGTGGTGGCAGGCTGCGCATCATCACCATCCCTCGGGGGTGTGGCTTGCGTGATGACTTGGTGCTCCCGTGTCGAAGCTTCATGACGCCCTACGAGAATGAAGAAAATGGAAACAGGATTTTTATAGCTTATAGGCCTGAAAGAGGAATATGATTCACTTTATACAATTTCTGGGACTATTGATGTTTTGAAAAACCCCTCAGGGCAAAACACAGGATTGAAGGCATTCACAAAGATCATGACAATTCTTGTACCTTTGGTCTACTTTTAAACATGTAAGCCAACCAAGTATACACTGGATCACCTCACCTCTGTGTGAACCCCAAAATGGGTTATTAAAGGGGACAACAATTATGCTAATGAGTCCACATGTGTCACCGACTGCTGAGCAGACTTTCCTTTTACTGTACTGTATATATTTTAATTTAACAATAATTGAATGTTTTTAATAGCACATCTACATAAATTTCAATATTGATCTCACCCCAATTTTTTGGAAATGTCATAATTTTAATGATTTTAAGCACAATATTTTGTCGTATGAGTTGTCGTTCCGAATGTACGTCCACTTTGACGACAAATTCTTGTGCAGAAAAACATAATACAGTACAACCTGAAATTAAAAACACATGGCGCGGAACAAATAATAATAAATATATCAAAAACGTACTTCTTCTAATCACTCTCCTGATCCTCTTCATTTGTTCCGGCTCCCGCTTTTTGAGGTCAGACCACCTTTTTCTGATCTGTTCCTTCGATCTTTTCACCCCAAATTTCCGATGGAGACTCCTCCTCACCTTCTCCATTATTTGGGCCTTGACCTTGTTCGGGTACTTGTATGGCCCATGCCTCCCATCATAGTCCTCTGCTTTGAAAATGAGGACCATCCCCACCATTTCCTCAAAGGTCATGTTGGTGGCCTTAAATCTGATTCTCCTTGTGATCCCTCGTCCCGCCTGGCCTGGCTCCTGTCTTGCTGCCATATTCTCTAACATGTGCTCCCAACAAAAAAAAGAATGAAAAGGGGCGGGGAAAAGACGACACTACGAACGTCAGGGGCGGGGAGACGTGCGTAAAGTCACACATGCGCGTGTATAAAGGGCTACCACGTGAGTAAAAGGGGCGTTCACAGTTTGTGGAAGACGGCGGAGATAACGATCGGGTCAAACACCGGTATGTAACTACATTTTACATGTTATTCTTGATTGAATGATTTTGTGGGCTACATCTTATGTTCATAAACTAAAACATAGCTAGTTCGAAAATTGAAGGTAATGGTCCGCTATAGTGCCGTCGTACGTAACCAACGCTTTGCTTATGCATTTTGATCCAACTACTGTTGTGTGGCCAATCTCGGTTCTCAGGATGTGTTTTGAAAAAATGTCGTTTTAAACATGATGCAAATGGTCGCTTTTATGTCTTGACCAAACTATATCGGGAGTGCTTTTCTCTTAACGTTTCATACACAAATGAGGATGAGATCTGGCTTATTAGTTCTACACAACTGGTCATCTGTTTCCTAGGAACTGACCCAACATGATCTGCTGCCAATTCCTCCTTGTCGTTTTCGCGACGGAAGATAAGGGGCGGGGTGAAACATCTAATTTTTTAAGCATGGGCGGATGTCGTGTGCGGAGTGTATATAAGGCTCGAACACACGTAGCGTCCATACGACCGGGTTGCGTAAGAAAGACGTTTGAACGACAAGCGTGTAGGTATGCTTCGAACTTGGGACAGCAGTGGCATATTCAGGAAAGACAGACATTTAAAGGAGCAATAACCCCAAATTGTTTGGGGCAGAAATAACTTACTTTACATTATATCAGTCTGGATTTCATGTCCTCATTGTCCGTTTTTGCTTTTAAGCAGCTGTAATCCTTTGCATAAATCCTCACTTCCTGGTTCTCTGGCTCCCTCTAAAATTTATCAGGGGAGCTTGTCACTGTGGTCTAAGCTGTGTGTCTAAAAATCCACCAAAACAATGCTAATAATTTTAGAAAAAAAAATATGCCCTGGATTTCTTTGTTTTTGTTCTGTGTGTCTCTTTACTTCACAGAAACATTAACCTCTTGACCACCGCCCCATGTCAAAAAGACGTCCTCTTTTTAAAGTTGAATATCTCGATAACGGCAGCAGCTGCTGCCACAACCGAGATATTCATCTTTTCAGGGGGCGGTGGTGTACACGATAACGGCGGTCTCCGCGGCGGATTCGCCGCGAGATCGCCGTTATCGTTGGCGGGAGAGGGGCCCCCCCCCCTCCCGCCGCTCTCCCGCGCCCTCCGCCGCTTACCGGAGCCGTCGGTAGCGGCGGAGGGGATCGGATGTGTCCGGCAGCTGAGCGGGGACGGGACTGAAGGAGAAATCTCCTTCACCCGTCCTCATAGCTCTGCTGGGCGGAAGTGACGTCAAAACGTCAGTCCCGCCCAGCCTCTTAAAGAAACATTTTTTTTTTTGTCATTTGAAAAAATGACATTTTTTTTTTTTTATTTTTTTTTTTGCATTTAAGTCTAATTATGAGATCTGAGGTCTTTTTGACCCCAGATCTCATATTTAAGAGGACCTGTCATGCTTTTTTCTATTACAAGGGATGTTTACATTCCTTGTAATAGGAATAAAAGTGATCAATTTTTTTTTTTTTTTTCAGTGTAAAAAATTATAAAACTAAATAAAAATAAATAAGAAAACCAAAAAAAAAATTTTTAAAGCGCCCCGTCCCGACGAGCTCGCGCGCAGAAGCAAACGCATACGCGAGTAGCGCCCGCATATGAAAACGGTATTCAAACCACACAAGTGAGGTATCGCCGCGATCGTTAGAGTGAGAGCAATAATTCTAGCCCTAGACCTACTCTGCAACTCAAAAAATGCAACCTGTAGAATTTTTTAAACGTCGCCTATCGAGATTTTTAAGGGTAAAAGTTTGACGCCATGCCACGAGCGGGCGCAATTTTTAAGCGTGACATGTTGGGTATCATTTTACTCGGCGTAACATTATCTTTCACAATATATAAAAAAATTGGGCAAAATGTATTGTTGTCTTATTTTTTAATTCAAAAAAGTGATTTTTATCCAAAAAAAGTGCGCTTGTAAGACCGCTGCGCAAATACGGTGTGACAAAAAGTATTGCAATGACTGCCATTTTATTCCCTAGGATGTCTGCTAAAAAAAATATATAATGTTTGGGGGTTCTGATTAATTTTCTAGCAAAAAAATTGTGATTTTCACATGAAGGAGAGAAGTGCCAGAATTAACCCGGTGGGCAAGTGGTCAAATAATTTTAAAAGCAAAAGTGAAACTAGAGGCACATTATATGTATGCACTTGTATGTCTCTAGACACTGTAAACAGTCATTTCATCAAAAAAAGATTTATCCATTAGTGACCCTTTAAGGGCTAGCTGGTGAGAAAGAGTAATTAACTTTATAGACTGTGTATTGACATTATTTATTTCTCCTTGGTTTTGGACAGGAAAAGATGAACCTGTTCAATAGACCAGATTTTTTGGACATCTTTATAGACCGGTGGAGAGAACTTCCAGTTCTGTGGGCCACCAAAGACCCCATATCACGCAACAGAGACTTGCGCAAAACCGCACTGGAGAGCCTGCTCCCACTTGTGCGGAGACAGGTGGGGTTTGATGTGACGACTGACCAGTTGGAGGTCAAAATTGGGACCTTGAGAGGCACCTACAGGAAGGCACGCAACAAGGTCTTGGCTTCGATGAGGTCTGGAGCTGGAGCTGGAGCAGGGCGGGTATTTAAACCCAAGTTGTGGTACTATAGCAAACTGAGCTTCCTGGATGAACACCTGGAGGTAAGGGAGTCACTTTCTAGCCTTGCCCCCAGAAGGAACAGAAGGTCCAGCCTTCCCTCCAGCCAACCTGCTGCTCCCTCTGCAGATGAACCCTCTCAGCAGCCTTCCATCCTGGATGAAGATCCGGATTTGCCCAGCTGGAGCCAGGTATATAGTACTTTCAATGTGCAAATGTGTGGTGTTTAAATGTTGTTAAAGAGATGTAAATTAAGATGTTAAAGGTAAAAAAAAGGTAGAGATAAAAGTGTGATACAGATCATTTGTCAGTATTGGCCAGGAATTATTTTTGTGTGATTCACCATAAAACATGGGTCACAATGATTGGCTTAGCTAAGTCGTGACTAAAAAATATGCAACAGTCAGGAGCTGAAAAATGAGTCTTATTTTTAAAAAAAAAAGTAAAACTGTACTTTTTTTCCATACACAGGACGAGACCAGCCAGCAGGAGGATCGGGAAAATGCCAGGCAGGAGGAGGGCAGGGTGAGTGGCTTGGAGGAGGCTGCAGGCCCAAGTATCTTGGACGTGGTGGCAGGCCCAAGTGGCTTGAACGTGGTGGCAGGCCCAAGTGGGTTGGATGAGGTGGCAGGCCCAAGTGGGTTGGACGAGGTGGCTGGGCGAAGTACCAGATGTCAGGTGCCTCCTCTTCGCCTGCGTCCGAGAAGGCAGGTGAGGGATACGAGGGTGCGTGACGCCTCACTAGCCCTCATTCGGGACGCCCATGCAACCCTTCAACAGCCTCCCACTGCTCAGGAGGGATTTGTGACGGTGGTTTTGGCTAAAATGGCAGAAATGACAGTAGACCAGCGCCTCCTCTTTGAGGGACTCCTCATCACCCTCGCAAATCAGGGGGTGAGGGGTCTTCTCACGGAGGACACTGTCATTTGCCGCCATCCCCATCCTCACACACCAGATAACTCCCAACCTCCTCCACCTTCTTCTTCTCATGCTCCTTCTCAACCTCCCCCACCTTCTTCTTCTCCTGCTCCATCTCAACATTCTTCTTCCTCTTCTTCTCCTGCTCCTTCTGAACATTCTTCTTCCTCTTCTTCTCCTGCTCCTTCTGAACATTCTTCTTCCTCTTCTTCTCCTGCTCCTTCTCAACATTCTTCTTCCTCTTCTTCTTCTACTACTCCTGCTCCAGCTCCTTCTACTGCTCCTTCTACTACTCCTCCTCCTTCTACTGCTCCTTCTACTACTCCTCCTCCTTCTACTGCTCCTTCTACTACTCCTCCTCCTTCTACTGCTCCTCCTCCTTCTACTCCTCCTCCTTCTACTGCTCCTCCTCCTCCTTCTACTGCTCCTCCTCCTTCTACTCCTCCTCCTTCTACTGCTCCTTCTACTACTCCTCCTCCTTCTAATGCTCCTTCTACTGCTCCTCCTCCTTCTACTGCTCCTCCTCCTTCTACTACTCCTCCTCCTTCTACTGCTCCTCCTCCTTCTAATGCTCCACCTCCTTCTACTACTCCTCCTCCTTCTACTGCTCCACCTCCTCCTCCTCCACCTCCTCCTCCACCACCTTCGTGTACTCATCCTCCACCACCTTCGTCTACTCCTCCTCCTGGCATGAGTACTACCCCTGTGGCACCACCTCCAGCCAGGCAGAAGAGGAAGGCTGCTGAGAAGGCTGCAGAGAAGGTCAAAGAGCAGGCTGCAGGGAAGCCACCAAGGAAGGCCTTGAAGAAATCAAGAAAGTAACTCCCTTACTTCCATGTGGTGTACCAGAGTTCAGGCTGCTATAGTACCACAACCTGGTGACATCTGCCTGCCCTGCTCCAGTTTGTGACCTCGGGGAGTCCAAGACCTTGATGCGTTCCTTCCTGAATGAACCTCTCAAGTCCCCATTTTGGCCTCCAACTGCTCACCAGTCACATCAGGCCAAACCTGGCTGTGCACAAATGGCAGCAAGCTCTCCAGTGCTGACTTTTGCTTACTTAATTTATTTTTCAAACCAAAATAAATGGTAAATTTTTATTTTACAGTTCATACTTGTCCTTGTTTTTTTTGCTTTAAAATTTAGCTTGTGAGAAGGCAGGTTATGTTTAAAAAAAATTGGATATAAGGTGTAATTTGAAAGGGACAGATGAGATAAGACAAAGCAATAAGGTTTCTATGGGGGGAACTTGACATTCAAAAAAATAAGAGGATTTGCATTTTTGAGAAAAAAAAATTAAGGTGAATATTAAGAGCAGGATTTAAAACACAGGACCAAAATAAGGTGAGAATATTTAAAATAAATATTATTGAGATCAGTAAGAAAAAGGTTCCACCAAATTTTAAGGAACTCTGTGTGAATATCCTAAAAAAAGAAAAAAAGAATATTGCTGTTTTGTGCCCTTACAAAAAATTGTGTAAAGCGCTGCAAATAAACGATCAAATAATGTTGGAAGCGAGACGAATGTGCTATCTCCATTCCAAACGCTACTTTTACCTATGTTGTTCTCCAGTGTCTAAGTTTTTCACAGGTTTCTTAGCATACACACGACCGAGTTTCTCGTTGAAAAAACAGCCCGATGAAGAACTCGTCGAGCCAAAATCCACTCCCATCGAGAAAATAGAGAACCTGCTCTCTATTTGCTCGACGAGTTCCTCGGCGGCTCCATCGGGCCGAAAGTGTACACACGACAGAGTTTCTCGACAGAATCCGTCTCTTCACCGAGATTCTCGACGAATTCTGCCGAGAAACTCTGTCGTGTGTACGAGGCCTCAGAGACTGTTCGGCTGCACTTAAAAACCCTCGTAAAGGCTCAGAAACACTCGGGAACAGAGTATTTCTGAGTTTTTACGAGTATTTCCTAATGGTGTCACCGGCGCCCCCGCACCTCTGGCCAAATGTGGTACTGCACACCGCAGAGGCTTGAATCCTGCTTGCTTTGCGAGACAACACTCACAAACCGAGTCAGGATTTGAAAAAAAGAATTGTTTGAATTGCGAAACACTCATTAACCACGTTACTTGCAATCCGAGGTTCCACTGTATTAGATAAACTGTTCAATGAAATGTACTTACTTGGATGAATGATCCTGTACTATGTGTAGCTGATGTTGAGAGTAAATGTGCCCAGCGTCATTTCTGAGAGTGAACATCCTCAAGGAGATGTAAACATTAACTATGAGAAAATGAGTTCACATTCGGGTTGTGGAAAGGTTAAGTGTTCCACTTTGAAAAGTAGACAGTGTAGCTAAAGCATGCCAAGGCCCAGTACACAATAGCAGACTTGTGCAGTAGTACAGTGTAGATTGTGATGATGTCATGCTAAGTGCAGTAACTGATAGTAACCAAAAAGAAAAGTGAACTGTGAATCTTTTTGGACTCCGAACCTAGTTTATCAGATATTAAAACATTTGACAGCACATCTAGCACAATTCCTAATTGTCCCTTAATTAGAGGGACTGTCCCTTTTCTGAAACCAAATCCTGTTTATTACTCTTTCCTCCTTTGTTGTCCCTTTTATTGGTCTGTTGTCTACTGGTGATAATACTATTTGGTCACAAAACGTGTTCTGTAAGGCCCGGTACACACGAGCAAACATGTACGATGAAACCGGTCCGTCGGACCGTTTTCACCGTACATGCCTGCCAGAGGGCTTCTGTACGATGGTTGTACTAACCATCGTACAGAGTTGCGGGAGTTGCGCACCATGCGGAGCTCCATCCTGATGCTGAAAGGGGCCCCAGCGACTTGCTGGGTCCCAACCTTTGCTAAGAGGATCCTAAGCTGTGAGCTGTGCCGTGAGGAATCGGCTCAGGGAGAACCCAGAGAGAGGTTATCCAGGAGGCCTGAACGAACCATCGGGGATCTGGTCACCACGATACTGACAGGTATATTGCAGCTGTAAACTGGTGACCTTAACTGAATTTACTGGGAGGATTCGCTCAATCCAATTATTGCACCCTAAATCGCTAGGCCTGTGGCAGAGGTCCAGAGTCAGGCCTGTGGCAGAGGTCTGTTCCTCCCAGCGATTTGCAAGTGACACTTCGGCTGCCAGGCTTGTGGCAGAAGTCTGTCCGGGGGCACTTTACCCACTCTGGCTAGAGTGATGACGAACTGATTTCATTATTACGGAGAGCGGGACTGCTCTTTTTCATATCCAAGGCCTGATACTAATGTTGTTCTCATGCTTCATCAACCTTTCCTATCTTGTCTTATGTTGATGTTGGCCATGTTGGGCCTTGAAGAAAACCCAATTGATGACTGGACCTTCGCTCATTGCCTCAACTCACTAGCATCACCCCTAGACACCCTGCAAGGTAACTCAATACGCCGATCCCACAAACAACCAGCGGCTCCTGCGGGGGTAGCGCTACATACATTTTGCAGAAGGGGCCTGTGGCAGAGGTCCCGTATTGACCTTTATTCCTACTAAGTCTGTGGCCGAGACTTATTTTCTCCTTGAATTTCCGAGTGATACCCTGGCTGCCAGGTCGGTGTGAGAGGCCTGTCCAGGTACACTATACAGTGCCGCTAGAAGCAGGACATTGTTCAAGCCTGAATCTGCTACTCTCCTCCTTTTCACCCATCTTCTTCCTATCCTACCTCAAGTTTACTGTTTGCCGTGTTGGGTGAAATAAAGCACAAGAAAAGACACCTGCTGCTTGGACATTCCATCATTCCATCATTGCTCTCATCATCATCATCATCATCATACCCCTAGACGCTCAAAGAGGTAACATGCCATCACTATTCTAACCAGCGGCTCCTGCGGGGGTGAGCGCTACACAAGTATATGGTATCCTATGCTATAGGGGCTTTGTCTCTATAGCATAGGAATGTCTGTTCAGATGGAGACCTGAACAGGAGTCTTGCTCGGTGCAGCGGGGAGCAAAGAACAGTGTGAGAACCTCAGTACACCCTAGGGCATACAAGGGGAGAGACTGCCAGACTAATGTGACCAGATTCCAGGGACATCTCTCTGCCCCCTGCCCGACTTACAGCCTGTCATGTCTTATTCCCTGGGCCCCGGCTACTACTGGGTGGGTTGCAGAGGAAGATCACTCCACCAGGGAAGGCAAGGTGATTAACAGGCAGGCGGCTGGCTGGAACTTGAGCCAAGGCAGAAGAACATGCGAGCGGAGCTGAATGGGCATGCACCCAAAACTGAAGAAATATTCCTTCCACTCCAACCAGCACATGATCATCAGAAAGGGGTACAGATAATGGAAAAAGATACACCCCCTAGGCTAGTAGGAGCGGCGGAGGGGGGGTGTGTAATTCAGAATAATTCTGCACTGACTGTCTTAGAAATTGCCCTAGCCCCTGTTCAAATCCAATCCTGGTACAAAACCAGGGACAGACTTGGTCTGAGAACAGTGTTCTCAATCCGAGGACTGTCCCCGAAAACCGTGGATGTCTGATCACCCTATGCCAGACGTACCATACTTTCCAAGGACAGCGTGGTGCTAAATCCTGATCCCTTGTCCTGCGGAGTTCTTCAGAGCAACCAGGTGGGCTGGTAGTCAAGCAGCCAGGTGGGCTGGTAGTATCTGCAAGTGTCAGAAGTGAGGTTCTGCTGAAAAGATACAATATTACTGCATACAGTTTGCACTTTGCGCTATTTTACTAAAGGGTGCCGAGAGCTCCTGGTCCGCAAAGGATCTTGTCACTAATCCATAGATCAAACAAAAGCCAAGGAAAAATCCTTGGAAAAATTCCAAGCTCTACTTACCAACCAGCCTGCGGCCAACCAGATTAACCTATATAACATTATGCGTTTAAAAACAAAGGTTTAGTTGCACAAATTTGCAAATACATGCGTAAGCTACAGGCCCCAGCAAGGCACCCTGTGATCTGTGGACCCTACCTCCAACTTTTAAGAGGCTCCACAGTGGAGGCACATGCATTCTGATGAGATAGATGAAGGCAGAGCCTGTGCATGGCACATTTTTTATTCTACAATTGTTGGTTTCTAAGGAATGAGGCATAACTGTCTAGCTAAGCAACTGTTTGCAAGTGCGCTATCTTTGATCTGTATGTATTGAAGAAATGGGCTGTTGTGTGGGTGTTAACTCTTTATAGCTTTGCACTGATCCTGTGGGCGGCAGTGGGTGGGACTACCAACCCATGTATACTGCCATGTTGGCACCATTAAAAAAAAATTCACCAAACAGGAAGTGGGAAAAAAATCTTCAACAATAAAAGCAACTTTTGACTTTTACTGCAAATGGTCAAAACCACTTTTGAGCACAACTCTATCATACTGTTGTTATTTACTACAAAATTAGCAATCACAACTACTTACCTGCACTTACAAATCCAGAAGCACTACCTGTCTCCTTTGTCACCCTGCTGTCCTATGTGCGGAGGCCTACAACACTGGAATCATAGATGTCAGCTGACTCTTCTGTCACGTAGTCCACATTGTCTTTCCAATAAATGATAGCGCTTCTCAATATAAAATGTTATATGATGGGATATTTAAGGTGGCGTGCATATAGAGTTTCACTGTGTGTGTGACAGGAAATCAGCTTTTTCATTATCTATTATGTGCAGACAAACATTCAGTTCCGAGCTGAAAGTGCTGACATACAAAAAACTGAAGGATCTCTTCTTGTAGTATAAACATGGTGCTGTCTGATATTTTCCATATCCGATTTAAAATTGGGAAAGACTTTCACTCCTGCTGTCTGCCTTTTAAATATGTAAACTCAATCACTAAAATCGAATATACAAGCTGCGGCGTGGTGACCGGATCCCCGATGGTTAGTCTAGGCCTCCTGGACAACCTCTAGTTCTAGGTTCTCCTCGAGCCGATCCCCCATCGCACAGCTCCCAGCTTAGGATCCTTACAGCAGAAGGTTGGGACCCAGCAAGTCGCTGGGGCCCCTCTCAATATTAGGGTGAGGCTCCGCATGGTGCGTAACCTCAGTGAAGCAGGCCACGGTGGCGGGGCCCATGGATGCGCGTACCCTGAAGGTGGATACCGCACCTGGAACTGGGGCCTCGCACAGAACAGAGAACAATGGCGGTTGCCACAGATATATCCCCCCCCAGCATGCCCAACGAGTGCAGAACTCCTCTGATTGGCTGCTGGGGAAGGTGGGTCTGTCAGAACCCCTCTAGCGCCACCTGCCACCCTGGGGTGATAACGCACCCCCCGGAGCGCAGACTGACCTACAGGACAGATTCTGAAATTGGCAACAACCCAAATTTCCACAAATTATGAATAGGAGTAAACTAACCCTCCCATTCCCCACTAATTTTAGCGTAACGCCCATACTAAAAGTAAGGTGGCGCTACACTTGCAATGCCCTTGTCCTATCTAATGTCACCAGCTACAATGCCACCTAGTGACAGAAGAGAGAAAGGCAGCCATTCCAGAATTAGGGAGGAATCAATTGATCCCCTAGCAATTGGCCAGGGAAAATATCTCCTGGCAACAAAAGTTGATAGCAACCCTTCCTAAACATCAGGATGCTACACAGGTAAATAACTTTAACTCCTTCCATACCGGCCGATAATAAAATTACGCCGGCATGATTCCCGGCCCTCTAGGGGCGTGCGCGCATGGTCGCGGCACCGCTCGTGACCCGGTGCACATGCCGGTGGCCGCAATGTCCGCCGGGCACTCGCGATTGCCTGCGATCACGGCAGGAGTGTGGATCTGTGTGTGTAAATATACAGATTCACCTCCTGTCAGCCGTGAGGAGACTGATGTGTGTTTCCGGTACAGAGGAACACACATGGGTCTCCTATGGTCACGTTCACATCTGTGCATGTTATGGAAAGGGCCAAGGACTTTTTTCTGGTTTTTGGTTCCATAGACTTCAATGGATCAAAAACGTGTATTGAAAAACGCACAATGCACATGGTGTGTCCAAACGGCAACCTACAAAGGTGTGAACCAGGCCTTAGCCCTCGTTCACACTGAGGGTGGGTTTGAAATTGTGCAAATTCAGCTGAACTTGCACAATTTCATGCACAGATGTCTATTGAAATCGCCCCTGAAGTCGCCAAAAGTAGTGCAGAAACTACTTTTGGGAATCATTGTAGCGCAGCAAAGTCAGCATTACACCGATTCCGATGCTACCGTTGCAGGCAACAGGTTCCATATAAATTGGCATGCGATTTGACATGTCAAATTGGCCTTATGTGAATGGGGGCTAAGGCTGGATTCACACCTATACATTTTTTGCATTTTGCAGATTTGCACTACAGAATGTGTTCCATAGGAAATCATGTTGAATTGACTGTAGTGCAAATCTGCAAAATGCAAAAAATCACTAAAAATGCATAGATGTGAACGAAGCCTAAGGCCTGGTTTACACCTATGCAGGTTGCAGTTGATGCATATTCCAGGTGCATTTTTCAATACATGCTTTTGATCCATTGAATTCTATGGAACCAATAACACAACCCGATGGTTCTCTGGCACTTTCCATAAAATGCACAGATGGGAAACCATGTTAAATGGACTGTAGTGTATTTCTGCAAAAGTGAAAACACAAAAAAATGCATTGGTGTGAACCAGACATTATAAATGTCTCTTTAGCTAAACCCCAAAGGCTAGAGAGACTCCCACACATAGGGTTAAATATTTCATGGTCATCATCAATCTCAGGTGCAAGCCTTCCCATATAAATAGCACTGCAGTAAGTATTTTTCTTTACTCATGTGCTGCAGCTCTGGAAATGTAGGTCTCCTGGGTGGGCATGTGCTGTTGGTAGGCTGGGTGGTAAGGGTTTGGGAAATGGGTTGGTGATTAAGAATTTTGGGGAATTATTAGGTGTTTCCTGTGTGTTTGAGGGGCAGCTGTGTGTAAGGATGGCCTGATACCAGTAAGACTGTAAACTTTTTACAATGTGCTAATTCATTTACAATATGGGATTTTAACACTTGGTTATATATGTGGACCCCCCCACAGCACTGTGGCTTGAATGCTTGCCATCTCTAGTTGTATGGTTACTGGTGTATATCAATAAAGTGGTCAGACTTTGGGCTCCATACAGCCAATGTCAATGGCTCCCCTATTATTCTGATGGAAGCAGGGCATATCAGTGACCATAAAGCTATACCTATCTAAGCCATTATACTGAGGTAGTTTTCGTGTGTCTTGGTTTGAGAGTGTTTTGCAAGACAAGTAAAATGCGCCCCCCCCCCCTATGGGTGTCATTCAGGAGTGGGGGAGCCATTAGGCTCAGCAGTATTTATCTACAAATCGCAATGGGGTTGGAGGGCAGGTTTTTTAAAAGGTGAATACTATTGGAGGGAAAATATTGTAGAAGCGGAAACCCTGAATCCTCAGGTGCAAAATAGGTTCTTGGCTGTAGGTGGTACAAAATGGGCATGGTTGGCCTCTGGCTCCTTATGTCTTGCCTATGCCAATAGTGAGATCTCATTACCTAATTTGCTCCACTTAAGAGTCTCTTGGTGTGGCAAGTACTTTACAATATAAAATGTGTTGCATAGGGATTTATATTGGCCACAGGAGGTGTGCAGACCCAGGGATCCAAGAATAACTTTCCATAGATGAGTTTCAGGTGGTTATTCTCCAGCACATGGTCTTTCAATCATGCTGAAGGTTTTTTTTTTTTTTTTTTTTTTAGACTGTTATCAAGATGGAATCTACAATCAGTAACACCAGCAAGTTGGAAAAACCAGTCTCTCTCATATGGGGTAAGTGGGAAAACTGCTGTTTCATGGTAGCAATTCTGAAATGCGCAGTTTTGAGGGGGCTATTGTCTTACACGAGTAGACTTGACCAGAACTGGAAAAGTTGGAGAGGCATGCTGTAGTTTTAAAACTCTGGATTCCAGCAAATAAGTTGACAATGTGAAAGTCCCTTTTCAGTGCATGTGACTTTCTCTCAGCTTGTTGAGCTATTGTGCTTTGGCAGGATTTTGGCAGTAGGACCTAAAATGTGTGGTTTATGATCAGAATGTAAACTTTATTTATTTTATTTTTTTTGTTTTTCTTCTTGCTGGGGTTTGGGTGGTTGGTGTTTAACTAAAGGCAGAACTTTTGTTTTTGGATAGTGGAGATGGATTGCAACACCTATTGGGTGTTTCTTACTGTCTGTTTCCCCATTGGGGAGATTCACCCGCTCTGTTCTGTTTACCATTAATGAAGGGGGGATTGTCTTGTCCCCAGAAAAGAAGGGGATGTTTTCAAGTTGGGACACCATTTCTGGGGGGGGGGGGGTTCACCTTGCTTCATGTAGTGGTTATAGGACGTGAAGTTAACCTGAAATGCATTATGGATTTTTTTTTTTTTTTTTTTTTTTTTTTCTCCATAGGTTAATTTGGCAAAAAATTCTCTATCCAAATGAGAAGTTTTACTAGTGCTACTGTACTGTCCTATTGCAGACACTGATCCTCTTCTCCCCCCCCCCCCACCCCCCTGTAGCACTGGCTCTTTATTTTTCCCTCCTGGCTGTGCTTCAGGGGGTTTTATTCTAGCACAGGCACCCCTGTGTGCTGCTGGCTTCCCTACCACCGGAAGCTGCTGTGGGGCACGTAGGGATGTTTCAGGATAAAGAACAGGGGAAAAGGCAGGAAGATGTGTTGCTGGCCCCTGTTTATTGTGCTTGATTATGAATGGGCCTTGGAGGCTTTCCTATTCATTAATCTGTGCAGCTGGGGCTACAGAGAAGGACTGAAATCTAAACCGTGGGGGGTGCTGCCACCGCAAATTGAGAAGGTGGGGCGGTGCCACGGATTGAGAAGCGGGGGATGCCACAAGTTGAGGGGGGGTCAGCAAGTTGAGAAGCAGAGGGGACCTCTGGGCCCCTTACAAAAAAGGGGGGGGGTTGCCATCCAGGCCACTTACAGGTGTACTGCCTGTACCCCCTGATGGCAGACCTGGTTGTCGCTGAAAACTGATTGGACAAACCAGACTACAGTTGAGTAGCAACCTGTCCATTGGTTAATTTGGTTCCTGACCCATAATTGACAAATGCTAGTTTAAGTGGTATTCTGAGGCTGCCTAATGTGTTGGGGAAATACATGATGGCATGTGAAAAACAGATTGGGACGCTTGACTGAGTCAGTATATGCTTTTAAAATGGGTGAATTTTTGCTGAAAACGAGAAATGCATTTTTCTCTGCTTTATATGCTTGAATGATTCAAGTGTGCCATCTTTTGCCACTGTACAATTACATCCAACGGTCTCAATCTGTGAACTGCAGCTACTTGCTGGGGTTCCCAGGTGGTATTGAAGGAATTGTTGCACTGCTAAATGGAAACTTGGCTTGCATATTCAATAAGAAAATCACTATTTACCACATGCATTTTTAAAACCTTGGTAGACTGTTGCACTGTATAATGTAAGTTTGATATAGCTGATCCCAGTAGACTATATAAACAATCTTCTTGAGCTGACAAATGTACACCTTATTTGCAACATAGCAATGTTCTGTATAGAATGGGTTTTTTTTTTTTTTTTTGGTTCATTTTGTATCGTTGTTTTTAATGTTGCTTATGTCAAAGGTTTGGAGAGCTGTTGTAACTTGTGTCTGGCTAATGCAGGGTGTGAGCTGAATGAACAGAACAAGACATACACATTTAAAGTGTCAGATGAAGATAAGAGTGAGCATCAACTGGCGTTGAGGACAGTGAGTATTTATTATTCAGGATTTCTATAGCACCAACAGTTTGCACAGCGCTTTACAATATAAAAGGGAGACAATACAGTTATAATACAATAAAATACAAGAGGATTAAGAGGGCCCTGCTCAGAAGAGCTTACAATCCTAAGAGTATTACTATAACCTTGTGTTGTCTGCCTTCTGGAAGTGTATCAGAAGCGAACTGTAGCTTTGTCCCATTTGTATTTGACCATTGGTTCTGCCCTCTATTTATAGCATGATCAGCTGCTTGGCATTTACCAAGATATAATCCATAGTATCTTAAATTGAAGTTGTGTCTGGTATAACTTTTTTGATTGGCCAAATTTACAAGTTAATGGACCATGGAAATATTGTAGTTGGTGCCATCGTTTAGGCCTTCAACTGTCAGTTTGAGCTATGCAGACTGGAGGACTGGCCTAGAGTAGTTGGGAGAACTTTTAAAATGGCTGCCTTTCTCTCTAACGGTCTCTCTCTTAAATGCATTCAACCCCTTTCTTCATTCTTCAGGCTTTTGTCTTTATATCCTTTTCACTTTACTTTCTAGGTATGTCTTGGGAATACAGCAAAGGATGAGTTTCACATAGTAGAAATAGTCCCTCAAGCAGTAGAAGGAAGTGATGCAAAACCAGTTCCTATTGCCACACTAAAGCCATCTATTCTCCCAATGGTGAGCTTCCTCTGATGCTGAAAATTATGTTCCAGAATATTGGCAGGGGCCTTAAACCCATTATTTGTCACTTGCAGGCTACCATGGTGGGCATTGAATTAACTCCTCCAGTCACGTTCCAACTGAAGTCTGGATCTGGGCCACTTTATATTAGTGGTCAGCATGTCGCACGTGAGTAATAGTCAGCACAACATTTAAAGTAATGCAATTTGCAAACAGGACAGATTCAAAAAAGGGTGTATATGTAGGATCTGTATCAGTTTGGGTTTTCATAACTGGGAAGAGCATGTGTTCCCAACCATTGGGACAAAGCTTGCCAAACTTCAGAGGTGACTGAACAGGGTGGGGGCAGCCAGGTAGTTGCTTGTTTTGCATCTGACTCAAAAGCCAAAGGTAGCTGTTTAACTGGTAACTGCTGTACTTTCAAAGTTTCCTGTTTGGTTTGGGTAAATGCATGACTACCTATAAATATTGTTGCAAGACATTACTGGGAGTATCTTCTGTAAGCTGAACTTGGGTGAACCAAGAGGGAAAAGCTCCAAGGATCAGTGCTGTCTAACTGGTTTAGGAGTGACTTAAATAAGCCTCTCAAATCATGCCTGCATAGTGCTAAGGGCACTTTTCTGTTGATGAGATGGAAGAAGTAAACTGGATTGCAGTAGTAGGTTGGGAATACAGCTGACTAAAATGAAGTCTTCTGCATCAGGAAGCTAAAATATGTAGGGCTGTCGATTCATTAACTGCCACCTAGATATCCCGTTTGCCTGGCTACTCTCTAGCTTTAACAGTTATGACTGATATAAAGCTTGTACTAACAATCTACATACTTGGTACTGAAGCTATTGTATTAGCTTGACAGGCATGGCTGTTGCTACTGCTAGGCAAACTAAGGTGCAGTTATGTCTGATGTCCCCCCCAACAGGGCTGCCATTGGGATGGGGGGGACAGCCCATACACATGTAGGGGGGGCCCAGGCCACAACCAGATGTTGCAGGGTCCAAACCCCCAGGAGCATGGATGAGACAAAGCCATCTCCTGCACATGTCGTCCAATAAGGTGCTGAGCTGCATGCAATGTCACTTCTTCCCAGCACCCTAGCTTTTTTTGGGGGGGGGGGGTGAGGGGGGCAGGGTTGGGCAATTGGTTTGCTTAGGATGCAAAATAGACTAGCACCAGCGCTGACAGCTACTTGTTTGACTTTCACTACAAAATTCTTCATCCTATTAAGCTAACTAGGTACATCAGAGAAATAAACTGACTATTGTGCACCTTTAGTGGAAGCAGACTACTCCTGGGCAGAGGAAGAAGTTGAAGAGGAGGTGGAAGAGGAGGAAGAAGAGGAAGATGATCCAGAATCTCCTCCCAAACCTGTAAAGAGGCCAGCAGCTTCCAAGAAGGCAGGACAGGCAAAGGTATTGTCTTTTGTTTTTTTCCTTTTTCCTAAAGCAGACTTTGGCTTTTATATTGGTGTGAATGGGTGGTTACAATGCCTTTTGTAGCTCCATTTACTAAGCTGACATGGCAGTCCAAAGATTCGTGTTTTTATCAGCTGAGGACTTGAAAGCTAGTCCCATTACTTAAATCTCATCTCTACATTCATTCTTTGTGACTGGAGTCTACAGTGTTAAGTTTTAACTGAATAGAGCTTTACTAAAGCATAATCTATCCCTTTTTTGAAGGTTTAGGATTCTATGGGATGTTACAATTTTGGCTTTCATACCTGTTTGATCTTTGGTATTTGAATGGGGAAAATGTTAACTGATTTTGTGGGCTAAGTGGTGTAACTTGTTTGGAATACTTGTGCCGCATTGTCGTACCTTTTTTGTTTGTCATAATTTTTATATTAGATCTGGAAAAAAATAAAAAAAAACATAATACAAAAGGTCTAGTAGGCCCCCCCATGTGGTTCCATAATCAAATCTAGCCTCTTCATTTGAGGAAGAAAACTACTGGTTTATTAGCTTTAAGGTTAATTTGAATAGTTGGAGGCAAAGAATAGGCACTGGTGTCAATGTATTGAGCCTAGTACAGCTGAACCAATTGGTATTGGTTGGGTTTAACTGTAGGATCAAAAGTGGACCTGGCATAAAACCTCTAAGGTAGCAGTAGTGCAGATGCCTTTTTGGGGTGTGCATGTGCCTATGTTGGGCTTCAAATTGATCCTATAAGGCACCTTGGATCCTAGGCTCGCTCTACATGGGAATCAAGTGCCCTCCCCAGAACCTTTTGAATAGCCATAGATGGCACTTTTTTACAAAAAAAAAAAATTCTAAATTGAGTCCATGTGAAATGTCTAGTATCCATAATATGTAACTAGTTGAGCACCTAGAACTTCAAACTCATAGCCTTTCTCATTCATTAATACTTTCCCTGTTTGGCATTCACACCTCTGGTCTGTCCTATCCTCTGACAGACCAACATCTGAGTGTTGGCATGTGACAGAATTGAATTCTGGTTATAATGGGACAGTAGTAGACTCCTCACCTGGCATGGCAGATTTTACATTTTAATATAGGTGTTTTAGCATGGCTCTTGTAGTGTCTAACTATTGGTAATGTCCTTTTATTGTAGAAGAAGAAAATGGAAAAAGATGACGAGGAGTAAGTATTAACTGAGGTGCTGGTTGTCTGGTCTGAGGGTTTTTTTCTACACTTTAGGGATATTTAAGCTTCAATTCATCTTGTTGTCTCTATACCTGGATGTTTGTATTCTTTTGATGAGTAACCTTAAATCTCCCATACAGAAGTTCTGAAGAGGAAGACAGTCCTGCCAAAAGGGTATGTTGCCTCTACATGGGACATGATTACTTGTTGCTGTGTCATCTGTAATGAAGGATGGGAGAGATGGATGCTGTACTTCTAGTGATTTAATATAGTTTATATATGTTGAGACATGTACTAGTGCTGCTTAACTGATATGGGCAGTGCCAGAACAAGGTGGGGTGTTTGGTTTGATTTCCCTAGGCAATAAGGAAAAACTAAAACATGTATGAGCTTTGACCTTCACTGTGTAGCACAGAACTTGAAACAGGCTGGCTGATTTTATTACAGGGTCGGTTGAGGCACATGGTAGCCAGACAGTTAAGTCTCAACTCGGCTAGCAGACCATACATGCTTATTTAACTTGGGTGAAGTGAACCTTGTGGAAGACACAACTGTACTGCCTTTAGGGTGCACCCCTAAGGTTAACTGTTCAGGGGACCCCATTGCAAAGGTTAAACCTGAGCCAGCAAGGTCTATCTTTTCAAGCTTGCTGTGCCCTGGATAATTGGCTGCTTTTTTTTTTTTTGCCAGCCTGTGTGCTGTCAGATCCTTCGTCTCCTTCCTGCAATTGCTCTCAGGAGCTCTGGCTCCCCTAGCTGTAGCTTTGACCCAGATGGGTTTCTTAACTGCAGCTTCCAGCCGCAGAATGCCACCAACTGGATTTTCTCCCACAGAACAAGGACCCTGGTTTTCCCACCTTGGCCACCCCTACTGCCCACTTTTCCTCCACATCTATATCTATCCCACTTTTTTCTTGCTAGGGATTGTGGCATGAATATGCAAGTGAGGGTCTGCCTCTTCCACTCCCTTCTGGAACATGCCACAAATTGGGGTTGAAAAAGCAGTTGAGCTTGCCACCAGCAGAACCAGAACAGCCAAAAGCAATTTTACTTTGCTCCACTGTTCAAGGGGTGACAACGTTTAAAAAAAAAAATGTTGGCTAAGGGTGCTACAACTAGCATTGTGTTGTCCTGACAAATCATACAGAACACCCTCAATGTCAAGAGGAATTGTCCTAGTCTTTGCTGTCAATGACCATGGTCTCCATAAACTTGCTATAGTGCTGTTGCACAAAGACAAGTGTTGGTTGCAAGATCACCATGTACAACACAAATGCAGCCACTGGTAAAACTTGGCTACAACACATCTGTTTTTAGATGACTGGATCTGGTAAAAATTAATTTGGTCATATCTGATGTGGCTAAATTTGGACCTGGCAATATAATCTATATTCCATTTCGCAAGTCATGCACTCTAGAAGTTGCATGAAGGGCTAACGGTAAGATTTTTATGGCTGTCCACTTATCTAATTGTCAACCACTTGTATGATGTAGACATGGTTTTTCCTGTTGGCTGGTTCTGTAACCAACTAATCTGTCAAGAGTATCTAAGCAATCTTGACTAGGATTATGAAAAATGGGGTGAAAGGTTGGGTTTGGGTTTTCTGTGAAATGGTACTATAGAAAGTGCTTCTGGCATTATTCTTGTGTTTTCTTCCCCCAGGGCAGAGGACGAGGAAGGAAGCCTGCTGCTAAGAAATGAATGCCTGAAGTGAGTATTGATGGTGAAGTAAAGATATGTAGAGAAGGGAGACTCTGGGATGAGCCTTGCAGTAATTGGTGAGAAAGTGGCCTCTTGTCATAAATGGCTAGTGCCATTACCTGGGATTTCATAATTCTGAAATGTTACATTTGGAGGTAATTTACCATAGTTGGTTGTTGAATAGGCATGTGCGACTGGTATGCATGTGGTTTAATTGATTTTTCAACAGTTCAGTTACTTGCATAATTTTTTTTGGTTTCTCTTGAGGCCATAAAACAATTCTATAGGGCAGGCATGTCCAAAGTCCGGCCTGGGGGCCAATTGTGGCCCCCATTCCAGTTTAATGTGGCCCCCCTGGTAATTTGGATATATACTGTATTTATCAGTGCTGCCTCAGAGGGGACAGGAAGGGGTGGGGAATGAGTGCTGTCAAATTACATACAGGAGAATCTCCTGTTTACTCTGTGGCATCTAATAGGAAGTCTCATCTCCTGGGCTGCCATTGGATAACTCCTGTCTATCATAAGAGTCGGACATTGTATTAAAGAGGCTGCTGTGTAAACAGGAGATTCTCCTGTATGTAGTCTGTTGGCGCTCGTCCCGCCTCCCCTCCAAGGCTGCATTCATGGCAATGGCAAGGCTGCATTCATGGGCAACGACCCTTTATTTTGCTTCAGTTTTATAACTTTTTTTTTTTTTTCCTGATGCTTCCCTACTAACGTTAAGGTGCGCGTTATACGCCAAATAATACGTCTGAGCTCATCTCTTCACCACACACAGCCACAAAGGCAAGATAATTCTTGTTGGGCAGTGTATTAGTGCTCGGGTAAACACACTTAGACCAAATTTTAATGGTTCAAAGAATGTCAGCAAAATGTTAGGCCCTTGGCATGTTCACTTCATCAAATCTGTCCCTCTTTGAAAAAAGTTTGACCACCCCTGCTATAGGGGTTGGATATCAAAATCACATTTCGGGTGTTCTAATTTTACTGTAATTTCCAAGAGCCATAATCTTCTAGAATTAAGTAGCTGTCTCAATTCAGCTTGCCATTTTATTAAAATGTAGAACAAGGGGTGGAGATGCAATAAAAGTAAAAATATTTTGAAAATAAACATGACCAGAGATTATATGACGCTTGTGGTATAAACAATTTTTGTTTCTTTACAGGTGGTACCTTTTTTGTATTGTCGCTATTCAATTGACCAGATCCATGCCACCTGCCGCATGGACTACACAAGAAATTGGAGATCTGTCCAGTTTAAGATCAGTCTAGAGCTCTGTATTTTGGTCCAGTTTTTTTGGAAATGTGTTCTGTAAAATAAACTTTTCCATATGAATTATGCTTTGGGATTTTACTTTTTTTTTTTTTTTTTTTTTTTTTTGTATATTCTGGAGTATGTTGTCAAAACTTGGTTTGAGGCAGTTCATCATTTTAAAGCTTTAGATTCCATAATGGGACTCAAAGACTGCATATTTTCCTTTTATCATAAGTGTTGGTGCACAGATTGTAGGAGGCATCTTAAGATGTCCAGAAATCGGTTTCACAGAAATAACTTGGCATTTCATAAAACTCTCAAAGCAAAGTCCAACACAATCAAAAGCCACTAAATTCCTTTCCCGTTCAGACTAGCTGATACAGGTTACTTTTGTACAGTTTGCTGGCATTAGGGGTTGAGATGACAAAGTATCTAAATGCTACAACTGCCTTTGAAGGCAGGGAGACCATGAGCCTTCTACTGGGCCAGGGCCTGCAAGGGGGGGCCCCAAGACGGAGGGTACTCACAAACTATAGGTACTGATATCCTGCAGCCACATGTCCAGACTAAGTCCTAGCATATTGATATAGAGATCATTACTTTATTGTAGTAATCTGGACCGGCGGGTGCAGATTACTCCCAAATGTGGTTAGTTTCTGCTCGTTCTCCCTGACCAACTCAGTGCCCAGGATGAAGTAACGGCAGAGGTGTTCAGCTTCTGGCTGGTCCCCAGATCCAGGGGCTTTACACCCTTCCGTGCAAGCACTGTACAATGACCCCAAATAGAAGAAGCTAGCAGGACCAGGTTCTTGGCAAGTCGGAGAGGGTTTATGGGTAGACTGTGCTCTAAATATTGGACTGCATACTGCCCTCCAACATGGCTAAAACATGGTGGATATTCACTGTGCCCAGAGCATTTCTTTAAGCTTATTTTGCCTCAAAGATGCTGCAGCACTAACTACATGGTTGAAGTGACACATCTCTGGTGCATTTTTGCTGTGGATTAGTGCATGCTTGTGTCCACTGAGTGTTATACAGTTGCAGGGCAGCCCCCTTAAATGGCACAGGTGGTTTTTGGCCATCAAATGTGTGGGAATAACTTCTGCTTGCCTATTAACCCCCCCCCCCCCAGAAAATTTTACATAATCCTGAACTATGCTTGTTACCCCCCCACTCCTGACACCCTGCGCTCAGAATGCAGGTTACTGGAGTATGTAACATGGAGTTCAGGAGTGGGTAACGTGCATAGTACACGTAGCACTCTGATTTAGGCAGGGTTGCTAGCAAATTTAGTTGCCAGGCAATAGTTGCTCTTTCCAAGTGTTCGATCAATTCTTGAATTTCTGTCACTAGGTGACATTGTAGCGGTGACATTAAATAAGGGCATTGCAAGGACATGTTAGGAATGGGGTGTGTCTCAGCAAATGGGCAGGGGTTTTCTTGGGCTCTCCCAGCAGGCTAAGGGACCAAGTTGAGTCAGGTGATCAGGGTTCTGTGCCAACTAAACAGCTTTCTGGGTGGATGTGTGTTGTAGTACCCAGGGCTGCTAGCCCAGAAACTTGAGGACTATCCCAGGGACATCTGGCTGTCTGAGGGCCTATACAAAAGTAGGGTTGGGACTGCAGGCTTGTCTTACAACCAGTAGTACCAGTTCCACCAGCTGTGGTTGGAGGTAGAGGGGGGGAAGCTGTTGCCACTAAGGAACCATCCTCCTTGCTACCAGAGATTAGTGTAAGTAGGGATTAGCCAAACGCCCCCCCATTCATTCAAACACTGTCTATGCAACATGAAAAATCAAAAGTGCTAGTTTTGGCTAATATGCAAGTTATTGTCATGAAGTGTTTGGGGACCAGCTATAAAATGGCTGATGTCCCCCTTAACCATTTGCCGACTGCACTATAGCCAAATTTCAGCTACAGTGTGGCTTGATACTTCTGGGTGGGCGTACATTGACGTCTCCCGAAATCGCACAAATGGTAAAATCCGTGACTGCCGGGTCCTCTAGAATAGATCATCAACCTTGTCCTGCAGGGCCCACTAACAGGCCAGGTTTGCAAGATAACTGAAATACATCACAGCTGATATCATTTGCTCCTCAGTGATTGCAGTATTCTAGTCTGCATCTCCCCAAGGTAATACATAAAACCTGGCCTGTCGGTGGGCCCTGCAGGACAGGGTTGATGACCACTGCTCTAGATATCACAGTAGCGCCTGTTTACCACGTGATCGCTCCGTCAAATGACATGACGCCAGTTCCTCTCTCCCCTCTGTACCAATCGGTACAGTGTGAGAGGGGTAGAGATCCATCCATGCTCAGCCTCTGTGGCCAGGCTGTGGAAGTCTCACGTGGTGTCACCGTACTTGGGAGGAGTAGAAGAATCTATTTTGGGGTGTCATTTTTTGGTATGTACATGCTTTTAGAAATATTGTATAAATGGATAACTTTGTGTTTAAAAAAAAAAAGCATTTTAACCACTTCTGGCCATCATGACGTCCTTGACTTTGTGCAGGGATATCTGAATGATGGGTGCAGCTATAGGCATTCAGATATTGGCTTCTTCAGCCAGCGATACAATACAAATTATCCATAGCGGCTGTTCTGCTTGATCATTCTTATGGGAGGGGGGGCGGCCTCTCTCCCGCCAGCCTTCCGTTCTTCTGACTCACCGCTGCGATCGAAGACAGGATTATTTTATTTCAGGCTTCCCAACCTAGAGGTGAGATGTGGTGGTTTATTGACCCCCTCAAATCGCACTGTAAAGAGGCCCTGTCATGCCATATTACAAGGATGTTTACATTCCTTTTAGTGGAATTTTATTTTTGGGGGGGTGTCAAACTAAAAGAGGGGGGAGGTTTTTAAAGCGCTCGAATGCATACGTAAGTCCCACCCACATATGAATGTTTAAACCACACGTGAGGTATCTCTGCAAACGTTAGAGCGAGAGCAATAATTTTGGACCTAGACCTCTTCTAAAAAAAAAAAATAATTGGTCTCCTATGGGGATTTTTAAGTAGTGAAGTTTGGTGCCATTCCATGAGTGCAATTTTGAAGGGTGACATGTTTATCTCTTAACTCCGCATAACTTCATCTTTCACAATATGGAAAAACATTGGGCTAACTTTTTTTTTTTTTTTTTTTATATATATAAAGCACACTTCTGTTTTCGTTAAAACAAAGCGTTCAAAAAATTTCTGCGCAAATACTGTGCAAGATAAAAAGTTGATACGACTGCCATTGTATTCTCTAGGGTTTTTTCTAAACGCAATATGAAAGGTGCAATCAGCGCAAAAACAATGAAAATTGATAAACTTCCCCCCTCTTTGCAAGCTAAACACTGACAGGACAATCACAAAATCCAAAAAATGATAAATATATAAGAAAATAGTGCAGCGCAATGATTCTATTCCTAATACGAATTAAAGTGCAAATAAACACAGTATATTGACCCAAAAAAATATAAAGCAAAACAGAAAATTGTCCATATAGTGAGAAAATTCCACTTTACTCCTGTGGAATTTTCTCAATATATGGACAATTTTTTTTTTTTCTATTTTGCTTTTTTTTTTTTGGGTCAATATACTGAGTTTTTTTGCACTTTAATTCTTATTAGGAATATTTTCATTGTGCTGCACTATTATATATTTTCTAAAAAACATAGAACCCCAAAACATTGTCATTTTCTAGCAAATGATTATTTTTTCATGTAGGAAGAAATGTCAAAATTGGCCTGGGTGCTCCAGAACGCCTGATGGTGCTCCCTGCATGTCGGGCCTCTGTATGTGGCCACGCTGTGTAAAAGTCTCGCACATGTGGTATCGCCATACTCGGGAGTAATAGCAGAATGTGTTTTGCAGTGTAATTTGTGCTATGCATATGCTGTGTGTGTGAGAAATAACCTGCTAATATGAAACTTGTGTGGGGAAAAAAAATCTTTATTTTGCAAAGAACTGTGGGGAAAATACAACTTCAAAAAACTCACCATGCCTCTTTCTAAATGCATTGGAATGTCTTTTCAAAAAGGGGTCATTTGGGTTGTATTTGTACTTTCTGGCATGTTAGGGTCTCAAGAAATGAGATAGGCCGTCAGATATTGGCACCATAGCTTGTGGACTTTTCAGTCTTTTTTTTTTTACCCAGTTGTATACAAAATGTGTGGAGGAGGAGCCCCCATGTTGAGAGCATGTGGCCTGGTATGGTTTTGGGAGGGGGATGCATGCTTGATTGTCCCTTTCCTGACTTGCTTGGATAAATGTCTAGTATGGATTTTAGGGGGGGACTCCCCACATAATTTATCTTTTACATTTTGGCATTCCCTCCAAATCCAGACCACATGCTTTTTTATATATATATATATATCAGCTGACAGCGGATGACTAAATAATTGAGGAAGCGACGGCTGGCTTACAGTGAATGGAAAGGAAGCAAAATGCAAATGGTGGCAAAATTGCAGCAACATTAATTCACATAGATGTGAATCGAGCCTAATGCTGCATACACACTATACAATTTTTTTTTTTAGATTTTTTTTTTCCTTTTTAGATTTACCAAAACCATATAATTAATGGTGTTTCTCAACCTTTTTTTTTTTTTTTTTTTTGGTCTAGGCACCTTTTAACCACTTGCTTACTGGGCACTTGAATCTCCCTCCTGCCCAGGTCATCTTTCAGCGCTGTCACACTTTGTATGACAATTGTGTGGTCATCCAACACTGTACCCAAATAAAAATTGTAATCCCCCCCCCCCACACAAATGGCTTTATTTTGGTGGTATTTAATCACTACTTTTTTTTTATATATTTTTTAATTTGCTAAGCTAAAAATAAAGACAGAATTTAGAAAAAGTTTCAGTAATAAAGTTTTGCATTTGCAAACGGGTAATATTTCTCCTTCATTGATGGTGATGGGCAGAGCTTTTTTTCTCAGAAAATAGGTGCAGGAACTCAACCACAACCCGTTCAGATTTCACAAACAGTATAAGGGGCAATAAATACCGGGATTGCATTACATACAGAGTGCAGAGTTCAGGGGGTTACACACAGAGTGCAGAGCTGTCACTTGTAAACACAGAAACTAGACTTCTGTGTTTACAAGTGATTGTGGTGAGCGGGCACCAAAGGGTCTGAGCCAAAGGTGGTGGGACTGAGTTCCCCCTGAAAAAAAGCCCTGGTGATGGGGCTGCACTGGTGATGAGGCACTGATGGCAACAACATAGGTGGGCACAGATGATTGTAGGCTCTCCAAGATCGGGATCGATGTTCCTCTGACATCCACCAGTGATTGGCTGCCCCCCCCCCCTTCACGCTATCAGCACATGATCAGTGCCAAGGTTTCTCTTCTCCCCATCACTCAGTTAATGTGACCCCCAATGCTGATTGAGAGGGATTCTGTGCAGGTGACGTACATCCTTCGCCATTGGTCATTTGGACACCAGCAGCTAGAAGGCTTTACTGGTGCACAATGAAAACCTGTGGCTTTGTGTAAGCAAAAGGCAGGTTTCATCCACTCTCTGGTTTGTATACATATTTTGGGCAATTTTTTTGGCATTTTGCCAGGGCACCCCCCTGAAGACATCTCAAAGCACCCTGGTTGGAAAAATGGGAGCAGTGCGCTGTATAACATGTGCTGTATATTGAGCAGTGCGCCGTATATCATGTGTTATAAGAGGGGCAGAATATAATATGGGTGATGGGAGAGAGATGACACGTCACACGACCCACCACAAACATACATTTCTGCTATAGCACGCTGCCTGGTTTCCATAGCAACTACCCAACGCCCGCCTTCGTTGTGCAATCTCATTGGCTGGAAATAATATCGCCAGGTGACTGTATACTTGGAACGCATGCGTGAAACGCAAGGCGGGCGTGTTTGCAGGGAACAGTAGACATGGCGGAACTGACTTCACGCGTGAAGGGGATAAATTACTTCCGGGGTGAGAGGTGAAAGTGAAGCACGATGGAATTCCCTACAGGAGGAATGTCAGGCTTGGACTCACTGGTAAGAAATGACGGTAGAACTGAGTAATGAGTGAGCCGGGCTCGGGGTGTTCGGTGTCCGGCCCCCAGGGCCGGCTACACCCAGTCACCGCTCTGTGCTCATTATACATAGGTGGGGACAGGGAGCCTCTTCCCATGTGGACAGACACAGCATGGCTGCACAGTGCAACTGGTATAGGAAACCATAGATGTATTGGAGGGGGACCGGCTGCATAGGAGACCATAGATGTATCGAGGGAAGGGGGGGGGCGGCTGCATAGATGTATGGAGGGAGGGGGGGCGGCTGCATAGGAGACCATAGATGTATTGGAGGGGGAGAGACCGGCTGCATAGGAGACCATAGATGTATTGGAGGGGGAGAGACTGGCTGCATAGGAGACCATAGATGTATTGGAGGGGGAGAAACTGGCTGCATAGGAGACCATAGATGTATTGGAGGGGGAGAGACTGGCTGCATAGGAGACCATAGATGTATTGGAGGGGGAGAGACTGGCTGCATTGGAGACCATAGATGTATTGTAGGGGGAGAGACTGGCTGCATAGGAGACCATAGATGTATTGGAGGGGGAGAGACCGGCTGCATAGGAGACCATAGATGTATTGGAGGGGGGCCGGCTGCATTGGAGACCATAGATGTATTGGAGGGGGGCCGGCTGCATAGGAGACCATAGATGTATTGGAGGGGGAGAGACTGGCTGCATTGGAGACCATAGATGTATTGTAGGGGGAGAGACTGGCTGCATAGGAGACCATAGATGTATTGGAGGGGGAGAGACTGGCTGCATAGGAGACCATAGATGTATTGGAGGGGGAGAGACCGGCTGCATAGGAGACCATAGATGTATTGGAGGGGGAGAGACTGGCTGCATAGGAGACCATAGATGTATGGGGGGGCGGCTGCATAGGAGACCATAGATGTATGGGGGGGCGGCTGCATAGGAAACCATAGATGTATTGTAGGGGGAGAGACTGGCTGCATTGGAGACCATAGATGTATTGGAGGGGGACAGGCTGCATAGGAGACCATAGATGTATTGGAGGGGGAGAGACTGGCTGCATAGGAGACCATAGATGTATGGGGGGGCGGCTGCATAGGAAACCATAGATGTATTGGAGGGGGAGAGACTGGCTGCATAGGAGACCATAGATGTATTGGAGGGGGAGAGACTGGCTGCATAGGAGACCATAGATGTATTGGAGGGGGAGAGACTGGCTGCATAGGAGACCATAGATGTATTGGAGGGGGAGAGACCGGCTGCATAGGAGACCATAGATGTATTGGAGGGGGAGAGACTGGCTGCATAGGAGATAATAGATGTATGGGGGGCTCCTGCCTGCCGCCTGCCTGCCTAGGAGAGCACAGAAGTAATGTGTGATCACAGTCTGATCTTCCAGTGCTGTGTGGGTGAGAGGCTGTGGCTGGGACGATAAAGGATCACTTAATTTGCCCTCAGCCATTAATAAAACTCATAGTAGTATTTTCATGGACTGGAACAATGACAGATGAATGATGGGGGCTGCACTCTTTCATTGCATTGACAGCGCTGTGCATTCTGGAAAAAATACTAGGTGGTTTGTGATTGGTGAAGGGGAAACGGCGCTTTCCTTCATCCATCACAGTCCCTGGTGCAGCCTCTCCTCCTCGCAGCTCCAAAAGAGCACAACAGTGGGGAGTATCCAGCATCAGTGAGAGGGATTATTACACTAACCAACAGCTAGGAGGACCTAGGATGAAGGTACATTAGACTGGTGCTTTGTGTCCCAAATGATGGTTAAGAAAACTTGATAAATGTGTGAAGTGTCCCTCGCACTACAGGAATAAATGTAAACCCCTCAGCTAATAAGAATACTGTGAAAAGTGCAACAAAACCTATAAGTGTTTACAATACACCAAAATAGAAAATACAAGTAAAGTGATCTTGCGCAAAAGTCCATTAACATGGATGGTGTAAAAAACAATGTATCAATACCCTAAAATGTCCACTGGGTGGATAAAGTGATAAATAACAAAGAAAGAGTAAGGTGCAAATGTGCATAAAATATAGATATCCAGGATGAGTAAATACGTCCCCTAGTGAATAAAGGAAGAATCCTAAATGAATTCCACAATAGTAGCTGGATGTAACTAGTGTCCAATGATCCAGAGAGACCGAGATCCTTTATAGTCACAATGATAACAGGGCAATGCAGCGTGATCTTGATGTCCCGAGAGACCGGGCTCCCTAGACTCTCACCTCCAATATAGAAGTAGTTGGCATCAAAATGACCGGATCCCTCAGGGATTTACTATTGAAGAATACAGTAATGAAAGAAACACTGAACACACATTAAGAGCAAAAAATGTAAAGGCCAATGAGACAAACAATGTTTAGGTTTATTGACACTTCATGATTATTTTCACTTGTTTCTTCTAGGGAGCGTCAGGAGCGCTGTCAGTGGCACAGGCACTATCACTGCCTGCAGAATCCTATGGCAATGATGTAAGTAAAGGCACTACACTTCAGGGTTTTCTGGATTTGATAGATTTTGCATCTGTGTACTAGAGGTTGACCATTATGGGTTTTTCTCTGCCGGCCGATTTTTGTGCCCAATATATGATGCTGATTTTTGTGGCTGATATCTATCTATCTATCTATCTATCTATCTATCTATCTATCTATCTATCTATCTATCTATCTATCTTTATCTCTCCTCATCCACTTCTTGCTCTTGTCACTCTAGCACACACTTGATGTCCTCAGTACACCTGGCAGATGGCATTGATTGGCACTAGCAGGTAGCACTGGGTTGGAACTGAGATGGCAGTGGCACTGGCTAGTGGCACTGATTGGCGGTGGCCCTGGCAGGTTTGACACTGAGCCGAGTAACAGAGAGAGATGGGCGGGACCGGGACCCAGCAGCTATATTACACCAGCCAATGCTTGGGCTGCTTAAGAAAGGGGGCGGGGCCACATACACGTAGTGGCCCGCCCAGATACCATCCCATTGGCTGGTGTTTGAAAGCTGCTGGGTCCTGCCCACCCCCGACATCAAGCTCAATTCTGACAGCTCCTCTCTCTCTCCTCTGTTACTTGTCAGTTTCACACACTCGGCGCTTGATGCTTGGCAGAGCCACTGAGTGTGAAGGAAGGAGGAACGGCGGTCAGTGTTAAATATCGGCCTAATTTTGATGATAATCGGCCGATATTTTGGTCGACCTCTACTGTGTACTCTAAGTATCAAAACTGTTGTGCCAGATTGCAATTTCAAGCCGGTATATGGGTAATGCTGGTTGTGGAACCTTTAACCACTTCAATATGCAGAGTAAATGAATACCCAACATGTCACACTTTGAAATTGGGCACACTTGTGGAATGGCGACAAACTATGGTATCTAAAAAATCTCCATAGGCAATGCTTTTAAAAAATTAAGTTACCAGGTATAATTCTTTCTCTCGCTCTGACAGTCGTGGTGATACCTCACATGTGTGGTTTGAACACCGTTTACATATGCGTGCGCTACTCACGTACGCGTTATCCTTGCTGAGCGACCTCGCGGGGACGTGGGCGCTTTAAATTTTTCTTTATTTTATTTACAAAAAAAAAACTTTTATTGCTGTCACAAGGAATGAAACATCCCTTGTGACAGTAATAGGTGGTGACAGGTACTCTTTATGGAGGTATCTGGGGTCCCTCCTTTGCACTTAAAAGTATTCAGATCACCAAAATCGGCGATTCTGAATACTGTATTTATTTATTTTTAATCAGCACCATTGGCAACCGAGTAAACCGGATGTGACCTTGCGATGCTGCTTCCGTGTTTACATACAGAAGACTGGAACTAAGCCGTTTTAGGGTAAGAGTGGCGGGGGGTGTGTAACAGCCAAGAGGCCTTTAGCCGCAACGGTTGTTATGCCTGGCAAGTCGATTACATGCTCTAAAAAACGGTACTTGGATGATGCCGGCAGTTGTGGGCATCATCCCGGTATAACCCCCTTTAAAGCTGAGGTCACATATCTGGGTACGGTTGGCACTAAGGGGTTAAGAACTTGTCTACCAAAGTATGCTTATAAACAAGATTGATATTGGCTTTAAAGTGATACTAAAGCTTAGTTTAAAAATAAATAAATAAAATACCAAACATATCATACTTACCTCCACTGTGCAGCTCGTTTTGCACAGAGTGGCCCCAAACATCCTCTTCTGGGGGCCCCCTGGCGGTTCCCCCCTAGGAGAAGTGCTCTCCTGAGGGGCGTTACCTTATGGGTGCGCTCTTGAGTGTATGACTCGGCCCGGCAACATTGGATTTGATTGACAGCAGCGGGAGCCAATGGCTCCGCTGCTATCAATCTATCCAATCAAACCAGGGACTCCATGGACAGGACGACGGCGGGGGTGCACCGAGGAGATGAATGGGCTCAGGTAAGTAAAATGGGGGGGGGGGCTGGTTACAACCCCTTTAAGATCCAATGAGGGGCTTTCTGAGGAGTGATCACTTTTATGGGGCTCACAAAGGACATAGCCCGCCTGTCCGCTGCTGGTGCAGAATTTTGGGCATTATCGTATTTTCCATAAGAGTGTGCAATTTTAATACTTGATGTTTTGTATTTATTTACTCAATGCAACCCAGTCTTTTATATATTGACTAGATAATTATTACAATAGAATCCCTTTACAGAACTTTCTCGGAAAAGATGAGTACCTGTAAACATCTGTAGGATTATAATCATGTAAGCATCTTCAGTGTCTGACTGTTTTTTAATTTCTGCAGCCCAATGTGGAGATGGCTTGGGCCATGAAGGCCTATCAACATGCAGAGGTTTACTTTAATGTAAGTATGGGCTAGTGGCTACCCAGATGGAGGAAATTGGGGCGGTACCACGTTAAAGGGGTTGTAAAGGTTTGTTTTTTATTTTCTAAATGGGTTCCCCTTAAGCTAGTGCATTGTTGGTTCACTTACCTTTTCCTTTGATTTCCCTTCTAAATGTTTTTTTTTTTTCTTTGTCTGAATTTCTCACTTCCTGTTCCTCCTCAGTAAGCTTGCCCCCATCATCCGAGCCGTTATGGCTGGGGGTTAGTCAGCGTGCTCGCCCCTCCCTTGGGACTACATCCCTGAGACGAAGGGTGTAGTCCCAAGGGAGGGGGCGAGCACGCTGACTAACCCCCAGCCATAACGGCTCGGATGATGGGGGCAAGCTTACTGAGGAGGAACAGGAAGTGAGAAAATTAGAAGGGAAATGGAAGGAAAAGGTAAGTGAACCAACAATGCAATAGCTTAAAGGAACCTATTTAGAAAATAAAAAACAAACCTTTACAACCCCTTTAACCACTTGAAGATTTTGAATGGTGTTAAGTCTCAAATGTCAACAAAGTTTTAGGACACAGCTCCTACATCCAGCTCCTCTTCCTATTCCACTGTTAGACTCAAAATGCAGCTACTCCTGTGATAGATGCATATAGTCTAAAACTGTCATTGATTAAATATGGAGGAGACAAATTATTATCTCTTCAATGTCAGTTTATTATTTTATTTATATGTAGATCATATACAGTAGGGGGGGGGAAGTATTTGAACCCCTCCCTGATTTTATATGTTTGCCCAATGACAAAAATGATCCATCTATAATTTTAATGGTAGATTTATTAACAGTGAGAGACAGAATAACAATATCCAGAAAAACTTATTTAAAAAAGTTATAAATCGATTTGCATTTTAACGAGTGAAATAAAGTATTTGCTATGCTATCAATCAGTAAGATTTTTGGCTCCCAGCTGTCTTCTTTACAGATAACAAGCTGAGAATAGGATCACTCTCTTACATGGGAGTGCTTCTTATCTCAGCTTGTTACCCTGTTCACAGAAGCAATCAATCGGATTCCAATCTCTCCACCATGGCCAAGACCAAAGAGCTGTCCACGGATGTCAGGGACAAGATTGTAGACCTACACAAGGCTGAAATGAGCTACAAGACAAATGGCCAAGCAGCTTGATGAGAGGGTGACAACAGTTGGTGTGAATATTCGCAAATGGAAGAAACACAAAATAACAGTCAATCTTCCTCAGTCTGGGACTCCATGCAAGATCTCACCTCGTGGAGTTTCAATGATCATGAGAACGATGAGGAATCATCCCAGAACTACACGGGAAAATGTTGTCAATGATCTCAAGGCAGCTGGGACCATATTTACCAAGAAAACAATTGGGAACACACTACACCACAAAGGACTGAAATCCTGCAGCACCCGCAAGGTCCTCTTGCTAAAGAAAGCACATGTACATGCCCATCTGAAGTTTATTAATGAACATCTGAATGATTCAGAGGAGAACTGGGAGAAAGCGTTGTGGTCAGACGAGACCAAAATTGAGCTCTTTGGCATCAACTTGCCATGTTTGGAGGAGGAATGCTGCCTATGACCCCAAGAACACCACCCCCACTGTTAAAATGGAGGTGGAAACATTATGCTTTGAGGGTGTTTTTCTGCTAAGGGGACAAGACAACTTCACAGCATCAAAGGGACGATAGACGGGGGCCATGTACCGTCAAATCTTGGGTGAGAACCTCCTTCCCTCAGCAAGGGCATTGAAAATGGGTTGTGAGTGGGCATTCCAGCATGACAATGACCCAAAACACATGGCCAAAGGAGTGGCTTAAGAAGAAGCACATTAAGGTCATGGAGTGACCTAGCCAGTCTCCAGACCTTAATCCCATAGAAAATATGTGGAGGGAGCTGAAGGTTTGAGTTACCAAACATCAGCTTCAAAACCTTAAAGACTTGGAGAGGATCTGCAATTGGGAGTGGGACAAAATCCCTCCTGAGATGTGTGCAAACCTGGTGGCCAACTCCAGGACATGTCTGACCTCTGTGATGGCTACCAAGTCATGTTTTGCGAAAGGGTCAAATACTTATTTCACTCAAAATGCAAATCCATATATAACACTTTTGAAATGCGTTTTCTGGATTTTTTTGTTTTTGTTTTGTTGCTCTGTCTCACTACCATTAAAATTCTAGACTGATCATTTCTTTGTCAGTGGGAAATACTTTTTTCCTTCACTGTATGTAACCTTTGATCTGCATATGACATTACTTGGAAGTCTATGTATAAAAGTTTACTAAACAAATGTGACAATCGCCTGCACAGCTCTAACAAAACCTGCCCAATTCTATGTAATGTAATCATCTCCTAGGATTGTATTCGCCATCTAGTGACCAAAATCCGGTATTTATTATTATTTTTTCTGTCTCAATTACAAAGAAAATGGATAATGGCTACTATGTGATACTTGGTCATAAAAGTTAATTCTATTACACAGAATAAGGCAAGTTGGATCTGTACAGATATTTGTCACATTTTCAGTGAACGTTTTAAACATACACCCCCTTAAAGAAATAAATATTTTATTTTTAAACTAAGTTTTAGTATCACTTTAAAGCCAATATCAATCTTGTTTATAAACATATTTTGGTAGACAAGTTCTTAACCCCTTAGTGCCAACCGTACCCAGATATGTGACCTCAGCTTTAAGGGGTTATACCGGGATGATGCCCGCAACTGCTGGCATCATCCCACGGACGGTTTAAAAAAAAACAACAGCGTTTTTAGCACGATTATTTCCGCGTTTTGCATTGAATTCAATGCAAGTTTCGCTGCGCCAGCTTTCAGACGTGTCTTTCTTTCTTTATTCAAAATTAATGGTTCCCTATGGGAGCTCATTGATTTGAATAGAGGTCGCACCAGAAGTCGGATCAAGACGATCCGACTTGCGGGGTGACTTGTGTGCGGAGAATCTTGAAGGGGAACCACCGTGAGGTCCCTCCCAGGATGATGCCAAACCCTTCGGTCTGGTATGGATCTTGAGGGAACCCCCCCCCCCCCCACCTAAAAAAAAAAACACGAAGAATCCATACCAGACGCTTATCCGAGCACGCAGCCCGGAAGGTCAGGAAAGGGGGCGAGCGCCCCCTCCTATACCAGGCCACATGCCCCCAACATGGGGGGGGGGCTTTGGGGCAGGGGGGGCACTTGGATCCCCTTGCTAAAAGGCTTGCATATATCTAAAACATTGGACTTGACACTATCTTTAACCACTTAAGACCCGGACCAATATGCAGGTAAAGGACCTGGCCCCTTCTTGCGATTCAGCACTGCGTCGCTTTAACTGACAATTGCGCGGTCGTGCGACGTGGCTCCCAAACAAAATTGATGTCCTTTTTTCCCACAAATGAAGCTTTCTTTTGGTGGTATTTGATCACCTCTGCGGTTTTTATTGTTTGCACTATAAACAAAAATAGAGCAACAATTTTGAAAAAAAAAAATCAATATTTTTTTACTTTTTGCTATTATAAATATTCCCCTAAAAAATACATAAACGTTTTTTTCCTCAATTGAGGGCGATACGTGTTCTACATATTTTTGGTAAAAAAAATTGCAATAAGCGTTTGATTGGTTTGCGCAAAATTTATAGCATTTACAAAATAGGGGATAGTTTTTTTTATGGCATTTTTATATATATTTTTTACTACTAATGGCGGCGAACAGTGATTTTCTTTTCGTGACTGCGACATTATGTCGGACACTTTTGACAAATTTTTGGGACCATTGTCATTTTCACAGCGAAAAAGTGCTATAAAAATGCACTGGTTACTGTGAAAATGACACTGGCAGTGAAGGGGTTAACCAGGAGGGGGCACTGTAGGGGTTAAGTGTGTTCTAAGGGAGTGTTCTTACTGTGGGGGGGGGGGGCGTGGCTGTGCGTGTGACATCACTGATCATTGTTCCCTAACACAGGGAACAGACAATCATTGATGGCCACACTAGGAAGAACGGGGAAGATTTTTTTTTTACACTCACCTCTCCCCGTTCTTCCTCTGTGACCCGATCGCGGGACACTGGTGGCGATCGGGTCCCGCGGTCACGGAGGTCAGGACTGGGTCGCGAGCGCGGCGCCCTCGCGACCCACGGCTGGGCATCTTAAAGGGGACGTACCTGTACGTCCATGTGGCCAGCCGTGCCATTCTGTCGAGGTAAATAGTCGTGCGGCGGTCCTTAAGCTGTTAAGGTAAATTGCACAAACAATAAATCATGGAGTGGCCTCTTCTAGTAAAACCTCTCTTACCCATCAGCTTATAGGCTCTGTGGACCCACGTCACCTCAAACTGACGCGCAAAGATGATGTCATTTATGAAGCTTTTAGAGGTGACTTTCCTGAGCTCCGTATTGATGTTCTGGATCCAGACGATCTGAAATCTCCTGCAGCCAAAGAGGTAAGGTGACAAACAACTGGCATTGGGAAAAGCTCTGTTCTCGAAGCAGGTTGCCATATCCTCTTTCATGGTTATTCTATTCTCTTTGGCAGAAATGGCGGCCTTTCTGCATGAAATTCGAGACTGAAGTAGAAGACTTTAATTACGGAACGTTGTTAAGGCTGGACTGCAGCAAAGATTACACAGAGGAAAACACCATCTTCGGTGAGTGGAAATGATACAGGACGGTGTCATCCAAGCTTGAATGAGACTTGGGCTGGGTTCACACAGGTCCGGCTGCGGTTTGCAGTCCCGAGTCCAATGCGTATTTGCTCACAGATTCAGGTGCAAATGTTTGCCTGAACCAGACCTAAAAAAACGCACAGGACCCTTTTCAAAACCACACTGTGGCTTCCCCGGACATGTGTGAACTAGCGTCACTGAGAGCTAGTCACATTCACGTTATGCGAATTGCATGTGGTTAAGACTGCATCCATGTGAACCCAGCCTTGGTGTTGCTAAACCTAGAACTGTAAAAATCAATCTGTATACGCTAGGGCTGCAACTAACGATTATTTTCATAATCGATTAGTTGGCTGATTATTGTTTCGATTAATCGGTTAATAACCTTAAAAAAACAAAAGGTGATTTTGCGGCGATATGCATTTTTACATATTTAAAAAAAAAAAGGGGGGGAATGGGGGTGGGACTTTGTATGAGGCATATGATAGAACTACCACAGGCCTCCATCCCTGTAAATATATGAAAAAGGGGGGAAAGTTGGGACTTTAAATGGGATGCATTTTTAGCAATATGCGATTAAGTATATATATATATATATATATATATATATATATATATATATATATATATATATATATATATATATATATATATATATATATATATATATATGGAATATAAAAAATGTTTCCATAAAAGCCAGGCTCAAAGTTGCCAAGCCAAAAAAGCACTAAACCAAATTAATCTGTCTAACTGTATGTAATTAAAAACAGAGGTTTAGTTTATGTATTTGCAAATACCTGGTAAGCTGCAGGCCAAGCGTCAAGGCACTCTGTGTAACTGTGTTCCAGTGCTCTTTTTTACCAGACCAACTATAGGTAGGGGCAGGTTTAGGCTACCACCTGCCCCCTATCTATTGATTAGCACGCCTGTGCTCCTCTTTAGGAGGCTTTAAAAATCATAGCTAGGACTGCAGTTACAGAGTGCCTTGACGTTTGGCCTGCAGCTTACCAGGTATTTGCAAATACATAAACTAAACCTCCGTTTTTAATTACATACAGTTAGACAGATTAATTTGGTTTAATGCTTTTTTGGTTGGCAACTTTGAGCCTGGCTTTTATGGAAACATTTTTTATATTTCATATATATACTTAATCGCATATTGCTAAAAGCGCATCTCCTTTAAAGTCCCAACTTTCCCCCCTTTTACATATTTTTTGGCCAATTTTGTTGGGCAGATTAAAAAACACAAATTGCTGCAAAAACACATTACATGTTTTTCTGCAGCTTCTCAATTGAAGTATATTGAACCAAAAAAACGAAATAACATAGTTTTGCATTAAAATAAAGTCTTTGCCCTTTCCAAATATGCAGCAGCTGAAAAAAATCATGGATGTGAACGTGTCCCATAGGAAAACATGTAAATGAACTGTAGTGTGTTCCTGCAAAAAGCACCAAAAAAACAGAGGTGTGACTCGGGCCTGAGACGTGTAGTAACATAATGGGGTTAAAAAAAAACTAAAATTTGTACAAAAAGAGCAAATAATCTCTACTGTAAGGGGTTTGTACTGTGGGACAGTGAAAGTAAGATTTAGAGTAGCGATTTTCTCTTTTTGTACTATAAAGGGCTGTGCTTTTTTTTTTTTTTTTTTAAACCCCTTTGTTACTGGGCGATTAATCGATTATGAAACTAGTAATCGATTCATTTCATAATCGATTAGTTGTTTCGGCCCTAGTATACGCAGTAAAGCATAATTGTTATACTTACTGTGGAACCTAAGGGGGGTGTAATCGTGTGCACTGTGTAAAAAGGCTGTTTGATTCGGTCTTTATTGATCCTCCCCTTATTCCACAGTTCTCAATTAATTTTCTGATAAGACAGAGCCTTGGGGGCAAGCCGCACATGCTCAACTGGGTGTGCATTGCTAGAGGTTTTTTTTTTCCTTGGGAGGGTGCATGTGACACTGAAGTCACAAGACTGCAATATTCTGCTGAGGAGAAAAGGTATTTAGCGGTTTAGATTTTCTAAAATAATTGCATTTCCATAGTCTGTGTAGGGTGGAAGACTAGATATAGTGAATGCAGGGTCCTGGGTTTAGTAATACTTTCAGACACTAAGCAGAAGCTGAAGAGTCGGTGCCTGATGCTGGTATTAAATAAACCATAGGGGAGGAACAACATGATTGTTTGAACTCTGACAGGTAGGGCATATATCTATCAGATACTGCACCCTAACTAGTAATATGGAAAAATGAATTGTCTACAGACCTGAACATGTTTGTCCAACCAATTTTTAACTAGATGTTTTCTAAAGTCAGGCTTTTATCGGGAAATGGCTCTCATTGGTGTGAAAGTACACCTGTCATTGCTAAGTGTGTGTGTGTGTGTGTGTGTGTGTGTGTGTATATGTATATGTGTCTAACACACACACACACACACACACACACACACACACACACACACACACACACACACACACACACACACACACACACACACGTCAAAACATCAGAAGTATGGAAACTGAGAAAATAGCAGTTTGAGTGTAGGTCAGCAGCTCAGGTTGCATTAATGGTGGCCGTGTATATTGCTGATGCTTAAACCTCATATAGCGCCTGCAACCTAGCGATTTATTGTTTATTGCAGCGTGGCAGGTTGCGGTACACATTATTGTTCCACAACGTTGAGGGGAAAATACAATCTACCAGTCATAAACCTAAACTGTTTATTGAAAACCATTGTATTTAATCTGAATTGTGATTGGTGCTTGGGCACACATGCAGACATTTGTTTGAAAAATCAGAGGCATTTTTTTTTAACCATAGCAGATCCATAGAGCACTCAGTAAAATGAATGGAAGGTCTTTTGGTTTGATATTAACCCCCTAGGGCACTGACCGTATGCAGTTATTCAGCCTCTTGGTGGCTGGGCCTTTGCATGCATTAGCACCGATAGAGCTGTGCCAAGATCACGCTCCTGGCATAGTGATTGTTGGCTCATGAAAAGCTCCTGATCGTTTTGTACGATCAGGAGTTTTCCCGATCATGGCAGTCACAAGCCCCGCTCCCCAGAATACCAACCCCCTTAAAGGCCTGGTGGGAGATAGCACCACGGGGTTAATATATGATCAGTTTGGTTGTACCTAATGATCTTATTTGATACAAGTGTGAGCACCACAGTGTGTTGGAAAGAGGGGGAAAAAAAATAGTGTATAGGTAAAGAGAAGCAAGGAGCCCTGAGGTACATGTGTACAAAAAAACAAACACCTTATCTACTGGCAACACGTTTTAAAGCCAAGAGACATGTATCACAGCAAGATTATATTGTTATTTCAATCTTGATGGATTGTGTTTTTCCTCCACATTAGTGCAGTAGTTTAATACGAAACAACTTCATGAACGTGTGGGAGTTTCCTGTAATAAAGGCCGGTCACTGCTGCTTCCTACTTGTGTAGGGCAACTGGTCTTGTATCTGCCCCTCATGTAGTTTTCTGCAGGTAATATCTTGGTTTGTAAAAGGCATTTGATGCACTCAAAGCATATATATATATATATATATATATATATATATATATATATATATATATATATATATATATATATATATACCATTTGTGGCTACCGAGACGTATATGCAAGAGTCCAGGTATAACCTTTCCACACACCATATCAAGCGGATATTCCAATCGCTGGCCATGCTGCTGCTTTTTAAACTTGTTTTGTAATGGATTAACGCAATGTACCCCGAGGTTCAGCACATCAATTTAAAGGTGCAACTTTTTGGACAGCAACATTGTCAGTCTGGAGGGAAAAGGGAGTAATGGCAAACTCCAGCTTTATAATTAGTTACAAGTGTTTTTTCTTTTTAGGATAAAAGATTTACATAAATAAAAGCTGATCAGACCCAGTGCATGCACAATTCCAAAGCAGGCTTGGACTATGGGCAAGAGAAAGATTGTTGGGAAGACTAGACAATGCAAACTGGGCCCTCAAAATATTTGGTGTGTTTCCATTAAAGTGGTTGTATACCCGCTGACACTTCCCCCCCCCCCCCCCTCCCCACCTGTAAGGCAAAAGGCATGATGAGCTAATATGCACCGCATACTAGCTCATTATGAAATGCTTGCCTTAGAACGAGGCGTCGGTATCTCACCCGGTCTATTCTGAGGGAGATGACATTTTAGGCTTGGCGTGTCTTCTGGCTCCAGCGTTGTGAGTGGATGGAGCTGTGATGTCATAACTCCCACGCGGGAGACTTCTTTCCGGCAACTGCCGGGCTTTCAGCTGAGAATCCCTGATGCGCCGCTGCAGTCTAGCTCATTGCGAGGGGAATATCTCCTAAACCAGGGATATGCAATTAGCGGACCTCCAGCTGTTGCAGAACTACAATTCCCATGAGGCATAGCAAGACTCCGACAGCCACAAGCATGACACCCAGAGGCATGATGGGACTTGTAGTTTTACAACAGCTGGAGGTCTGCTAATTGCATATCCATGTCCTAAACAGTACAGGTTTAAGAGATATTATAGTTTTACCTGTAGGTAAAAAGAATAAGGCTTACCTTATGACTATACAACCGCTTTAAAGTAAATCTTTTATGAGTAAATGTGCAAGTGGTTACTGGGGACAAAAAAAAAAGCCAGTTGCCTGACTGTTGTTCTGAGCCACTGACTTCATTATTTTTAAGCCTGGTATATATGGGCCGAACATCAGCCTGTCTGACAGGGTATGGTGAACGATCACCACACTAAAATCGTATAGTTAGTACAGTGAGCTCCTCAGTTTTCTTTCATATGGGTTAAATGACAAAACACTGTGTACTAGTTACTGACCTGGCATAGGGATGCAGATTAATAATGCTACCTCCCTTGTGTGCATGATTGATAGCCAGGCAACAGCATTCCCAAAAAGGCAATAATATTCGCTTTTTTTTTTATGGCAATTGTTGAATCTGGGAGTTGCCGGTAGGTATCCTTTAAGAAACCTGTTCGCTGCCATAACTGACCTAAAAATGCTGGCTGTCATGTTGAGAAGTTTGCTTAAATCATTGAACCTGATCTGGAACAATTTTGTGGATTAGTATATGACTATTTTTTTAATCTGCCAGTATGTTTAAGGTGAGTGGTACAGAACCACTGGTCTGCTTTTTTTTTTTTTAAATAATAAAGTACAGCAGCAACTCCGCTGCCTTTTTTAGGATATAGATCCCAGCCTCCCCTTGTAGTAATTTGTTTTTTCCTCCTTTTCTTCTAGCAACCCGGATCCAATTTTATGCTATAGAAATCGCACGGAACAGGGAGGGATTCAACGATGTCCTCTTCCATCACAGAGCAGTGGAATGAAGTTCTTGGGAATCCCCAATTCTATGGTTTCACCCCAAACCCGCTCATGGAAAAGCAATCCATTACCCAGCAGCTTCTTCTTGCCATGTGTCACAATACCAATTAACAAACAATTCAATTTTATTTTCTGCAGTTTCCACTATACACTCATTTGGCAAACAGTAAAATACCCAGAATTCATTGCTGTCAACATAGACTTCTAACCCACCTCAGAGCCAACAAGTGCCGAACAAGAGTATTTTTTTTTTCTTTTTTAAACATTTTTCCAATAAAATAAAATACATGTATATCTACACCTCTCTTAAATCCACATGTGACTGAATAGTTGCCTCAATCTTGTACCCAGATCTCTGCACCACTGTATGAACAAGATTGTGCCTTAAGAGAGAACATAAAATGTTATAAATTCCTCTCAGGCTGCTGAGTAGAGTCTAATTTTCCAAAGCTTCTATGTAAGTGCCATGTTTGAAGTGTTCCTCCTCTACAAAGCCAGCCATGGTGATGTTTGAACCTGTAATCATCTTAAAGCAGAGGACTGCCTAAAAAAATATATATATATATTTATTAAAAGCCAGCAGCTACAAATACTGCAGCTGCTGACTTAATATATGGGCACTTACCTGTCCATATATTAAAGTTGCTCGGGTGCTGCCGCTGCCATCCTCAGTGAGGGAATCAGGAAGTGAAGCTGCAAGGCTTTACCTTCCTGGTTCCCTACTGTGCAAGTCGTGCTGCACTTCCTCACTGGTCCCTGCTGTCTTCTGGGACCTGTGTCTCCCAGAAGATAGCAGGGGAGGAAAGTGTAGGCACAGGAAGTGGTGGAGGTCACCTCAATCACCAAGGTGATCTATGCCTGGAAGTGGGAGCAAATACATGTAATACAAACGTATATGCTCCCTCCTCCCCCTGAAAGGTGCCAAAAGTGGAAGTTCATTTTTGGGTGGAACTCCACTTTAATATCCCACCCAGGACTGGGTAGGAGAGGAATTTATAAAACCGGTCAAGCATTTATTCATGTTCCCACACCAGCACTCATCAGGGATTAAGGGGGAAAAAAAAATCTGATCTGTACCCTTCCACATGCTAGTAAAAAGTATTTGTATGTTGAAGAGAATAATCTTACTTCACATTCAGCCTGGTAATTTCATAGGGGGGGAAGGACGGTCACCACTCAAAACACCAGACCAAAATCTTGTATCAATACAGCTTTAGGTGTGATGCACACTGGGTGGTTGCCTTTCCTTGTGTCTGAATGCCAGAGTCATAGTACAGTGGTTCTGAACCTTACTAGTGCCGTGACCCCTTGATAAAATTTCCCATGTTGTGGAGACCCCCAACAGTAAAATTATTTTCGTAGCGTGGGTTGTCGGCACCCAAGACAAGTAATTTGCGCCCCTAAACCACAGACATTTAGCACTCCGAGTCCCTTCCACTTTTTTTGTTCTCTCTTTCCCCTTTTTCTCTCTCTATCCTCATTTCTTGTTTCCCCCCCCCCCCATCCCTCTCTCTAGCTGTCTTTCTTGTTCCTTCTCATATTTTTTTGTTCCTCTCCCTTCCATGTATTCTCTATTTTTATTCCTTCTCTTACTCCTTGGTGGGGGGAATGGGATGAGTGGCAGTGCTGGCAGGAAGTTGGGATGAGTGGCAGTGCTGGTGGGGGTGGTATCAGAGGCAGCACTGGGCTGAGTTCTGATCAGCCAACTTCAGTGCTATTGATCAAGGTCACATATGCCATAATCAGGAGATGGGATGGGCTTGGAAGACCCCCACTTCACATTCCTCACCAGTCAGCTGACCTCTAGTCTCTGCCCCCCACCCATGCCGTGAACTGAATGGGTGGCCACAGGCTCCAGGGACAGCCCGGCTGGGCCTCCGCAAAAAGGCTGGAAGAGTGGTGCAGGCTTCAGGAACAGCCCAGGATTTGGTGACCCCTGGCAAATTGCCATTCAACCCCCGAGGGGGTACCAACCCCCCCCCAGGTTGAGAACCACTGTCCTAGTAGGAGAAAAGCTAGTTTAAAAACATGCCTAAAAAGGTATGCATTTCACATGTGTTTGGGCGTTAATGGATTCCATTGGCCAGAATATTAATTCATGCTGGCCATTGGACTGCATAAACACTAGACAAGTCTAACATTTAGACACATCTAGCATTTCTCCTGCTCAAAACGGTTCTCTCATGAACAGTGAAGGTGTATTTATTTTTTATCCCCCCCCCCCTTTCCTTACTCTGTAAACATCTATACATACATGACACATAGGTGCTTTTACAGGCTGGGGGAAACAAAAAGCGTCATTTAAGCCCAGTGCGCAGGAGTCCTTACTGATAGTGAGCGGACACAGACTCACCCTTGAAATGGAGAGACTGCTATATTACTATGAACCCTCCTCCAGTAACTTCTGCATTATTAGTCTTAGCAACCAATTACAATTCTTGTACTAGTTCACGTTTAGAGTAAAAGTCTCTCCCTGAATCTGTTCAGATTTCTTACTCCACTTCCAGCACTGATGAAGGGGAAAATTGACACCCAAAACACATTGGGGAGAGATTTACTGAGACTCTGGTGCAGCTTTGCATAGTAACCAATCAGCTTACAGGATTTGTCAAAGCCCAAGGCCTCTTCCACAAAGGGCAGATCCTGCCTGCTCAGGCAATCTTTCTGCTCAGCAGGTAGGTGGCAGTCTGTGTTTGCTGCACTTATATGGAAAGCCCACTCTTCTCTACGGTCAGTTACACCCAACTGATAGAAATCCATTCTCTTTTGGTCCACTAGACCAGATTTGATAACAGTCTGTTTTTAGCAGATTGGATGTCAGTGGGTGTTGTCACATGGCCATTTACAAATTCTGCTCCATAGAGGGTCCAATTGAGAAAAAAACAACAAGCAGACCTGATCAGTCCACCATGTGTAACTGAAGAGGTCAATTGGTTACTATATGCAGCTGCACAAGTCTTAGTAAGTTTCCACCATTGTGTTTTTTTTTTTATGTGACCCATTAGGCTGGGTTCACACTAATGCCAATTGGATGCAGGTTTCTCCACATCTCTTTGCATGACAGGAGATTGTGACCAGCTCTCAATGGAGCCGATTCACACATCTCTGGGGCAGCTGCTGAGCAGATTGCACTGGGGTCCAATGGGCCCCCCCCCCCAACTGTCCCTTAAACCAAGAACAGGGATGCTCTAGCCCCCTGCTGTGGTCCACGCCTGAAGAAAGTATAAACTCTTGCCCTTTTAGTCCAGTGCTCTGAGTGAAGTTCTTCATAACAGGTGGGGTGTGTATTTATTAATGGACCTGGCCGGTGGGGTGAGAGATGGGAAATTTGCACTGAGGTCAGCATAAGGCTCAATTCACACCTATGCATGTTGCTTTTGAGCATTTCTGCAGTGCCGCTTTCCACATTTTCAGAACATGCGTTTTTGATGCTTTTTTTTCTTTGGCCAATTTCTTGCTGGGCAGATTAAATAATGCAAAAAAAACATCAAAAAGCGACTACATGCTTTTCTGCAGCATCTTCATTGAAGAATATTGAACCAAATAAAAACAAGATTTTTGCATTTACAAAAGTCCCTGACCCTTTCCAAAAGGACAGAGGCACAAAAATGCATTGATGCGTTCCATAGGAACCCATGTTAAAAAGTACATGTTCTGGAATTCTGCAAAAAGTATGAAAAACGCATTGGTGTGAATCGAGCCTAAGGCAAATGCTTATTGAGAATATACCAGTATCATCTAAAACAATGCCAGGTTAACAATTTTTTTTTTGTTTTCCAGTCGCCATCAAAATCGGCTTTAGCCATGCTGGCAAAACCTATATATCTAGTCCACTAATAATTTAGCTGAACTACCACTGGCATGTGACCATCACCATTTCTACAGGGATAAAGCCACTATCCAAAATAAGCTAGGGGTATGTGGAGGAAATGGCAGCACCAACTGTAAAAGTGCAGAACACATATGAACATAAATCCAGCATCTAGAATGGACAGACATAGATTCTGTGCATCCTCTACAGAATACAGCTTGCAAAATGTATTGTTAACCTTGAAGCAAGAGATTTCAAATTCCTACTGAAATATATATAAAAAAAAAAAGGTATTTTATAGAGTTTGCTGGGAATTCACATATTTAGTTATTTAGATAGAAAAATAGTGTTTAGGCATTAATATAAGTGCTATGATTGATACCGGTACATATATTCCAGCCCTATGTGTGATTGATGAATTCATTTCTCTAGCGGTGGTCGTCTTTAGCAACCACAGCCAATTTTTCTTCCATTTTTGGTCACGCAGGAAGCACATTGGCAGATACAGCAGCCTTAAAAGGCTTATAGACTGTCAGCCATCTAGACCAGTCACTGAGCTGAATACCACTGATATCTGTAAGGAAAAGCTAACAAAATACCAATTTAAATGTATTTATTTTTTTAGACCTTCTTAAAATGCTAGACGCCGGACGCTCCTGCTGAGTGAGTGATCCATAACAAGGAGCTCTGCCTTTACTTGCCTGATCCAGATCAATATCAAAGCCAAAAGGCATCTAGCATGTTCACCTGCTGAACCTGACAAAAATACAGGACCTTTCCTTTTAGCTCCAGAAAATGCTAGATGCCTGGCTGTCCTGTTAATATTGACATCCAGGCAACTGACTGAACTGTACACTACACTGTAGACCTATGGGATAACAATCAGGGTACTGACCAGTCCTTTCACACGCATAATATACACAATGTTCATCTGAAAAGCATACTGCCCTTAAAGTCACAAGTTGTTCCAGTGGTATTGAGGCAACTATCAGACACTATAGGCTTTTTATACACCACTGGTCTCTCCCAATACTCCAGTGCAGGACGTGTATGTGCTAAGCGGTGGCCTGGCAATCTCTCTTGCTGTATCCATTATGTTGCGGACCCAACAAGACAGAGGCCTGTAACGCTAATCATTCACCCCACAGTCAAAAATAAGAGCAGTGAGAGGGCTGCATCCCTCGTTATACAGGATTTGTTTATTACAAAATGTCCTCGCAGAACCTGTTCACCCTTTCAGTGCAGTCTCCGCAGAGCCTCACTCTAGCAGCGCAATGCTCTGCCACTTTCTCTGTACATCCACGCTGATGAAGGAAGGGAAGTTGTGGAAAGGGGGGCAGGGTGGTGGTGATTTTACTGGTCACTCAATATGACACATACATACATATATATATTTTTATATATATTTGTAAATTTTCAATAGGGGCTCAAGTCCAGGTGAACAGGTGCATCTCTCACATTCGCTCCTAAAGCACCCCACCCGCCTCCACTCTGTGGAAAGGGGGGAGGAGGCAGAGATCCACTCGCCGTATTTACTTCCCCTGTTCGTAGAAAGAATTCAAAACATTACCAAAAAAATGTGCAGGACTTTGTACAAGGGGAGAAAGGTGGTGGGGAGATGATGGAGGAGGTGTGGGGAGAGGTCAGCTCATCATCTCGTTACTGTTGGGACCGCAGCTTGAGTTTTTCATTGAGTCGTTGACTTCTCGTCGGAAGGCCGAAAGGTTCTGCGTAAACCTGACAAGGACAAAAAAAAGTGTGAAGTGATGTCACAATCATAACTATAAATGTTGTCTGACCATTCACTGTTCAATTTTTTTTTTAATTCTTTCTGGTGCAGAAAATAAATGGATATCTTGTTGCATATCAAGAGAAGGATACAAATGTGAAGACTGGACCATGAATAGATGTGGGCCGTTTATAGACAGGTGTGGCAGTGGTAATATAGGAGGGGGGGTGCCAGTGCCCATTAGGTTTATGGCATTAAATGCCAGGACAAGGTCATCCACTGCCCAGGGCAAGGATGGACAACTGCCCCAACCTCCAGTGTTGGAGATGCCACAAAGCACTCTCAGCCCTGTTCATAGCAACCAACAAGCATCCTGGTTTTCCTAACAGCACTGCAGAATTGGAAGCCGTCTTGAACAGCAAATCAGTCATGTAGAACCCTCTCAAATGGAACCGCCAATGAAAGAGCAATACTTTACCACAAAACATCTGTTTAGAAATTCACAGTACAGGAAGGAAGACACATGTATACAAATTCTGGACAGTACAAGGACATAAAGACCCCCATCTAGTCATGGTGCAGATGGCACAGCCCACCAAATACATCATCTAACTATATAATCATAGCATTACCTGCTATGTAGCTCAGTTACTTCATACCCCATAGCACAGGATGGTGTCTGCTGGGAAAGTAAACAACTTCCTCTTCCTGGGCATGTGATGGTCACATGGCCAGGGAGAGCAAGTACAGGATTTCATTCACCAGCAGGAATCTGTTCTGTATTGCTGGCAGGGTCTGCTGCTGCCCTACATCAAGGGAGGCATTCACCTACAATGCCTAATGGAGCTTTGTCCAGTGCTGGAATGCCAAGCGCTCTAGCACAGGATGCTCACTACCACTCTATAGCGGCAGCTGTCCCTCTGCCTGCGTTGTCCCAGGTCTGCCACTAAATAAGGACTTGCACTTTAAGGTGAAACCACAGAATATTTCCCATCTTGACATAAAAATGGAGCTTAGCCCAGCTTCCTCAATTGTCATTAAAGCAGAGTTCCACACAAAAAGTGTAGCTGCTGACTTTTAATAAACAAGACACTCACCTGTCCCACAGTCCAGCGTTACGGGTGCACGAAGCCTCTATCCTCTCCCCCATTGCAAGTGTGGGCACCTGGATGTGACAGCTTGTGGCTTCTCAGTCGCGTGGCCTAGGCAATCCTCTCTCCCAGTGGCCAGGCAATCTTCTGGGACCTGTGGTAGGTCTCAGAAGATTGCAGAAACGGAGGGGGAAAGGAAGAGTCACCTAGAGGGTGAGGTGACAAGAGCAGGAAGTGTGAGCTGGGTACCTGCGCGCGCCCCCCCCCCCCCCAAAAAAACATTACATGCTTAAAGCAGAAGTTTCACTTTTGAATAGAACTCCGCTTTAAGCATAGCAGGCAGGCTCACTAACCTACAGGGGATCCTCCTAAAGTTGAATTAGCTATTGCTGTAATATTTACAGGAAACATTGATAATGTGAAGGGACACCAAGGGAGATTCATCTATGAAGTAAAATAAAACTTGGCTGCTAGACAGCTGTGGTCCAGATCATGGCACTTCCATTTCCTTTGTGACATTCTGACTGACTTGATTCTTAGCAGTTTTGCCACACTAACCTGTCTCTGTTTTTGGTGAGTAGGTTCCCCTCAATTCCTTCCATTAAGTTCTCAAAGCACAAGTGCATAGCTTGCTGCTTCTCTGGGGGCTGACTGCTGACAATGCTGTTCCGGAGCTCTGCAAAGTACTGCAAGACAAAAAGTGTTATAGATAGCAACAATACTTACAGACTTGCAATAATAAAGCTGCCCACTCCTTCCTTACATTGACATACATTCCTCTGAATGCCGTAATCCATTACAGCCAATAAACGTATCTTTTTTTTTTGTCGGACATCGAAACTGAAATCTGATTGGCTGCTACGGATTATCGTATTTTGCAATGTCTTGAAGACTGAAATGTGTTAATGTGATAAGCAGGTAGCGGAAGAAATGCAATTCACAGAATGAAGAACAAGATGGAAGCAAATGATGAAACGCGTCACACCTACCTTCTCATTGAGGAGGATTAAGCCCAGTAACGGCCTGCTCATCGACCACTGGTTTCGGCAGTCTTCAAATATTATGATGTTGAGAACAGTGGAAAGCATCTGGAGGAGGATAGAAAGACACATAAATAAAAGCTATCTAGCTGCTCTCCAAACAGTATCCCCCTTATGGACTGCTGCAGGTAGTCCTGATTGAGCCAACTGCTGAAAGCAGATACACACTGATATATTTAGAGGAGGCAATTCAGTTTCTTTAATGTCACTGATTTGTGTTCTCTTTTTTTTTTTTTTTTAATAAATGCCACCTTTTCATTAAATGATAAAAGTGATTAAACTACCTATGGGGGGTCAACATTTAAGTGACTGTAAACCTACGTTTTTTTTTTTTTTTTAAACAACGTCATACTAACCTGCTCTGTGCAACGGTTTTACACAGAGCAGCCCCAATCCTCCTCTACTCGGGTCCCCCGCCAGCACCTCCTGGCAGAAATGTTTAAAGAATTCAATTTCCCTGCAATACATCTACATCGGGGCAGAGAAACCACAACTGTTTGTTTTGTTGTTGTTTTAGCTGTTGGATGCTGATTTTTCTTATATGAAACGGTTTATTGAAGCTGCTGCACCTAACCAAGTTGCATTTCAGGAAAGCCATTCATTACAGCCGGAAGAAGTCTGTCATTGATAGAACTAGTTGCATGCCAATTAAGGGGGTTAGTATCTGGAAAGTCTTTTTGATTAACGTCACCTGTTGGATCATCTCCGGGTGCTGCTGCATGATGTGCAGGAAGCGTTCACTCTCTTGTGGGGGTGGTGCGCCCCTTTTCTTACTGCTGCGGGAAAGTTGCTTGAAGAGGTATGTGACTATGTGGTCCAGGCAGGAGCAACAGCCCGTGCACACCATGGTGTCTGGAGAAGGCAGAGAATGTTATTAAACGACAAACTGCACAATGTCGGCACGTCTTCAAATCCCAAACACAAGCAGATACCCACCTAGAGCTGTGAGCCCCTCTGAGATAGAGGACAGAATGTACATGATTACATGAGGCTCCAGGCTGGCAATGAAAGACATGTGATCCTGAGTCAGCACCTCCAGCAGCGAGTAATATGACTGACTGAGCTTGGGGTAATCCTGCAAATCACAGATAAACGTTATATTTACAGTACAACTCTCTGAACCTGAGGCAATTCTTCCAGTTCATGAGGCGTCTCAGAGCCCTGCTTATAATGGGGATAGCAAACCTGTTGTATTTTGCCAGTAAATGGTACGGTTTAAATGCTAGTTGTGATGTTAAAAAAAAAAGTGAAAAATAAACAAAAGCAGACAGATGTGCAAAAATGAAAAACTGCCACCTCTTCAGCTTCCCTTCACTAAACTGACTGCTCCTCCAATGAGCGATCCCTGTTTGGACAGCTTTTCAGAGGCGATTGACAGGTGGTGATGTAATGCCTTCTCAGTGGTTGTTTTAACACCTTTTTTTGGAAACATGCTGCAACCGCACGCATTGCACAGGGTTGCACGGCATTTGCAGTGCTTCAAAAAATTGGCAACCACCCCAATCTATACAGTGAGGCAAAAAAAAAAAAAAAGTATTTGATCTCCTGCTGATTTTGTAAGTTTGCCCACTGACAAATAAATGGTCTATATAATTTCAACAGTGAGAGAAAACAGATTTTAACAGTGAGAGATAACAAAAAAAAATATCCAGACAAATGCATTTCAAAAAAGTTATAAATTGATTTACATTTTAATAAAGTGAAATAAGTATTTGATCCCCTACAGGTAACAAACAGATTAGAAATGCAAGGGAGTGCTCCTAATCTCAGCTTGTTACCTGTATAAAAGAGAACGGTCCATAGAAGCAATCAATCACATTTTTTAATCTCTCCACCATGGCCAAGACCAAAGAGCTGTCCAAGGATGTCAGGGACAAGATTGTAGACCAACAAAGTCTGGAATGAGCTACAAGACCATTGCACCAGCAGCTTGGTGAGAGGGTGACAACAGTTGCAAACGGAAGAAACACAAAATAACTGTCAATCTCCCTCAGTCTGGGGCTCCTCGTGGAGTTTCAATGATCATGAGAACGGTGAGGAATCAGCCCAGAACTACATGGGAAAATGTTGTCAATGATCTCAAGGCAGCTGGGACCATAGTCACCAAGAAAACAATTAGTAACACACTAGGCCGTGAAGGACTAAAATCCTGCAGCGCCCACAAGGTCAAGAAAGAACATGTACAAGCCCATCTTAATGATTCCGAGGAGAACTGGGTGAAGGTGTTGCGGTCAGAAGAGACCAAAATAAAGCTCTTTGGCATCAACTCAACTCGCTGTGTTTGGAGGAGGAATTCTGCCTATGACTCCAAAAACACAATCCACCCCATCAAACATGGAGATGGAAACATTATGCTTTGGGGGTGTTTTTCTGCTAAGGGGACAGGACAACTTCACCGCATCAAATTGAAGATGTACCGACAAATCTTGGGCGAGAACCTCCTCCCCTCAGGCAGGGCATTGAAAATGGGTATTGCAGCATGACAATGACCCAAAACACACGGCCAAAAGGAGTGGCTCAAGAAGCAGCACATTAAGGTCCTGGAGTGGTCTAGCCAGTCTCGAGACCTTAATCCCATAGAAAATATGTGGAGGGAGCTGAAGGTTCGAGTTACCAAACCTCAGCTTCAAAACCTTAAAGACTTGGAGAGGATCTGCAATAGGGAGTGGGACAAAATCCCTCCTGAGATGTGTGCAAACTACAAGAAACGTCTGACCTCTGATTGCCAACAAGGGTTTTGTCCCCAAGTACTAAGTTATGTTTTGCGAAGAGGTCAATTACTTATTTCACTCATCAAATGCAAATCGATTAAACTTTTTTGAAATGCATTTTTCTGAATATTTTTGTTATCCTGCAACCCATGTCACAGACAAAATATTTTCCAGCACACTTGCCAGCCAGCCTGCAAAACAACCAAATTGACCCGGTCTATCAAGTCACATTAAAACAGAGTGCACACAGGGAGGTGGCTCAACGCGATTGGCACTGCGCTGACAAGCCATTTACCTCTGCAGCTAGGGGATCGGATCCCGGTCTCGGCTACATGTGAATTGAGTTTGGTGGTCTCAGCCCGGCTCCCGGTGGGTGTGCTATGCGAGGTAAGCCTGCGCTTAGTACGCCCACCCCCCTCCCACAAAAACCACCACACTTACACGCACTCGAAATTGGGTTAACATGCACGCACTTTGACCACGCTGTCTCTAAAAAAGAGAGGCGAAGGACTAACGGGGCTGGTTGAGTGGGCTAGAGCCTCTCACTCCCTTATAGGGAGTCCCTCTGCCCCGTTGGGCTTCAAAGCGGAGCAGGTAGGGCGGGCTATGTGGGAGGACCCCCTCACACACCCACCATTGCCACCCGGGGCATGGAGAAAGGTGGCAGATTGCCTCTGGGGGAGGCCTGCCTACTCCCAACTCCTGCAGTCCGGCTCCTCTCTCGAGTACACGCACAAAATACACTTAAAAAAAAAAAAAGTGCACACATGCAAATGTATGCGTAAGCTACAGTGCTTATGGCAAGGATCCTCTGTCTACTGCAGTACCGTTGGCTGAATTGGGCGTGGGGATGCACTGGATGCAGTCAGCTCGTTATTGGGCTCTCGCCAAGCATCACTGTGCCTTTGAGGAGTGGGCACACCTGCCCTGAATCTATCCATCACAAATTCAAAGAGTTAGGACTGCAGTAGACAGAGGAGCCTTGGCATAGGCACAGGGCTTATGCATATATTTGAAAATGTGTGAACCTTTGATTTTAATGCGACTTGTTGGATTGGGTCAAGTCGTTGTTCTGCAGGCTGGCCGGCAAGGGTGCTGGGAATTTTTTTGTTTGCACCTTTCCCCCTGTCAGAATACAACAGCTCAGTGGGGAAGATCGCTGTACTAACATCGGATTGTTAATATTGCGGCTCCGATCAGAGCGGTCAGTTTTTTTTCATCCAACCTGCTGGGTTGAATGGAAAAAAAGCTCATGGTGAGAACTAGGCTTCAGAAATGGGCACTGCCAACCTCTTCTGCGATCACAGTGGAGGCAGCTCTGATTAAAAAATGAACCTTTACAACCCCTTTATTTTCTAAATAGGTTCCTTTAAGCTAGTGCATTGTTGGTTCACTTAACATTTAGAAGGGAAATGGAAGGAAAACGTAAGTGAACAATGCACTAGCTTAAAGGAACCTATTTAGAAAATAAAAGACAAACCTTTACAACCCCTTTAGGCTTGGTTTATTCTTGCAATCGGAGAGGGGCAGTCAATGAAATATATACAAAATGACCAACACCGATTTGGGGCATGAAAAAAAAGGAACATTAGGAATGTTGTATACATAATAAACTGAATGAACTTCATGAATTGAAACACAGCTGTTGTATCTTGCGGTGATCTTACAATACAAGCTAATGTTAAAGCTGTTGTATAAAGAAGGGGAAAATAGCAACTTGTTTTTATCAATGGTATTTGCATCTCAGGTAAGACAATAAAATAAACCCGAATAGACATCACCACCAATAGCCCTATTTTAGTTTTTATAAAGCAATCTTCTTTGGACTTTGCCTTACAAATTGTTCTCTTTAGGAATTTGCTGGTTAATACTAAATACAGTTAGCCAAGGTTAGGATATTCCTACAGATCAAAAAAGACAAAATACCAATGCTGCAAAAGAAAGAGATGCAGCTTTGAGTGTAGTATTACCAGCAGATCACTGTGTGGCACAGACAGCAGCAGTTTGACAAACGTCTGCAAAGCATTATCCAGAGCTTCATCTCCGTACAGCCGGAAGACCCCAAAGTTGACATAGCTGCCACTAAGAGCGGCTTTTAGCACCGAGAAACATATAGAGATTCCCTTCAACTTCAGCACATAGAGCTGCTCCTTGGGGAGCTCACCCAGGGTCAGGATCCGATTACCTGAGGGGAAAATGCATGTCTATGAAACACATATAAACACCTCCAGAAAGAAGACTTCAGCACTCCAGTGAGATGAGACTTGCTACGGAAATAGAAGCACAATGCAATGTATGCCATAAGCACATATTTTGAGAAAATTTACAGAACAATTTCTGTAAAAAAATACAACCCCCCCCCCCCCAAAACAAAAAAAAAAAAAAAACACAAAAAAGGATATATTTGCATTGTTGACTCCACGCACAGTGATTTAAGACCCCTTTCACACTGCAGCACCCGGCTGTTATCGCTAAAGCGCCACTTCTTTCTGCAGCACTTTTCGGCACTTTTGAAGCGCTGCCCATTGATTGCAATGGGCAGGGCATTTTGGGAGCGCCATTTACAGTGCTCCCCAACCCACCCCAAAGACGCTGCTTGCCGGACTTTTCGTAACGTCCCGCAAGCGCACCGCCCGAGTGTGAAAAGACACACTGCAATGAATGGGAGGCGTTTTTCAGTGGCTATTTTTAGTGCTGAAGCGCCTGAAAACTGCCTCAGTGTGAAAGGGGTCCAAGTCTTATAAGTGTGTATCCTCGTCTGAAAATAATCTTTGATGCAATCAGTAAGCCGTCATTTAGCACTGACTTTCTAACTAAATTCCACCCCTGAATTGATGTCTGGGTAAAATCATCCCCCCCCCCCCCCCCCCAGTGTAAAGCGTACATTCCTCTATGTTTGTGTTCATTTGATGCCCTGTTCCCCTTTCTTCTCCTACTTCTAAACCTGCTAATCCTTTAACACCCAGTTCACACTGAATGCATCTTTAAAATCGCGCTACTTCGGAGCGATTTCAAAGCAGACAGTCCATTCGATTTCATGTGTGGCATGACAACATTTGTGCGACTACATGCACAGATGTCACTGCAAGTCACACATGAAATTGGCAAAAATGGTGCAGGAACCTTTTCAAAATCAATGCAAGTCAGAGTCCCACTGATATGAACGGTTCCATAGCCAGAAATAGGGTGCGAATTCTCATTGACTTTGATCTGTAAAATTGAATGACAAGTCGCAGCTGTGTGAACAGAGGCTTAATGTCTTCCTTTCTACATTACTGTGACAGTGCTTTTTAGTTTTAGTATAGTGAAGGAAGGATGCAGGCCAGAACTGCCAAACCTTTCTTATTAGAATTATCTAGTATTCTGAGGTGTAGAGGTAGAAACTAGAATGTGCAATTTCCTACTGAGTAGTGGTGTCACACAAAATGTGACTACAGTGTGTGACAAGGAATGTGTAAATCACAAAAACTGTCTGGAACAGGAAAAAAAAAAATTGTATCCTCTTATGCAAGAGCTTACCATAAGTTGTGATCATTTTACTGGTCTCTCGAAATAGAAGAATACCATTCGGTGAGGAAACATCAAACTGTAACCTCTGTGACCTGCAGATGGATGACAGACATGGTCAGCTCCTTTTTACCGTTTAAGGGATAAAATAAAAATAAAGAAAGAAGAAAACAAACCTGTTGTGTACTAGTTCTGCCATAAGCTTGAGGATGGGTGTTGTACAGGCTGGGTCATGGAACCAGAGTTCTAGTGCCCTCTGAAGAATGGGCATGTATGCTGGGTATCTGAGAATGGCTAAGGAATAGCCATGAGCAGGACTGGTACATACACTGGTATACGTTTACATTTAAGTTGACATTTTTTAATATATATATTTATTCTTTTGATCGGTACTAGTGGTGCAATGGATCGTAAATGATCCGTGATCCGAACGGGTCACCATATGCAGTGCACCACGTGACCAGGAGCTCCGCTGCTGCCTCGGACATAGGAAAGGCCAGCTTCGGCCTAGCTCCCGGAGCAGTGGCCTTCTTGGTCCACCCAGCGGCGGCCTAGGTGAGCCTAGAGTGGCGCACTGACGTCATCAACCGCTCGTGTTCGGCCGGTTTCTCTGGTAAGACTAAGCAAGCACTAATCTTCCTACACAGAGGGGGAGCTGTCGGTGGATATCTCTCTCTCTCTCTCTTTGAAACGCTGACTCCAATAGCAAATTTCTCCTCATTCCCTCTTCCAGTTACAGCTGTCTTTGGGATAACAAGTAAGGAGGAATCCTTGCACTGGGGACACGGACAACAATAAACCTGACAGTTGGCTGTAGTTTCACTTTAAAGGATAAGTTCACCTTTGGGAACATGTTACACCTGATTTTAGGGTGGAACATGCATCATGTTCCCAGTGCTGCAGCTGCCACCCGCTGACCCCCCCCCTCCTCTCTGTGACAGCAGTACGGGGAGAACTGTACTAGCTGTGACAACAGCACAGCTGTGCAGGGCTCCGCCCACACGGCCATGTCATTCAAACACACAGCTCTGTGCATGAATGAACTACAAGTCCCAACATCCTTAGCAGCTGTCGATTTGAGGTTCTCAGTGAACTACCACGGTGCTGTGGTAGGTCATTGAGTCTTCCTTTTTAGGGAGTATCGGCTTACCATACAGGATTTACATTCAAGCCAATACACGGACACTGTGAAGGAGATCTGCATGGCACCAGCGATCTGCTTTACAGGCTCCTACTACAAAAAAAAAATATATATAAAAATGCACATTTCTTTTATCTGCAAAAAGATGCATTTATTTTATTTATTTTTCAAGCGAACTTGTCCTTTAACTGGACTACTTACCAAGCACCTGGTCCACATTGCTTCTCACAACATACACCACATTTTACCGCGACACACCAAGACTGATACATACAAGATGAATGAACCGTGAACCACAAGCAATAATCTGCTTCCAGCATGTATATTCTTTTAAAGTTGTATTAAACCCAGTAGCAAACATACTGCAGCTTACTAATTCTTACACGTAATGGCTGCAGTCTTTATGATTTTTTGTTTTTCACCCGGTGATCTGGCGAGTAACGTTTTTTCAAGCGAACCAGCTGTCCTGCAGAAGTAGCAGTTACAGGGATGAAACAATTTACCACGACGGGGGTGCTTACTATGATAGCTTATGTAAAATCTTTACCCCAAAAGGGGAAAAATCTATTGCAACTGCGCTTATAGTGTTAGCTGGAGTTTGGCTTCAATTTGTTAGTTTATCTAAAAAGCTGGCCAAAGATGATTTTTTTTTTTGATCAGCCAGCCAACTAATCAAAAAAGAAAGCAAACAGATTTCCCATCCACACATTCCAGGTGGATGGGGGAATCCTCCCCAATGTGCTATTGTAATCTGACAACGGGACTCCTCCGCTGTCAGAATACACTGATCAGCCCTGCTGCACATTGGCTGCATGCACTGATCGAAATACTATTTTTTTTTTTTATACACAGTCTCTCGAGAAGAGTTTAATACTATCATTAGACTCTCCTCAAATGGGAAAGGCCAAAATAAAAAGGATTGAGCTTTGCCCAGTCGCTGATGAATTGGACAGCTTTCAGACAATTTATGGCCAGATTAAATCTGCTAGTACATCCAACACTCCAACCAGACTGATAACGCTGCTGTCCAAAAGGTGTCTCTATGCTCCTTCATCCAGAGTGTAGGCACTCCAACATAGGAGTTGGATTACTGCTGGATCACCTGGTGAATAAGAAAACAAAGCCTAAAAACAAAACGAATATGGCCGCCACATCTAATGATTAGTAAGCTGCAATAGGTTTTGGGTTTAATTCCGCTTTAAGTTGCATGTTAAAAAATGAATGCAATTGCGTAGTTTACCAGAATTCCTGGAATACATCAGGGGCATGTCAGCTAATGACCAACACAGCCTGAAAAGGATACATCCAGTCAAACAGCATCATAAAGCTACTCTTGGCGTTAAAAGCAAAGGCGATTCCTCGCAAGTCTCTCACCAACCCAACTAGACTTCTCTAGACATGAAAGAGAACATTGTTAAAATGGGCACAGATAACATTTTCCAGCATGTGTTAAATGCCACAGATGACTTCAACTTGTGCAATATGGTCTTTTAGATTAAAGCGGAGGTTCACCCAAAAATCAACTTTGTGCCATTAGATCCAGCATACTGCTGACATCTGCAGTATGTTTTTTTTTTTTTTTTTTTTTTTTTAGTACTTATCGTTTTATTCGCTGTTGTTATCCGGCTCCGATCGGGAATTCCTGCGGGGAATAGGCGTTCCTAAGCCAAGCGGATTTGATTGACGGGCTGCTAAAGCGCGTCACGCCTTCCGAAAATATCCGAGGTGACACTCGGGTGTTTACAGCGCCTGCGGTGTAGAGCTGACTGTGCAGGCGCCGTAAACACTTGAGTGTCACTTTGGGTATTTTCGGAAGGCGTGACGCGCTTTAGCAGCCCGTCAATCAACTCCGCTTGGCTTAGGAACGCCTATACCCAGAAGGAATCCCCGCTCAGAGCCGGATAACAACGGCTGATAAAACGATAAGTACAAAAAAAAAAAAAACAGCATACTGCAGATGTCAGCAGTATGCTGGATCTAATGGCACAAAGTTGATTTTGGGTGAACCCCCGCTTAAAGTACTTCAGATCTTTTCTAAAAATGGTTTATGTACAGACACCTTGTACCTGTGCTAGACTTCAAACCAGTCAAGGCACTACTGCATTTGAAATCTGAATAATATAAAAAGACACTTATGCTGCTTTAAGTTTCAAAATGTTGAGTGCTTAGGGAGCAAACAACCTATCAGGGCATTCCCAATCTTTGTAAAGAAATAACTGGAAAAGCGGATAACACCCAAGGCCAGAAACAGCTCCAGTAGAAGCAACAGGCTGATCTTCTAGCTTCAGGGTGGTGCACACTGCATCAACAGGAGCTGAAACAGTTATCCTTTAGCCATCGTTTACATTGACCGCGGCTTTGAAATCGTGCAATTTCATCTGACGTCGCAGTTTCAAAGCTGCATGTCAGTGTAAATTAGGGTGCAACTTGGAAGACATCTGTGCAGCTTCACGCACAGATATCTATGCAAGTCGCACCTAAAATATCCAAAAGTGGTGGAACTACTTTTTTCAAATCGATGCTGCACCGGAAAGACGGCGTACCAATTTGAATCTAGGAGCCAGTTTTTTTTTTTGGACTAGCAAGGCTTTATTGGGCGACAGATTTCTAAATTTTTACACAGAGAGACTGGAGTCGGGCATGCTGCTGGGTGGGGCATGCATGTCCCTTTGGGGCTGGGGTTTTCAGGGTGTGTGACATGCTTTGTGGGCAGGACTCTGCTCAACCCGCTGCAAAGATATCCCTCTGCACTCCCATGACACCACAGGGCACTCCTCCACACACCCCTCCCAGAGACCACATGGCACTACTCTCCACTCCCCCCAACACCACAAGATACCCCTTCACATATACTGACACCACAGGATAGCCCTCTGCACTTCTGTGACACCACATGACTCCCCCCCCCTCCCCCCAGGGGAATCTGGAAAACCAGCATAGGATCAGTGCTGGGCACCATTGTCAAACAATAGCTCAGTGAGGTTAATCACTGCACGAACATCACTTGCGTTAGTACAGCGATGTGGCGGTTTTTATTTTCTTTCATTCAGCCCACTGGGTTTAACGAAAAATAAAACTTATAGTGTGTAACGGGCTTTACATCTAATTGCCTAGTAGGAAATAGAGGCAGTTCTGAAGTATTCACTGGGCCATAAAATCTGCAGGGTACATGGGTAACTTATGTGGGACTCACAGTGACAACAAAGTCACATTACCTTGGCTTCCTGCTCATTAAAGTTGTTGCTGTTGAACATTTGAGCCATTGATTCAAAGGCAGCAGTGAGAGGCATCATGAATTGAGCAAACTGTTCCTCATCCTCTCCTAAAGACAACAAGGACAGTGTAAACAATGACACAGCTAGAGGCAAGGGTAAAACTCACAAGACTTAATAAGGCAATAGTACCTAAATCCACCATGAGGAGACGTCCTAGTGCTGTGTAGAAGGTAGTGCGGCAGCGCATATCTGACAAATTTGATTGGCTGTTAATTCCCAGGAAAGAAAAGTGTTCGCTCTGTAACACAATATAAAGACATTGTTGCAGGATCTGCTCACAAAAATCACACCATCCACAGGATGCCAACCATTTGTCATTTGGATCAAACATAGGAAACATTTCTTCTGAGTGCGATCCTGGACTTAAAAGGGGTTGTAAAGGAAAAAAAAGTTCCCTAAATAGCTTCCTTTACCTTAGTGCAGTCCTCCTTCACTCACCTCATCCTTCGATTTTGCTTTTAAATGTCCTTATTTCTTCTGAGAAATGCTCACTTCAGTCTGTAACTACACACAGTAATGCAAGGCTTTCTCCCTGGTGTGGAAAAAGCCTCTTGAGGGGGCGAGCAGGAGTTTCAGGACGTCCACTAAGGCTGCATTCACACTATAGCGTACTGAATCGCAGCGTTTTGTCCCGCGAATTGCGGCGGCAAATAGTGGCGTTTTGTACCGCGATTCGCGGCGACAAAACGCCGCGATTGTGAATGCAGCCTGTGACCCCCTCTATGGAGATGGTTCACACCTCCTAGCCGAACGCCGAAAGACGCCTGAAAAAAAGGTCCGGGACCTTTTTTCAGGCGGCAGGCGTCAGGCGTGGAGATGTGAACCATCTCCATAGAGGGCAATGCTAAAGCATCCCTCTGGCGTGTCGGGGCGGCATTCACACTACAGGCGTATATACGCCTAGGTGTGAACGGGGCCTTTCACACAGCTCCTTTCTCTATCTGCAAAGTAGAGTGTCCCCCGACTTGCCTGCTCGCCCCCTCAAGAGGCTTTCTCCACACCAGGGAGAAAGCCTCACATTACGGTGTGGAGTTACAGACAGAAGAACAGGAAGTGAGGATTTCTCAGAAGAAATGAGGACATTTAAAAGTAAAATCAAAGGATGAGGTAAGAGGAGGACTGCACAAAAAGTAAAGGAAGCTATTTAGGGGAATTTCCCCCCCCCCCCCCCCCCCTTACAACCCCTTTAATTCGCTTCAGGTCACATTTATTACTCAGAAACAGGAGTAACATTCTAGACTAGGAAAATCAAAACTGATCAACACTTGCTATTGTGAACGGGACGCATTTTTATATATATTGATGTAGGCTACCACCATATGCAGCGAGGAGATGTGCTTGGGGGAAGAATCCCTAAAGTGTTTTAGTTCCTAAGTTTTTCGGTAAAAAGGTGGAGTAACACCTTCCCCAACTATCCAACATCCCTGCTGTACTTACCCCGGACGATGTCGAGCCATCAGAGACCATGCAGCCGGTCCAGTGGATTTGAAATCTCTGTGCAGTGCTTCTGGGATGGACCAGAGAGATTCACTGTGCAGGCGCTAACCAATCATAATTGCCATGGTCCACCTCAGAAGTGCAGCACAGAGAAGAGGGAGAAAAGTAGGGATATGAAATCCCATAAGCACTGGAACAGTTGAGTGGGGCCAGCATCACTAGAGGAGACCAGAATGATGGGAGGGAGAACGGTCTGGGTTCACCTTTATGTTTTTTTCCTGTAAAGGTGAACTAGCTCCGTCTTGTTATATTGGTCACAGTTTGTGTGGAGTTATAAATACTTGAAACAGGAAAGTGGAGGCATTTCCCAATTTCCTCCCTGACAAGCAGTCTACATTTTATGTGCATTTTGGCACTTAACTTCCTTAGGAGGTAAAGAGGAAATTCCAACAAAATATTTTTTTTCCGCTATGATTGAAAGAATGATAAAAAAAAAAAAAAAAAAAACCACCACCACACACACACTTTTTTTTGTTACGATCAGAATACTTGAATCTGTCTTTAGCGTTCTGTAATCCCTTGTACAGCAGCACTTTGGGAAAGGAAGAGCCAGCCGTTAAAGGGAGTCAGGCCTCTACTGCTTAATACAGTGTTTTTACAAGGCGTCTATTAAACAAGCATGATGGTTGTAGGGGGGGCACTGGATACAGTGTAAAACGGGGCATCAAATTGTATATTATCTTCAGTTCCACTGCAAGGAAAGGCAGGTGTAAGGCGAACCATAAATGATTAGAGTTCTCTCATTCAGCATGGATATCGTTTTACCGAATGCCCCAACAGTGCCTGCATCTGATAGGATGCAGTCACTGTTCGTCTGATAAATTTTCCACCCGATTCCGTTTTTAAATTGACTTTGTTAATCCAGCTGGTACCAGCAGGGCCATCCACAGCCCGAATTTCAGCCAATTCAGCAGGAATCAACCAAAATTCAAGTTGGCCAGCTGAAGTATTTAACCCCTTGCTGCCACCCCCTGGTGCTTTAAGTGGCTCTAAAATGCCGGGAGGTGGGCTTTCCGATCTTGTGACTGTTGTGATTGGCTGTCACAAGTGCATCAGTAGCTGCCCAGGACAGCGCAGTTACTGTGAAGAGAGTGCGTTCTCAGCACACGAAAGCCATCCCCCCCCCCCCCCATGAACAAATAAATACAAGCACTCAGGTTTAAAGTTCACCTGCCCAGCGGCCGCATATATACGTACGGCCAGTAGGAACAGGTTAAGTGAGCCCAAAATCCGTGTTATTTTTTTACTCATTTCTAGGCTTGCTCCGGCTTCTGGCACATTATTACATTCATGGCAATGTGCAGAGCCACCGTTTGTAAAAAGGGTGATTTTTTTAAGCAATTCTAACCAAAGTTGTAATCAGGTACTGATTGCTAGAGAAAGCCTGAAGCTTCTGACAATACTACACAAGTTTCAGTTGCAAGGGCAACTTTAGCAGCTCCTCAATTTAATACAAGAGCCTGC